>NC_137471.1:100330128-100930128 GCF_964235325.1 Thermobia domestica
GTGATTCGGTGTCGTGAACATCGTCCTAGTGTTCTCTGGAACCATGAAAATTGTTTACACTGGTAGTATGACATTCTAGTGCACTAGTTAAGTGTTTGTGTGAATAACAATGGGGAAGTCCTATTAGAGTAAGGACCGTATTAAATGTGTTGTTATGCTAAAAGCCTTAAGAGAATTGTGCACAGAAAGAATTCTAGAAAAAAAAAAATATCTTGCGGTAAAATATATGGATTGCGTACAGCGTGTCAGCCCAAACGTACTATTAGGGGAGGATGATTATTTGTGTTCTGTACACAAGGCGATTTGAAAGCCAGTATGAAAAATTTTGAGAGGTGAATCCTTCACCATAGTCTAGGTTTCACCGATAACGGCCGTTTTAATGGGGACACTTTCTTGTTTAGCATGTTAACTGTCTGGTTAATGGTTTCAAAGTCTACATTCAGAGGAACAAATTCTTTATCTTACTGGTGCATAATTTTATATTTACATCTCTTTCGTGGTCACCAATATCCCACACACATTCACGTTGTTCACGGTAAATACTCAAAGCACCCTTTACACAAATAATCATCCTCTCCTAATGCTACGTTTTGGCAGACGCGCTGTACGCAATACATATATTTTACCACAAAATAAAATGTTTGTCAAGAATTCTTTCTGTACACAATTATCTTATGCCTTTTAGAATCAGCAACACATTTAATACGGTCCTTACTGTAATAGGACTTCCTCATTGTTATTCACACGAACACTGTAACTAGTGCACTACAATGTCATGTTACCAGTAAAAACAATTTTCATGGTTCCAGAGAACACTAGGACGATGTTCACGACACCAAACCTCGTAATAAACTGTTTCGTGGTTTCAGCAGAACTTCTTGAACAAGTTCGAACTTGATGCGTAGAGTTATGAGATGTTTTGCAATAATAAAGAATATTTTTTATTCTTTTTATTATTATTATTATTATGATTATTACAACTTATACAGACGTAGTTTTTATTCGACATTTTAGTTTTACTAATGATGACAAACATCGAGTGAAATTCACACTTAATTTTGCAAACTATCAATAATTCACGAGATAAACCTTTTAATGAAATCCATGTAAGTTTTCGAAAACTGTGGTGATGTGGGGAAAATTGTGCTTTATGTGATGTTTGCAATCATTAATGAATACCAAATATCAAATAAAAACCACGTAGTGTCATTTGGAAAGAAATAAAAGTTCTACCAAGTTGGCAACACTGCCAACCGAATTGCAACGCACGTAAAAATTTTCATATTGATACAAATCAACTTTCTGAACTTCATCATAACTTTAGCACGCAGTTTCTGATTTAACGCGAAATATATATTTTATTTTCCATTGTCGCGAGCCGATTTTTGGTCCCGAGTTGGAAACCCTGTAACTCGAAAACGAAGCGGAATTCGACTCATGTTTATAGGAACTTTTTTACTGGATTTGATGTCAGGATTCATCTCTCAAAATTTTCATACTCCCTTTCAAATCGCCTTGTGTATAGGACCTAAATGCCCATAGGAAATATTTACATTGCAAGTACAAAAATCGAAATTTCAATAATTAATTGCGAATGTTAGGGGCTTCAGCCGCATGAACGATTAACGGATATTAAATACTTAGGTACTTTTCCAATACATGTAAAAAATTCAGATTTTTAAAAGGTGGGGTTTTTGAGAAAATGGCGTCCAAACATGGCGTCTTAATGAAATTTTCAGCTTTTCATCATGCTATAACGTGGGATGTAATAATCAGAAATGTAAGTCCTTTACATTTTCAAGAGACCTTATGGAGTAGATTTCGATGCTACAAGCAGGTGGTTGATATTGGTCGTGAAGACAGAAAAAAAAATGTTTGAAGTTAGCAAAATTTTCATCAAAGTTGGCAACATTGCGAGTGAATTGCGCGATTCCTATTGGACCAATAGTCGAATTTTTACCCTCCAACGAAACATACAACTTTATACTCTTCCTGCTATTGCGATTATGTTACTAAGTACATTAGTTTCTCTACAACAAAACTTTTAATTTGACATGTTTTTCAATTTTTCGAGCAATCCGAGAGGAGGGCAGCCATTTTGGAAGGCTGTATATCGAAGGAAAAATTTTTTTCAGCAAAAAGAAAAAATATGGGTCTAATAATATTGCATGTAGATCCCATATACAAAAAATAAATGAAATCTGAGACTATGATGGGGACCAATTGTGGTTTGCCTGGACGATTTGAAATGGAATTGGTCATGTATTGTTGTGAAAACTTAAATGTTTTTGCTGCGTCGTTCTGACTAATGTTGTCTTTCTTGTCAAACATCTTTTTTAGTCTTTGTTTATTTTTATTCGTCATAATTGCTGCCTTTCGACCACTTTCTGCTTTTCTTTCTATTGTTCCGGATTTAAGTATTGCATAAATTGTTCTTTTTGGCACACTTTCAGCAGCAAAGTGTTTCACACAATATGATTTCCCCGATTCGTGATGTTTTTGGTGGAAATTTACAATGCGTGCAAGGAGGACTTCTTCCTTTGACGCCATTTTCTACCACTTACTTCGCATCAGAAAAAAAGCAAACATATTGTGAATTAGAGAAAGAGTGTACAATCAACATACCAAAGAATAGCGATGACTGTGTCAATAGGTTTTATTTTATGACTCCGCACATTTTGTGCAGATTTTTAGTTGTAACCCGTTATACATATAAAGATGATGTTTATTCTTGTCTAGTACAGTTGGTCCATAAATTCACAAGTAATCGAAATAAAAGGTACAGGACTGTTCTCACGTATTTACAATATATGGGACTTTTCTATAGACTGGACACAGAAGTTTACAAGTAGTACAGAATTTCACCTTAGAATACACATATTTATCTAAAAGATGAAAATAATATCGGCGTTTCATATTCTCGTAAACCTTGAGAGTGCTCGTACTGACTTAGCCATGTGGTGAAATATATGATACTTTTCAAAAATATGTTAATGCAAACACAAAGGAACATAAATCAAATACTATAATATACAGTTTCTTTACCAATTCAATGCTTACGCATAAGTATACCATTTCTCAACAAAAAACAATAGGCAAGTTGGAGCAAGAATTCGTCGAATACACAATTATAGGGAGTAAATTATTCGTACTAACTAGGTAAGATGTACAAAGACTGGCCTATCAGCTAGCAAAATGAAACAAAATATAGCAAATTCCTTCAAAGAAAACATGATAGGCTACTTCTGGTTTCATTACCTCACGAACTGTTTCAAAAACGTTAAATTTATTAGAAAATTTATTGGAGCATCGGAAGAAATAGCAAGATGTTTTAACAAAGAAAATGACACCATAACAGTCGACACACTGGAATTGAAATTCAATATGATTTGATGTGATTTTGACATTAGCGTCCTTCAGCAGTGGAGCAATATAAGAAGTGAACCCACAGCGTAATTAATGTGGGATCTAAACCACATGAGCTCCCATCACGAATCGAAACCAGTTTTCGCATGCCAGAGGCAGGGGCGGATCCAGGACGGGCTTCTGCTGGGAGCGGTGGATTGTAATACTGCTACTTAGAGCTACTTTTAAGAGCTCCAAAATCTGGGATGGGTTTTATTTATGTATAAAATAAGAAGGTTACCTCTTCTGGTGATCCCGCTGGATCCGCCCCTGGCCCGAGGAGTGTACTCTAACCGCTTAGTAACGAGAGAGCTTTGAAATTCAAGAAAGCTCTATGTCCTCCCGAAAGAGTGATAAATGGACATGGTGTCTAATAAACAGCCACTACTTACGAATGTGTTTAACAACCTTTATCCCATGTTATGATTATGTTTTGTTAATGCGTGGAAACAAACTTTTCCTTTTCTATAAAGGTAACCAAGAAAGTTCTGTCGCTTTTTGTGGAGGTCTCTGTTCAATTGTCCCTCACACTGTGAATGCGAATTGTGATAAGGCGAAGGTCAGTTGTTGGTGTGGGTATATCCAACATACTACCTGGTTGTGGCAGTTCAGCTACACCGTGAACTTGCGTAAGGCCAGAGTGAACATGGGACCTCCACAGAGAGTCATAAGGGCATGTATGCTGTACGAGTTCAAACTGGGGTCAAACGCTGCTGCAGCGGGTCGGAAGACACACCAGGCTTTTGTGACTACGCGGACAGTACAGCGGTGGTTTAACAAGTTTCAGGACGGTGACGAAACACTCGAAGACGCACCACATGCCGGAAGACTAACACATGTACAAAATGAAGATCTTTAGGCAGTAATTGAGGCGAACAGTGACTGGCCAGACATGTCATGAACTGGGACTAGAATTCAGTGTAAGTGGAGAAACTATTCGGCAGCACCTCCATCAACTTGAGAAGCACAACAAATTGGATCGATGGGTCCTATATGGTTTGACCCCGGGCCAGAAGGCAACGCGAGCAGACACCTGTGTGTTTTTGCTGTCTTGTTTGAGGAAGAAGCCATGGACAGAGTGTTGACATGTGATGAGAAGTGGATCCTGTACGAAGCTCCACGGCGCTATCATCATTGGTTAGCATCCCATGAACGGTTCCAAAACAGCCGAAACAAGCACTACACCAGAAGAAGGTCCTTCTGTGTGTTTGGTGGACTGCTCGCTGCATCATGCATCGAGAACTGCCACCAGCTGGTCAAAGCATCAATGCAATTGTTCACTGTCAAAAGTTCAGCCGTGTTCAATAAAAACTCAAAACTCTGGAGCAAGCACTTCTGAATCGCAAAGGAGTTCTCGTGTTACAGAACAACGGTATGACCACATGGCTAGGATGAACTGGGACACTATTGTACGCCTTGGATGGGAACACTATTGTATCCGCCATATTCCCCGGACATTGTACCGTCCGATTATCACCTGTTCCATTTCTTAGAGAATCATTTTCGAGGACGCCAGTTGAAATCCATAGTAGAGGTGTAAAATGCACTTATACCTTCTTTGCTTCACGACCTACCAAGTTCTACCAGAATGGAATCCATGCCTTTCCAGAGCGTTGGTAGAAGGGTATTGATGGGGACTATTTTTGATCTTCTAGGTACGTCTGAGGTGACATCGATGTGCGAATATGGTGGGTGAAAAAGTGACAGAACTTTCTTGTTAACTTTATATATTATCTCCTGTCTTTTATAGGTCTCCATTTTCAAAACATATTGTATTTTATACATTTTATCTTTACTCCCTACAATTATCAACTAACTATATTGGCCATAGAAAGCGAAAAGTTCATACTTTTATTCAAAGTGATAATTAATCCCTATAACGTGATAGAGCTTGATATATGACTGAGAGGAAAAGACCTTCCCATATTATCAACTTCTCCCCTATGGTGTAAAAAACTTGTTAATCGCATAAAATGAACTATATTCTGATATTCAACATAGAATTCCGTTCCTTCGTATTTGTAATTTATGTTATTATTTGGTCTAGGAATTAATTCGTGCGGTTGGTACGCACACATTGAAGCTGTAGTACAAACACAAAATACATAAATACCTTAAGAGAAATATTGTCCATCGCTAGCCACCACTTTCGCCCATCTGTCAGGCAATGTACGGATTCCGTGGCGAAAGAAGTCCTCATCCTTGGAAGCGATCCAGTCAGAGACCCATGTTTCGATATCTTCTGAAGAAGTAAACCGCTGTCCAATCAAATCGTTGTTCATGCAATCGAACAAGTAGTAGTCCGAAGGAGCAACGTCTGGTGAATACGGCGGGTGGGGTAAAACTTCCCATCCGACATTTTCTAAATAGGTTTTGACCGGTTTTGCGACATGTGGGCGAGCGTTATCATGTTGAACAATAAGTTTATCATGTCTGTTCTCCCATTCTGGTCGTGTTCTGGCCAGAGCTTGCTTCAAACGCATTAATTGTCGTCGATAACGTTCTCCATTCATAGTTTCACCCGGTTGCAGCAGCTCATAGTACACCACGCCTTTCATATCCCACCATATGCACAGCATAACCTTTGCACAGTGAATATCTCGTTTTGGTTGTGATGGATCTGGTTTACCTGGTTTCACCCAGGACTTTTTTCGTTTAGGGATCTCGTAATGGATCCACTTCTCATCACCCGTAATAATTCGATGCAGAAACCCCTTTCTGCTCTGTCGTTGAAGCAGCAATTCGCAAATGGTTTTTCGTCTTTCAACGTCTCTGTCTTTCAATTCATGTGGAACCCAATGTGACATCTTTTGAATCATTCCCATGGCTTTCAAGCGTTTGGAGACTGTTGTTTGATCAACGCCTAATGCTGCTGCAAGTTGTTCCTCTGTTTGACACGAATCCTGCTCGAGCAATGCTGTCAATTCTTCGTCTTGAAATTTTTTTGGCTGTCCAGCTCGCTCTTGGTCTGCCAAGCCGAAATCACCACTTCTAAACCGTGGAAACCACTTCTGACACGTTCGCTCAGCTAGAGCATGGTCACCATACACTTCCACCAAAATACGATGACTTTCAGTCGCACTTTTCTGCACGTTAAAGTAATGCAGCAGGACACCCCGCAAAAACACTTTATCAGGCACAAATTGCGCCATGTTCACTTAACTACAAACTGGTGTTGTTGACGCTTTAATCCACTGCCCTATACTACGAACGATACGCGATGACAGGGGTTTGCAACACATGTGTGGATACACGGAACTGTGAGACGCTCCGTTCGTTGCGCCATCTCTTGTCCACCCGCACGAATTAATTCCTAGACCAAATATTAGATATTCCTAGGCCTTCAGCTTGCTATACATTATAAGTTGAAAGAAATTCGAAATTCTCATTAAGCTTTATTTTAAGTTATTTTTCATTTCTCTTTCTTTTATTTTTCTTTTCTTTCTTTCTTTCTTTCTTTGTTTACTCACCAACTAACTTGCAGTTACAGAAATATTAATGCTCAAATTTAAAGATGGGCACGGTCATTGTCCTATTATGATATAAATTAATTGAAAGAATGGAGGTTTCAAATTCCAAATAAATCAGCATAATACATACTTCGAACAAATCAGGACTTTAGATGTTCCTGGTTGGGAGAGGATGGGAGAGAGTTGCACAAGACTTATAGGGTTAAAACCGTGTAATAACTTACTTATAATAATAATAATAATAATAATAATAATAATAATAATAATAATAATAATAATAATAATAATAATAATTTATTATTATTATTATTATTATTATAAATGAGAATTGTCTCAGTTTCTGAATAACGCTAATTCCTAATAAACAGACACGATAATAATATTGCTACTTCTGTTTCCTGTCTGTCTGTGTGACATTAAGAGATGGCGCTAACGTGCAGGCAATTTATACATTTAATACTATTGTGGCGATTTAATTGCAACCTGAAAACTGCATTGACTCAAACCAGGACAAGGGCACTAAACATATTTAGATTTCTATACTAGTATATTGAGACGATTTGATTCAAGTTAAGCTTAAAGTGCAGTGTACACCAATGATACTGAACATGAAAGTTCTTTATTGGTTATTATTAGGAAAAGAATCGTAATTATATTTCGATTTGAGCCTTAAAGTTATTGGGAAATCTTTAAAGAAGTTACATTAAAGACTTCGGACATATAATTAAGTATGCTTATATGTTACTCCGTAAAGCGAGCCGGACAACTGGTAATAATAATAATAATAATAATAATAATAATAATAATAATAATAATAATAATAATAATAATAATAATAATAATAATAATAATAATAATTATTATTATTATTATTATTATTATTATTATTATTATTATTATTATTATTATTATTATAATAAATTCCAGAATTTGCGAAAAACGTAAATTCTATAAGCTATTAAATATCAAAGAATAATTCCGTTCATCCAATTAGCATGCTTTGTATCATACACGTTTCCTTACATTAAATTTAATGAACATTCATGAAGTTGTAATTTCTTTTCCTGAAGAATAAGTTCGAAGAGAGAAATAGTATCCACTCTGTCATCTCTCTCGTCTGTCTTGTCTTTAGACCACCTTGTAAATAAAACAGGAAATAGAAAAGTGGAATTGAGCGTAAGCATTTTTTTTTAGCTTACGGATTTACTTTCTTCATGTCATGTTCCGGTTTCAATATTTCGGTTTGCTCACTGTTCATTTACTTCAATCCCCCTCCTCTATTTCAAAAATATAAAGACGCACACACTCAGACATACATGCATATATATATATATATATATATATATCTTCACATATATATCACATATCTTCATTACATGTCCTTCAATTTCTATTTTTTATTTTTTCTTCTCGTTCTTTTTCTTTTTCTTTCTTTTTTTTTTTTTTTTTGGAACTAAAAACATTTCAAAGATTTTCTTGTGATTTCCTTTGATGTCTTTAACAGCAACAGCACCTGGGGATTTTTTTCTTTAAGGATAGTGAGGAAAACTAACTTCTTCCAATAAGAAAAGTGAGGAAAAACGGGAAATAGGAAAAATGGAAGTACGAAAGTCCAACGGCGTAATAATGCGCATCGTCACTCACAAACGTAATTCATTGTGTATAATGTTAGACTCTTTCTCCTGATTGTTGGAGCGTGTTTTTTTTTTCGTCTTAAAAAAAAAAAAACGCTTTGAAGCATGCTTTTGCTTTTTCTCTCCTTTTCTTTCGATTTCTTTTCGAACTCTATATTCTTCTTCTTTTCCTGGCTTTTCCCTTTTGGAGAGAAATTTCTGTAGTTCCAAAAGTGAAAAATGAAAGAAAGAAGTTGCTTGGTCAAGCATTTGGAATCGTTTGTGGTTACTGTGGTGACTGTTGCTAGGTAGTGTCTAGCATTTAGAATAGGAACACACACTCACAAGCACACTAGTATAACAAAAGAAAGAATTAGAAAGAAATGCTGCGTCGTCTGGTACCGCTGCGTCAGGACATTTTACTTCTCCTCTAAAGGATTGATGAATTGATAAAGTGATATGTATACTTTCTCAGAGCAAAGATTATAAATCTTCTGATAAACTATTTATGCATTCGATACTGAACTGGACGTTGAACTCAAAATCAACTCAACTATTTCTCAAAATTCAAGTAGTTGTGAAATGTAGAACAGTAGTTGATTAAAGTACCATCAAAGATATCCGACTTAATGAACAGTATATAAAACAAATTTAAATGACATTTTATTATAAAGCGTATTAAATAGTATAAGTTAACAAAGAAAGAAACTGATTAGTCATGAAAGTGGTAGGTCAGAATTAATGGAACAAGTTTTTATAATGTAGAGCAAAGCATACATGCAGAACTTGCTTTCTAAATAAACGTAGTGGCTTAAAAATTGGTTATAAAGTTTCTTTTAAAATTTACAAACAGAATGATAAGTTGAACAAAATCTCGTTAAAATATTACTAATGACAGAAATACTTTAATAATATTAAATTGTGTTCAATGAAGAAAATAGGGAAGTATACAATACAGTAGTAATTCCACTACAAATTTGTTTTTCAATAAGAAAAAAGATTGGCACTTTATGCTATTATTCAAAGAGGGTGCTTCAGTTCTCTTCGTAAAAACATGGGGTATACAATTTTGGTCACTAAATAAGTACATTTTTTGGTAAACGTTTCTTAATTTACATGAAAGCAACAATGATAGGATGCTGAACAAGGAAGTGGAACCGGTGAACAGTTCTTGTAGGTGATTCTGTGCGGTTCGCGATCAGTCCAGCTTGCAACAAAATCTATTTAAGTCCGTGTAGCGACTAACTTTTATTGACATGATAATAAGACTAATGAACGACGAAAAACAATTCCAATTTGCGATCAGTGATTGATTCTTTGAGCGATTCATCTGTACAGGATAAATTACTAAAGCAGTTTCTCGATATCTGTTTCTTTATATTATGAATACTTATAACTAATACAATAAACACTGGATGAAATTGCTTCTTAATGTGCTGCAGTTGCAAATTACTAAAATAATAATAAAAGTAATACAGTACGTCGTCAACTTACAACCACTCGCACTTTATGACCTATTAGAAAGGTTAAGCTAAGTAGAGTCCTATCATAATAGTAGTGATAATAAGAGAAATAATAAAAGTAATGACATAATAATAATAATAATAATAATAATAATAATAATAATAATAATAATAATAATAATAATAATAATAAGAAGAAGAAGAAGAAGAAGAAGAAGAAGAAAAACAAGCACAGTAGACATATCACTAAGATACTGTTATAGACTTGTAAAAAAAATTGTATATGGAAAACTATATGTTTGTATTGTGATTTTAGAAATAAATATAACTTATCTGGATAATTAGAAACAACAAACAAACAACGGCCGACGATTGATCAACATTTTATTTTATTTTATAGTGCACTATAGAGTAGGATACCACTTGCAGTCAGAACCAAAGTTGGTCGTAAGTAGACAACAAACTAAAATAATAGATACTACTACTACTACTACTGCTAGCGATAGTAATTAATAATAATAATAATAATAATAATAATAATAATAATAATAATAATAATAATAATAATAATAATAATAATCTCCAAATTTGTCTTCCTAGATCTCTCTCTGCACTCGTATGAACTTCCTAGTTCAACAGAGGTTTCAGATTCCCATTCGACTTTATTGCACTCATTCTCTGATTAACATTCAGGTATTGATAATCAGAATTAATCAAACTACAAATCATTAATTAGAAATCTAATGACATAATAAGATGTTCTTTTATGTCTTTAAAAGTAAAATAACTTAATTATTTTCTTTCATTTACATTTCGAAAAACCTTCAGAATTTAAGAAATAATTTGGATCTTTCCAAAACTACAGAACGCATTATTTGTCATTTAAAGGAACCTTCAGAAGTTAGTTAAATAAATCTTCAGTGAGGGTTTTAGGGGAAATATTTTGGGGATTGACGACAGGGTACATATATTTTTCGATATTTATTGTGGGGCAATTAGCTACGTGCTTAAAGGAGAAGGCAGCAAACTGTTTTCTAGAAAATCAGAATAACAGTGATAAGAAACATTATATTTATACATTTTACTTGCAAGAACTATGTTCATATGCGTCATGTTGAGGATTATATGTACTAGCTGTTTCTCCGCCAAACACCAAAGCCTGTCTGCCACCAAAGCACGTCTGCTAATTGCTTGAATGTATGCAACATATCTTAGCGCCAGATAAAAGACAACGCTAGCGACAACTATTATCCTGTTTCGGATTATTAGGAATTAGCTTGACTGTCAGTGCGGCGTCTTGTGTTTATGAGGATTAAGAATATCTAAATATTTTATACAACCAGTAACTCTTAAATGTTTTGCAGTTTGTACATTAGTGTTACTCGCAGACTGAGATGTTTTTGCTTTATAAATAGGATTGTTAATTATGAATGCTGCCAGAAACTATCATCAGTAGGTAAATGGTATCTTCCATATAAAACTGCACATTGTTGGCTGTAAAATAACAAGTTAAGTTCTTTTAGTAAGAGAAGTTTAAAGACAGCTCTTTTGTTTGCAGCTGTGTGATAAATCTTGCTTTGTTCGATTATTTGAAAAGTTAGAAAAGTATGCTTTTATTTAAGGGACAGGTATACAAAGCCTTAAGGGGAAAATAATAATAACTGATTATTGTGTACTTTTAGCTACACTATAAACACACAATGACATTATATTTTCAACGGAAACCCATCCTTTGATGACAGAAAAGAAAAAGAAAGAAAGAATGGAAAACTTAGCATGGTTTCAGTTCAAGAAACGTAAACTTACTTTTTGAATGGAAACAAGTGCTATTCAGAAATTTAGAACGGACTACGCCATCTCCTTATATTGGTATTGGCGTTGCTCCTTAGCAAGGATATTTTGCAAGACGTGAACCAACAGCATATCATGGGACTCAGAACTACATGGGTTCTCACCACGAATCAAATCTAGATATTCCGCACCAAAAACGGATAAGTAAATTAATCAAGACAGAACACTGATTTTTTTCGCCAACACTTAGAAAAATTGTAGGCAATACCTGAAATAATAAGGAAACCGCTTGTACCTGTTTGTAGTGCATAGAAAGATGTGAAATTCACAACATTTATTCCAATAAATGGGATCAGTGTTTAAAGTGGAGCGGCAAACCTTCATGAACGTTATGGTCAGAGTTACTAATTAAGTCTATGTTGAAACGTCATGGCAGTTACTGCTTTTCAGGGTTTCTCGCAGATTTTCAGACTATTGAATGAGCTCTGAAAGTATAGCATTACCAGCAATTCAGCTTAAAATTATTATTATTATTATTATTATTATTATTATTATTATTATTATTATTATTATTATTATTATTATTATTATTATTATTATTATTATTATTATTATTAATTACCCGTGCTTAAGAAACAGCTATTTTCTCCTATCTGGATGATAAATACGGTGAATTCACTTCACAATTGTGCTGATTTTGTAGAAAAACCGTTAAGTAAATGCTTCAAACACAAATTAACTTCACCATTCCTTAGTTGGTTCAGAAGTGTTCTACTCTAAATCTAAATCATTATTTTTTTCCTACAAATACTGGCATCTTTAATGTTACAAATGAAAATTACGGAATAATTAATTAATGAAAAAATGCAATATTCCCAATGGAAATCAACAGGACTACAATAAAACATTATTATAGACATGAAGGGGAACGGAAATTAAAATGTAGAATGAAATTCTAGAAAGATATGAAATACAAAAATTCATACACAATATAAAAGAAATTTCATATTTTTCATTCAGAAGCTTTTGATTCGATACCAAACATCTAGGTAGGTCACTATTCTATTATCTTTGAGGAATTGTTAATATAATGTTCAAAAGAGCCAAACAAAGTTTTGTGATCACTCATGCTTTTTACTTTGGTTAGTTTATTTCTATTAACAGTTTTAAAAAATAATTGAATCTAACAACCAGTTCAGTGGTTCCTGCTTCCCAAAGGTTTCATTCAGGAAACCAACTACTGTTTGATCGCAACCTGGACTATTTTATAATAGCTGATAAATCTTCTCTACCTTTCAATCAGCAGTAATCGCTAAATGGACGAAAATTGAGTTGATTACATATTGGGCTGGTCGCAACCGGAATAGTATTATTAGTACGGTAATTAAGTGTGAACATAATAGATGCGAAGATAGGAAAGTATAAAGGTCCTTTGGAAAGAATAATATGATATTTGTAGGTCGTTAAATAAACAGTTACAAGAAGGATGTTTCGCATATAGTGTTGTACTGTTTGGAGCATTGTGAGAAAATTAGCAGCTTGGGAAGAGAAACCACAGAAAAGGCATTATAAGAAAGAAAACAAAAATGTTGAAATTATATAAGGGGAAAATAATTTCATTATAACACAGAGAAAAAGTTTTATTTTATGATGCCTAATAGAGAGGAAAGTTGGAGGGATGGTGAGGGCGTATGAAAAGAACAGTTAAAATTGGTGGAAGATATTAAAGCAGATGACGCTTACGTCAAGATGTGAAGAGTAGTAAAGGACTGCAGCATATTGAACCTTTTTCATTTTCTGCAAACAACCTGCGAACGAATCAATGAACAGGTAACCAAATTCATTTTGTAAGTCTTCCAAACGCTCAAATTCGATTCTTTACATTACATTTTTTTTCACTGCTATTGTTGGTCAGAAGTACCAAGGCACATATACTGTACTTAAGGTGGAAGTTCTTCACTGAACAGTAAAACAAAGATGACATTTCATTCAATGCATGTGATGTCAGAATATTAATGATAAAGTAATAATCGCACGTTCTTCTTTTAGTAAACATGTAATACTCAAACAATGTACCAGATCCATATAAAACGCGTGGCTTCACATCCCAATAAGAGTTAGCAAGGACAAATTGTCAAAAGCCAATAGATTAGGTTCAGAATATTATTACAAACTGCTACTACAGAAATATTCTTTAAAAGTCATATTCTCGAAGGTAGAGTAACATTTTGAGGGCATCATTAACGAATGTCATTTTAGGGAATTAAAATACACAAATTTAATTTTTCATTATTATAAACAAACTTAAAAACTTCGTTAGTGAATTCTCTATGGCTCTGTGTGTGTCTGTCTTAGTTTTTGCTATTTTTATTGAAAATGAGAAAAGTTCTAAGTACACCCCGACTAAATTTTCTTTGGATAGAAGGTACCGGTAAGTCCTAATATGATTCTTTTAATCTTCAATTTTCCGCATATTTTTAGAGAAACGTCGATCTGGTAATAGTATTTATTTTCACCAAGACTTCTTTGGTCATAGCCTAATTATACTTATTCCCCATTACCCATTTTGGAATAAGTATTTTTAACAGTTAGGAATATTTTACTGAAACAGTGTTAACTGTGTATGTAATTAAGCATCGAGTAAAGACTCCACTTTGATAATAAACAATCAAGAAATTAAATGAATATACATACCGAAGTGACATCCTTTATGAATGGGATTTCTTCTGTCTTTAGTATTGATGATCCAATTACAAACTCTTGTAATAATATGAAATTCACTGTAAAATGGGAATGATGAATACATTGGACAACAAATTCTATACTTAACCACTTTTTTCTAGTGTGAACTACTATGTAGTGTTTAGTGTGGGATTTTTAGGATGAATTACTCTTCCCTATCGGTCATTCCATGTCAAGTTACCTAAAGCACTGTGCTTCAACGTCTCAGATTCTCTTCAAAATTTTTTCATACATAAATACCAATGAAATAATGCTAAATTATTTTTTCCGAGTTTCTGCATAAGAAATAGGCAGGGGAGAATTTTTTCAAAAATATGAATTTGGTGAAAATTTCACTTTCTGGCACTCAACATCATGGAACTAAGATTATCATAATTTCCTCATTTTAAAAGTTATTAGGCTCATCCAGGTGTCAAATGAAAGCTTAATTTTTGCTCTTTTTGTAGAAGCTAAGAAAGCTTGTAAAAGGTTACACTGTCGAACATTAATGGACATACAAGCAAATTTTAGTTTTTCACAAATTGTCCCGTTACTCAAAAGTTACAACTATGAAACTTTTGAAACTTTCTTTGTACATTCATCTTAAGACGTATATGGTATGGTCAAAAATAAAGAGGGTGTTTTTTGTATTTTTGTAATTATTACTTTTTTATATTTTACATGTATGGAAATATACAGTTTTAAGTTTTGTTGTAAATTATATCATTACTCGTAAGTTACAATTATGAAACTTTTGAAACGTTTTAAATAGAATCTTCTTAGCACATATATGATATGGTTTTTAAAAAAGGTGCTTTTGGTATTTTTGTAATTATTATCTTTTTGGTATTTTACATGTGCGGAAATATACAATTTTAAGTTTTGTTACAAATTGTGTTATTGATCGTAAATTACTACTGTGAAACTCTTGAAACCCTTTTTATAGAATCATTTTATCACATACATGATATGGTTAAAATATAAAAAGGGTGCTTTTGGTATTTTTGTAATTATTATTTTTGTACTTCAGAATGCAATTCATGAATCGCTCTGGGCATTCTATATTCTATTGGCCAAACAATGAAGACTTTTGTTGGGTACCGTTTGAAAATATCATCTGGGAAGTTCCTGTTCCCTCTAAGTCAATCAGCCCGGACTTACGCAACTAAGAGTAAAATTAAAAGAAGACATCATATCATCAATGAAAAGAATGAGCTGTGAAATATAGGACACAACATTTTGTATGTAATTCTAAGAAGTATTACCGGTATGTATGTTTATTGTTTTCGTCCATGTACATTATTCTATTATTTATTATTTCTGTTGATAGGAATTGTAATAACCACTCAACCCCGTACATTACTAGGCCTATACTTTCCATTCACAAAACCGCATAATTATTACAAAAAAGGTATCCCTCTTTGTTATTTAATCATACTTTGTAAATGCAAACTAATCCTATAAAAAGTTACAAAAGTTTGACAGTTGTAAGTGATGGTACAATTGGGAAAAAAGTGAAAGTCATAGTTAAAATACAAAAATATTATATTATTGTAATACCAAAACTACACATTACACCAGCTCTATTTTTAAGCATATCTAGTATTTACTAAAATTTGAAAAAGTTTTAAAGTGTGACAGTTGTTACTTCAGAGTAGGGATGGCCAAAACTTTCCGGAATCAAAATTTCACTTTAGGAATTTTTCCTATTTCCAGATTTTTTCCAAAATCGGAATTTTTCCGATTTTACTTTCCGGAATCCGGAAAGTAAAAATTCCGGAATTGGTCATCACTACTTACGAGGAAAGGCATAATCTGTTAACAACAGTAAATCTATATGCTTCTGTACATTTAAAACACACATGTTTGTGAAAAATAATTCTATAAAACGAACCTTCAAAAGTGTCATAGTGTAACCTATGAGCAATGCCACAATTTGTAACAAAACTTAAAACTGTAGTATATTTCCGTACATAAAAAATAATAATTACAAAAATACAAAAAACACCCTCTTTATTTTTTACCATACCATGTACAGCGGGCCACAGAAAATCTTGATGTGCAAAATCCGTGAGATAGGGAACCCAAGTAACGCCTGTTCCAAGATCAATTACGCAAGGTAATAGCTAGCACAGCAGGCTGAAGTTGCCCCCAACTGTTAAAAGCACAAATCGTAAAGAGCGTTATCGGCAGAAGTGGAGCGAAACGTTGGCTGACGAAATGACAAAACGGAGTCTTTGGGTACTTGTACTCACAGTACTTCTTGTTTGTATGATACACACGTAAAGCTATACACAGCCACTTGAAAATATATACGGATATCAGAGGCGCTGATAAGAAGATAACAGTCGGGGAACTTAGTTAATCTTATAATTAACTCAAATGAGAATTATATAAACAAGTTTACTTAGTTCAAATAACTATACATATCCGCGTATCAAATAATATACGGATAGATTATGCGCTACATATGGTAGGTTATATTTTAACTAACTCAAAACTTTGCGCTGAGTTTTTAAATTATTCACAATAGTCCTACCTGCAAATCAATTAAGAGTATGGATGGATCATTTGGGGAAAGAACCCACCCCTAATCAAAATTTTGGTGTTCTAACAGGGCGTGAACTCCTAGATTCCGGCGCTACTGATTCATACGTAATACTACTTCGAAAGAAGAAATTGTTGATTTCATTATTCGTTAAATAAGTTTTGAAAATGCTAAATATTGGTAATTTATTTGTAAATATTAAAAATTCAAAATTCGATAACACTTAACGGTTCTATATTTGATATTAACCGTTAATTTCGTGCATTTTTAAATTGTTGTTTATTGATACTATATTTTCTTCTTTTCTCTTTGTTTCTCAATGTGTAAATTTGCACAAATATTAAACAAATCACGAACCCTCAGTTATATTTGCAACCTAAGGAGAAATACGATCAGTACGGGTTAGTTCTAAAACTCGTTTAAGTTCTAAAACTCATTTAAGTTCTAAAACTCGTTTAAGTGTTATCGAATTTTTCATTTTTAATATTTACAAATAAATTACCAATATTTAGCATTTTCAAAACTTATTTAGAAACTAGGCTCTGTTAGATCCCCAAAATTTTCATTAGGGGCTGAGTTCTTCCTCTGAATGATGAATCCATACTTTAATTGATTTGCAGGTAGGACTACTGTTAATAGTTTTTAAACTCAGTGCAAGGCTTTGTATTAAAAAAAAAATAAACTAATACATATACCGCATAATATATCCGTATATTATTTGATACGCATATGTGTATTTTTGTATAGTCATTTGAAGTAAGTTAATTTGTTTATATTTGGTCTAGGAATTAATTCGTGCGGGTGGGCAAGAGATGGCGCAACGAACGGAGCGTCCCACAGTTCCGTGTATCCACACATGTGTTGCAAACCCCTGTCATCGCGTATCGTTCGTAGTATAGGGCAGTGGATTAAAGCGTCAACAACACCAGTTTGTAGTTAAGTGAACATGGCGCAATTTGTGCCTGATAAAGTGTTTTTGCGGGGTGTCCTGCTGCATTACTTTAACGTGCAGAAAAGTGCGACTGAAAGTCATCGTATTTTGGTGGAAGTGTATGGTGACCATGCTCTAGCTGAGCGAACGTGTCAGAAGTGGTTTGCACGGTTTAGAAGTGGTGATTTCGGCTTGGCAGACCAAGAGCGAGCTGGACAGCCAAAAAAATTTCAAGACGAAGAATTGACAGCATTGCTCGAGCAGGATTCGTGTCAAACGCAGGAACAACTTGCAGCAGCATTAGGCGTTGATCAAACAACAGTCTCCAAACGCTTGAAAGCCATGGGAATGATTCAAAAGATGTCACATTGGGTTCCACATGAATTGAAAGACAGAGACGTTGAAAGACGAAAAACCATTTGCGAATTGCTGCTTCAACGACAGAGCAGAAAGGGGTTTCTGCATCGAATTATTACGGGTGATGAGAAGTGGATCCATTACGAGAACCCTAAACGAAAAAAGGCCTGGGTGAAACCAGGTGAACCAGGTCCATCACAACCAAAACGAGATATTCACTGTGCAAAGGTTATGCTGTGCATATGGTGGGATATGAAAGGTGTGGTGTACTATGAGCTGCTGCAACCGGGTGAAACTATGAATGGAGAACGTTATCGACGACAATTAAAGCGTTTGAAGCAAGCTCTGGCCAGAACACGACCAGAATGGGAGAACAGACATGATAAACTTATTGTTCAACATGATAACGCTCGCCCACATGTCGCAAAACCGGTCAAAACCTATTTAGAAAATGTCGGATGGGAAGTTTTACCCCACCCGCCGTATTCACCAGACGTTGCTCCTTCGGACTACTACTTGTTCGATTGCATGAACAACGATTTGATTGGACAGCGGTTTACTTCTTCAGAAGATATCGAAACATGGGTCTCTGACTGGATCGCTTCCAAGGATGAGGACTTCTTTCGCCACGGAATCCGTACATTGCCTGACAGATGGGCGAAAGTGGTGGCTAGCGATGGACAATATTTTTCTTAAGGTATTTATGTATTTTGTGTTTGTATTACAGCTTCAATGTGTGCGTACCAACCGGACGAATTAATTCCTAGACCAAATATAATCCCTCATTTGAGTTAATTATAAGATTATTTAAGTCCCTTTACTGTTATCTTCTCATCGGCGCCTCTGGTGTCCGTATATTTTTTTCTGGTATTGTGCTGTTTACTGTGAGTACAAGTATCCAAAGACTCCCTTTAGTCATATCGTCAGCCAGCGTTTCTCCTTACTCCTGCAGAAAAACGCACTTTACGATTTGTTCTTTAACCGTTAGGGGCAACTTGATGCTGTTGTTCCAGCTACTCTACCAGGCGTAATTAATCTTGTAGCGGGCGTTAGTTGGGTTGCCTAACTCACGGACTTTGCACATCAAGAATATATATATATATATATATATATATATATATATATATATATATATATATATATATATATATATATATATATATATATATATATATATATATATATAATTGCTGTTCATCGCTTACGGTTGTAAGTTCTATTTGTATTTTCCATGTATCTAAGTTTGCAGATTTTAAATAGTTTCATCATTCCTCTTTTATTCCAATTGGTTTTAAAACGATTCTCGTAGCTAATTTCTCAATATGCTTTTTCTTCATCTTCTTCTTCTTTTTTATTTTTTATTTTTTGTATTTGAAAACAAGTGTGCAAATAAAAATATGTCTATCAAAAGAACTAGTTCAAAATATTTTAAAAAATATATTTTTCTGCTACTAGACCCTAATTACACTTATCATTTACATTTCCCTTCGCACCCTCATATCGGGCCGCGGTGGCTCAGTAGCAAGCAGGTGGCAATAGCTGAGTGGTCTCGGGCGTTCGGCTTCGGATCATGAGGCGTAATCCACTGGAGGTTCAAGTCCCTCTGAAGAGCATAATCGGATTTTTAACTGTCCTGGACCTTTCTGTGCTCATGCTCCTGTCGTGTTTGGATTACGCAGAAATTACATGAACTATCGTCCATGGCGAACACTATTCCGGTTGGGACGAACTTTAAAAAAGAAAAAATTGGTAGAGCGTTCACCTATGGTGCATGGGGTCCTTGGTTTTATCGCAGCTCGGGCCAAGTGAGCTTTCTGGTAGAAACATCGTGTGCATGTGTCTCCTTGAGGTTCTCCCGTTTCCTCCTACTTCATTCCACCATTTAATTCATTTCTCATCATCACTGTCTCATTTAATCTAGCCGCATGATCGCAGGACGTAAACTTAAGATTTCATTTTTTTCCACCCTCATATTCTAGCGAGTCCAAGGTTGAGAAACCTCGCAATAGACAAAGTGGACAATTTATTATGAAAAATGACCCACGACTGTGTCCTTAAGCTAAATGAAATGGATGATCGATGAAAGTGCATTATAAAATTACATGTACTTTTGTGATTTCACTGGAAATCGAACCCGGGACTATGTGCAACAAAGCTACTAGACCAGAGGGAAAGGCTATTTTAATATTGAATAATAGGGGTCTATAGTGAAATATGCATGATATATAATACAAAAGACCTGGACTAAAGGCGAGATTTACAGAAAATGTCAACATACTTATTATACCGTTAGGAGGCAATGATGATGAGATAGGGGAAACGAATATTATGTTCTGTACATCAAGCAAATTTTTCGCCATGGTTATTTTTCTTTATTTAGTAATAATAATAATAATAATAATAATAATAATAATAATAATAATAATAATAATAATAATAATAATAATAATAATAATAATAATAATAATAGTAGTAGTAGTATTTTAATTACGTGGTCATTTGTATCTTACCGACACATATTCACATAACCACAGTAATATATATATATATTCTTTGCAATAACTTATATATAGTTACGGAGTACCTTTCTTTACCCTCTCTTTCGTTGTTGAGAAGGACAAAATGAATCGTACACGTTTGAGGCAAACGTGTGAGCTGAGCGCCACGGACTTCGAAGAGAAACTGAGAAAAACACCAGGCACATGATTTCTTCTTTCATCAGCAGCCGTGTAGGATGTCTTAATGTTAAATGTGGCAACTCAGCTCTGATGATAGTCGTGTTGGGGGTGGGTAGTGTGTTTGCAACTCTTATTGGTTGACACTTTCTTGTAGTCGGAAAAATAGTGTTGCAAAGTTGAGAACATTTCTCTACATTGACGGAGTGATGAGGATAGGTACTACAACATTATAAAGTAAGTTTACTCTGAATTTTAGAACATATTTGGAGCATTGCGTGTCTTTTAAGAAAACATAGCATTTACAAATAATCTTTAAGAATCTGAAAAAGACTAGATTATTTTCAACAACTATTTTAATTTCGTACAAATTCACTACATACAGTATGAAACATTTCAAATAGTAAGGACAAACTCAACATCTGGCCAACTTTTTTATTTACCCAAGGTATAATAATCATAACAGAAATTTCAACAATAATAATAACAACTAATTAAAAGAAGAACATTTCGTAGAGTTCTTCATTGTGAAGAAAGTTTAAAATCCGTCTTTCCCAAAGTAACTCTTTGTTGAGTTCAGCATCATTATCCGGAATACTTCATATGTTTTAAAATAGTGCATATTGAGCTTGTATTGAACGCTAACCAACTCCCTGATACAGCCTGAGACGCCAATTTATACTGAAAACAGAAACAATCTATAACAATATAAGACGAAGTTGAAGGAAGCTGGCCAGTGGCTGCACTGAAAAATATCATTTATTTGCTTGATGGAACTTGAGGAAAGCATCTGGAGAAACCTCAGACAGGATAAATAGTCTTCAGATTTGTACCTGGGATCATCACATTAAGAAAGAAGATCGCTAACACTAGCCTATATTTTTGATTGATTTTTTTATTTGATGTTTAGCATCTCTTTCAGCAGCGAGACAATATGGGACGTGGACCTACAGGTTAATGACGAATCCGAACTACGTGTGCTCCCGCCGATAACCGCTTAGGCACGAAGTAGCTACTACCCTACATTTCATTTGTTCGATAAGCATTTCCCTTTTAAAATCTCGGGTTTTCCTTGCATTTCTGCGGGTAGCATGTTTCCAAGCAGGTTTTCTAAAGGGAATTCGAAGGAACGAACAAAATCTCGTCTAATTATTACAGTTCTATTTTGAAATAAGAATTCATATGCTCATATATATATATATATATATATATATATATATATATATATATATTATTTTAATGAAAAATCGTATTTTTGTTGTGAGTGCAAATTGTGGGTAATCTTTTATCATTACAACGGTTTATTGTTGTATTGTCATTGTCATTGTCAATCTGTACCTGTTTTGTGAAAAGGATCACAGGCGTAGTAGCTGAGCAGCTATGCGAAAAGGAAAAAAAAGAAATGTCTTGAGGTTGCTAGGAAAAATAATAATAAATATGTGTGAAGAAAGTAAGAAGTAAGTAACGATTATTGAATGTAATGTGGTGAGATTTCTTTTGGAAATAAAAAGGTAAAATCTAGTTACCGTCGAAAAGGATTGTGTTAATCTGCTAGTATAATAATACTTCTGATTACTAGTTATCCATACGTATTGACTTGTCGTATTATGTTTATAAGCATATGTCATTATATCTTTTTGGTGCCGAAACCCGGGACCCTGTACAAATCTTGAAGTAAAGTAAAGATAGGGTTTTAACTTTTATAAAAAGGGACGTATGAATACTGAATGTACTTTTTTGCGTAGTGGCAGAAAAATTATACGCCAGTCAACTATGACTAATATACACAGTGATGATACGTCCGTAATTGGTAATTCAGAAGAATCTATGTCTGAAACAGTAAATACTAAGCAGATCTTGGATATGGTCCGACAATTAAGTCAATCCATGCAATCGAGGGATGATAACTTGATACAACAAATTAATGATGTTGCTGTGAAAGTTAATCAACAGGTGTCTAACGATATTGCACTGAAAGTTGATGAAATTATTGCACTGAAAGTTGATGAAATTAAACAAAATACAAATCAACAAATACAGCAAATTTCTCAGGAAATTGATGAGAAATTAGATGAAAAACTCCAACAGTTTGCTGATAAATCGTCACAAGATATCAATACTTTGAAAAGATCTATAGAAGTTTTGGAATCCGCTTTAACTCAACAAGCAACCCAAATGAAAGACACGACTTCGAAAATTAATAATCATAGTCTACAAATAGAAGTTTTGGAGTCCGTCACTACACAGCAAGCGACTCAAATTAAGGATAATATATCTAAAATTCACAACCATAGTCGTTTGATACATGATATGCAGGAGGAAATCAGATCAATGCAACAAAGGCTAAGTAACAGGAATAACGCCTCAGTTCCTTCCAATCACGAGGAGACGCTTCATCAACGGGAAATCCCTATCATCGAGTGTGATTCTACATCTCCTTCAGTTTATTCGTCGAAAGATAATATAGTACAAGATACTAATGAAACGGCCGGAGTGAGACCAAGAAGGCGCATACATGAAAGGAGACAGGATCCACAAATGCCAGAAGTACGGTATGTTAAACGACAACGGAAACGAGATATTGGAGAGTCTAAGGTTTGTTTTAAAGTAAGTGAAATTAAGGCGATGACCAAATTCAGTGGGAAATATAATGAAATGACGGCCAGTTCTTTCATAAAACGATTTGAAGATGAGTGTAATCTAATAGGAATCGACCAATCTAAATATCTGAAATTATTGCCCCATGTTTTACTTCCACCATGTTATACTTGGTACGAAGCCGTACGTAATAGAATAAGTAATTATGCGGATTTCAAAAGAGCTTTACTTGCAAATTATGAGAATGATTTTATGCTCGCAAATAGAGACGCGGTGGTTAGAAATCGACCTTATAACTCCAGGATCGATAGATCCGTAACAAACTTTGTAGTGAATACATGTAACGAATTGAAAAATATAAATCCGTTGCAGCCCGAATCTAGAATTATAGCTTCTATTCGTATTTTACTACCGTTCAAGTTACAGCAGGTTTTATTATCAACTCAATGCGTTAATTTCAACCATTTGATCATGCTAGTCCCAATTTTGAGAACCAATTTCAGGTACTGAATTGCAATAGTAATAACCAGGGCCCGGATCTTGTTGACAAGTCAACTTTTCTCTCTTACGCATAGGACATGGCAAGTTCAAATAAAAACGTTACCCACCAACTCTAGGTTCTAAAAATATTTTTTTAGGGTCAACTTTTGGTCACTTTTTGCCGCTTTGAAGTTTCAGGTCATTTTTAAATATTTTAAGGTCACTTTTAGGTCACTTATGGGCTTTTTATTCTTTTTCTTCTACATAAAAAAATCTTAAAATGAAATCTCTTTTCACGCTTCTGACTATTGGGGTGGAAAAACTGCATTCTTAAATAAAAAATGAAATCTTTGATTTTTACCTCCCACGGTTATACCGGTTAGGCTAAAGGAGACTGTGATGATGAGTAATGAACGAACTAGTGGAATGAAGAAAGTGGGAGGAAACGGGAGAACCCCGAGAAAACCCATGCACACGGTGTTTGTCCACCACAAAGTTCACTTGGCGGGGGCTGGGATCGAACCCGGGACCCCAAGCACCAGAGGTAAACGGTCTGCCACTGAGCCACCGCGGCCCACTTCTTAAATAAGTTAACGAAAACTAACTTGTAGCAGGTTGACGAAAGGTGGCTGATGGTAGATGGCCAGGCAGACAGTTTTGGGTTGTTGACCACAAAGGATGTGATCACGTGAATAACTAAAAATGGATTAGAAGGCGTACAAAGATTTTAAACAAGGTTTTTATCTCTTATTTTCATGTAGTCTACACTTGCAAACTTTTATTGTTTAAGAGTGCTTTCTAGTTTCAACTCGGGAGTGCATTGACGCTTTCAGCACGTACAATGCCGCACAATGGGCTGATCAATGGACTGCAACTAACTGAAACAAAACTTTTTGAATATGAGTGAGAAACGTTAATTAAAACACTATGTATATTAAAAAATGCCAATGTTTAACGAAATAAACGTTTTAAAAAACGCAAGTTTTAAGGTAAATTTTTGTGAATTTTAGGGTCATTTTACAGGAATTTTAGTGTCATTTAATAGGCCACTTTTTACAAAATTTTAGGTCAACAAGATCCGGGCCCTGGTAATAACAATAGCAATCGTGGACCAGGAAACTACAATCGTAACCAAAGTAATCCAAATCAGTTAGCAATCAAAAATGTAAATATGAGAAATGAAAAGACAAATGGTGCTCGATTTAACAGGAGATCTAATAGCGTCAATGGAACTCAAACTCAGTCTGGAAACAGTGGTACTCGATTTTATAATAATAGACGAAATTTTATGGCCAGGCAAAATCGTTGGAATAGTGCAAATAATAATAATAATGTAGGCAATAGATCTAATTTCTTTCGTAATAGAAATAACTTTGGTGCCAGAGAGAATAGAAATGATCAGAGTGGTGATAGTGTAGAACATACACCTACACAATATAGAGAAAATAATCAGGATTGCGGTGTACAATGTACGATACTAGAATCTTTTGACGCTCACAATTTAAACTAATATCAGCTGATGTGGTTGGGGTTGAGTCCACATCAGCCAATAACATTTATGATTATCCTTTTTTGAATGTTTCTAATAAATCATCTATAAGCAATAGTGAAAACAGAAATAGTTTGGATACATTAAATAAGCGTTGTCAGTACCAATATATACCTATTGTAAATTATTGTTGGATGAATGATGATGATATCGATGATGCATTCACTTGTGATACTGATTTTGTATTTTTGAAATCGTTTTGTACAGCAAGAATACCTATAAAAATTAACGGTGTTCCCTTAAATGCATTAATAGATACGGGGGCAAATGTATCCCTGTTATCATATTCTTTTTGGTGTATAATTGCTAAAGACTATTCTAATCCACAGTTGCGTAAGTTAGAAAATTTAATATTACTTGATTATACTGGCAAGCACAAAAAGAGAGTAATGGGAAAAACTCAAATCGTCTTATCTTTACAAGACCTGGATATTCCTATACCAATTTTAGTCGTGAATGAATTGAATGAAAATTTATTAATTGGTTTGGATTTTATAACACAATTCCGTGCAATTTTAAATTTTGATAATAAGACTTTTACATTGCCTGGGATATCGAATAATATCATTCAAAAATTAATTTCTAATACAGAAGATGTCGCGTCACAATGTGCTCTGGTTAATAATTGATGGTAATGATGTATATCCTTTTGACGAGTATGTTCAAGAAATTGTAAATGGTGCAGGAATTAAAGATGAAGATTTGATAACTCGATTCATTGATGTTTTGCGTAAACACCGGAAGGTATTTTCTAAACTCCCTGGTTGTTGTAAAGATTTTACGTACTCAATTGAAGTAGAAAGCAATAGTCCGATATTCACGAAACCATATATAATTCCTTATAGATTCAGGGACAATGTAAGGCAGCAAATTTCGGATATGTTACGTGATGAAATAATTAGTCCATCACAGAGTATCCATTTAAACCCAATACATATAGTACCAAAAAAGGATGGACGTCTCAGAATAGTAATGGATTTGAGAAAATTGAACTCTCGTATAAAACTACAACAGGTTAGGTATCCACCTGTGGAAGAAATATTAAGTACATTACAAGGTAATGTTATTTTTGGAAATCTGGATCTAGTAATGGCATACAATCAAATCTTATTAGATAAAGAATCTCGGCCTTATACAGAGTTTTCTTTCGAGGGACACCTTTATGAATATAATAGGGTGGTTTTTGGATTGGTTAATGGAAGCGCTGCACTAGCTTCCTGTTTAAATAAAGTACTTGGTCAAGATCTTAGAAGCAATGTAATTGTATATGCTGATGGTATACTAATTATGGGAAAGGATCCAAACGATTATTTAAAATATCTTGATATTGTATTGGATCGTTTAGAGAAATCAGGCTTTACTATAAATTTAGAAAAGTCACAATTATTCAAGAAATCTATAGAGTTTTTAGGTTATCAAATTGGTGCATCAGGATTATGTTTTTGTGAAGCAAAAATCCAAGCTATTAAAGATTTACCTCCGCCCACTAATGTTAAGCTGACCCGACAAATATTGGGACTATTTAATTGGTTCAGAAAGTCTATACCTCGGTTTGCAGAAATTGCACAGCCATTGTTTACAATTATAAAAAAGGGTATTCCTTGGCAATGGGGAATGATACAAGAAAGAAGTTTCAATAAACTAAAGGACTGTGTAATGCAAAATATTCATTTGAATCACCCTAATTATGATGTTCCATTTTTTGTACAATGTGACGGTTCCTTGACTGGAATTTCAGGAATTTTGTGGCAACCAAATCCCACAATCGAAGAGCCAGCTGTCATACATTGTGTTAGTAGGACCCTCAAGAAAGCTGAGAAAAGTTATACTACAACAGAAATTGAACTTTTGGCTGTGCGTTTTTCTATTCAAAAGTTCGCACCATATATAAGTGGATGTCATTTTACAGTAATCACAGATCACAGTTCCTTGCGTTATTTACGAAGTATTAGAGGGTATAACAACAAGTTACTAAGGTGGTCGTTAGAACTTCAATCATTTGTTTTCGATATAAAACATATTAAGGGTATAGACAATGGTCCAGTAGACACTTTGTCGAGAATATTCCCAGGGGAAGAACAGCGTGTTTTGACTATTAATGTATTTAAAATTCTTCAGGATGAAATTGCTCATGTTACTGTTGAAGATTTGATGAAATATCAAAGAGATCATGAAGATTATATGAAAATTATTGATCATTTAACGTCGTGTACTTCTGAATGTAACTGTTCTAAAAGGTGGAATTCTTTGTTCGAGTTGTCAAATGGGATATTATTAATTAAAGACTTTAAATTTAAAAATCGAAAGAAAATTTGTGTACCTTCTTTGTTAGTACCACGAATTTTAAAGGCTTATCATGATGATTTTGGACATTTTGGTTATATAAAGGTTTTAAATTTAATCAGTAAATCCTTCTATTGGAAATCGCTTAGGACAAATGTTAAGGCATATATAAACGATTGCGAAGAATGTATGCGTATTAAGCATAACTATAAAGCCATTAATAAGCCAATGCTATCAATAATGTCCGATAAACCTCATTCTTTTCTTTCTATCGATTTATATGGGCCCTTACCCAGAGCATCAACTGGCGAAACTTATTTATTTACAGTAATGGATGTCTTTTCTCGATATATAGTGGCCTATCCTTTGCGTAAATAAACGTCTACAGCTATTATGCACCGTATTTTAAACGTATATATACCGCATTGTGGACCAGTGGAGCATGTTTTATGTGATAATGGATCTCAATTCCGAAGTGACAAGCTTGTGCTATCAATGAATAGTGCAGGTATTAAAGTGCATTTTGTCACTCCTTATAATCCGAGTAGCTCGGTGGTAGAAAATGTTCATCGTAGTGTTGACATGCTGTTTCGACATTTATGTAAAGACAAACATTCCAATTGGATAAAATATATCACGCAAATTACTTCCTAAATTATTCTATTTATGATACGTTAGGAGTAGCTCCAGCGAATATTCATAATGGATCGGATACGTTATATTCCGTTGAACATCATTTTAATGTAAGGTTAATGGATCCCGAGAATATGGACCCTTCAAAACTTGTGAGTATGGTTCAGGTGCGTCGTTTGCAAAAATTTCAGCGACGAAATAAAAAGATTGAAATACAACAGGAGGGTAAATACAAAATTAAAGTTAATGATCTTGTGTTTGTGAAACTTCATTCTCAAAGTAATGCCAATTTGAAGAAGATTTATAAGTTTTGCGATGTTTATGCAGGTCCGTATATATGTGTTAAACAAGTAAATCCTAAAGTGTTTGAATTGATAGATGCTAAAACGGGCAAATCCATCGGACTACGTAATATTGATGAATTGAAAGTATGGCATCCTTCTGAAATCACTAAGAACAAATGGTTAAATCTTGTAAAATCCCTAATTACTCCTGAAATTCTTGTTAATTTGAATTTAAATGATATTCGTTAATCCATTTTTATATGTACGCGTTTAATGAATGCCTGAACTTGATACCATATGAAATGATTGTATAGTATATATTTTCTCTTAATTATTTTTTGTTGCTAATTTATTTTCTCATTGTAATGACTTTCAATTTACTGCGTTATTTGCAAAGTTTAGATGATTTAGTTCTATTTTTGTAACCTCAGTTACTAATGCACTAAATGGTGATCGCTAGTATGTTTGCATGCTATATTGCCTTCTGATTTTGTTAACCTTTAATATGATAATGATCTTTATTTGTAAACAATATCAATTGTACATGAATGTTTTCGCATATTGCAGGAAGGAGTAGTTAACTAGTAAACTTGGAGAACCCTATTGAATAGATCCATCGACTTTTTTTATATATGGATATATGAATAATTGTAAATATAAAATAATATAATATTGTAATATGGTATGGAGAAGTAAATATTCGTGCCAATGTAACGTTATTTAATACGAGGTCTATTCCAAAGTGAATGTTCTGTAATGATTAATCCAGGGTTCTTTCCTTCATAGTAAAGCTACTGCGGAATTCCCGTCCAGGGCGACATATACAACGGTTTATCGTTGTATTGTCATTGTCATTGTCAATATGTATCTGTTTTGTGAAAAGGATCAGAGGCGTAGTAGCTGAGCAGCTATGCGAAAAGGAAAAAAAAAGAAATGTCTTGAGGTTGCTAGGAAAAATAATAATAAATATGTGTGAAGAAAGTAAGAAGTAAGTAACGATTATTGAATGTAATGTGGTGAGACTTCTTTTGGAAATAAAAAGGTAAAATCTAGTTACCGTCGAAAAGGATTGTGTTAATCTGCTAGTATAATAATTCTTCTGATTACTAGTTATCCATACGTATTGACTTGTCGTATTATGTTTATAAGCATATATCATTATATCATGTAGGGCATTCTTTCATTTTCTCTTACAAAAACAATAGAACACAGAGGGGAAGATAGGTAGCTACACAGAAACACGAAATTCAAATCAACTTAAATCTTAAATTACTATAAACACAGCGTCTTTATTTTGACATAACAAAATCCTGTTGTTCGCTAAATCATTAAATTGTTGTGTAATATCATGCACTTACTTAAATAACTATTCCAGAGAAACAGTATACTCCATCGTGGCTAAATGATTATATTTTCACATTGTTTTAATAGGTAATGGGTTGACTCTTTAAGGAAGCTTATGTTTTCAATCCTAAGTTAAGCTGTCTTATAATACTCGCTTGCCTTCCCTTGCTACAACGCTCGCTCAGTTCCTTTTGTAGCTAGAAAACAGATCTTGTTGAAGCATACTAAGTGAAAATACAAAGTTAACTATAGATTAAGAGGGTTAAAAAGTTTAAAGTGAAAATACAAAGTTAACTATAGATTAAGAGGGTTAAAAAGTTTAGGAATCAGTTTAATTCATAACTCACTGTAGAACACCCTCCTGTCTATGTGGATAGTGTACGCGCCTGTGGCGGGAGACCCTGGTTCGAATCCCGGCAGGAGCTTATGTGGTTCAGAGCCCAAGTTAAGCTGTAGGTCCACGTCCCACATACTCTTGCTGTTGAAGCGGACGCTAAACTGAAATTTAAAAAATCATATCATAACCAATTGTATATTCATTATATATAGATTTCCTCATTGTTCAGCCGACAAAAAAAGGATATATTTCTCGAGTACAACTCGACAATGAAAGCAAAAGGAACACAAGAAAGTTAAACATTTTTTCTTTCTGCATTAATACCACAATATAATTCTTATAACAACAGTAACTACTAGAGTTCATAAACTTGCAACACTGTTTTTAGTTCGCATATTTTCCGTCCATCTTGTCATTTGTGGCTCACTATACTTGTCCCGTCTCGTTTCCGAGACGAGACGAGACGTCTCTTGAAATGCCTCGTCTCGTCTCATGTCTCAAAAATGCAAACACAGTTTTTGAAATTGTTTAAAAATTTATTAATTCGGAATAAATTATTGCTGGAATAAAAGTATACCAGCGTTTATTATTTCCAGCGTTTATTATAAATGAGGGCTATAATAAAAGAACAAGGAAGACCTAAAGTTTTTTTTAAATGATTCTTACAAAGAGCTTTCATTTCCATTTTCCAATCGATTCAAGTTTAAATTTTTATTTTGTGATTGTGTTCCAGATTCAAGTTAAATGTTAAACCGTTCATCGAGATCAGTGTTTCAGAAGATCTCATTCCGAGGGCTGGTAGTTATATCTATGTATAAAAATCCTTTATAGAAATACAAGTTCTCTTAATGCCAGTTTCATCAGTAACTAATCATGTTTCATGAGTTTTCTCGTTCCGAAGAAAGACAGAAACGTGTCAGCCTTTTTCTGTATTGAGTTTGAAAGGATGCTGGTTTGACAATAAAATTTAGTTTCTTTTTATTGTTTTGTGATGTTATTCGAACCAAAGCCATTTTTGAAATCGGAAAGTCACATAGGCTTCTTATTTTTTTGAAGTGGCGCCAGAGGTTTTAAAAAAAGGCTTTCAGAATAAATGAGGAAGGCTTGCCTTTCGACTGTACCGACGATATTGACAAATATTCCTGTCGTAGTACTTCATTACTGGAAACCATTGTCGCCCGATGAAATGGGTAATCTCCGTGGTTGCTATATTACGCCTGGTATTTAATATACGTACTTTGCTATATTACGCATACATTTTCGTGAGCAAGGAGGGTCGGCCCCTTGTCCCCTCCCTTCGGGCGCCCGTGGTCGAAACTAAGTAGTCGTTGTTGGAATCAGTGTTTCTTCCACACATGTTTTGGGGCGCTGCCCTCTGGAACTCTGAGAGTGCCCCCACTGGAAAACCAAAATAATACGTCTATAATATAATAAGAAATAGAATAGTACCAGCAGTATCCCCGGAATCCTGAATGAACCCCCAGGAACATTTTTTCTGAAAGAAACACTGATTGAAAGATTGTAGTCGTGTTGTGTGTTGTGCTGATAACCAAACCAAAGTGGCTAAAAGCTTTAATTTTAACCACTTGGCATAACAGCTCTTTTTGTTGGCCTCGGCTGTTCTAGTGTTGCCACGAGACGACACATTTCTCGTGTCTCGTCTCACGAGACAAGACAACCTGAAGTCTCCTCTCGTCTCGTCTCGTGGAAACACTACTTTCAAGCATGTGGGTTACTGCCCCGATCTTGGAAATGTCCTCGAAGGGATTGTGCTACGAATAACAGATTTTATTCGAACTAATTGACCGACTCCGATGTCATATTGTTCCAATTTCGCCTATTCGCAATGTAAATGGAATAGACAAACATACGTTTATATGGTTATGTAAAAGCGGTCCCGTGTTCGATTCCTGGTGAAGGCACTCGGTTGAAAAAAATTTAAAAGTTTTCCAGCCCAGCCACCCTGAATGTGGTTTTCCTTGGTTTTCCACATTCACACCAGGCAGATGCCAGGGTGATACCTTAGGTCTCAGATCGCTTCCTTTCTTCCCCAATCCTTTTTTCCTTCCCTTTCCCAGGAAAGTGTGCTCGCCCAGGGACGTCATCCCTCGAAAGTGATGGGCTAAATGGTTATAGATGCCGAAAGCCCAGAAATCTAAATCCTAAATCCTGAATTTACAAGGTTACTTTGGGAGAACATTATTCTTTCAAAATATATTTCTGTATGTTGATATTTATTATTATTGATTGCTTTCTTGCATCTTTCCTACACTATCCTAGATTAGTTAAGTTACCATCGATTAGAATAGATTACGTAAAGCTAAATACGGTTATGTATGTTTACCGTTCCATTTCTTTCTTTCAAAATTTATTCCTATCTGATCACATGTATTGTTAATAATTTATTTGTTGCATTTCTTAATAATTTTTTCATACACACAACAGATAAAGCAACTCATAGCATTTTAATTACACAGCACATAAGTTCTTTGACATGGAGGGAAATTTCCTTTGGTTATAGCAACATCCAGTATTACAAATGGGGATTTCCCTCGTCCCCCTTGTAATTCGCACACCATCAACAGATATAGAACATTGTTGAACATTTCTCGAACCACTTCATCACACTCCTGGCTTTGTGACATGTTTCATCTTGTCGAAAAATGCCATTACCGTTGGGAAACATGGTCGTCATGAAGGGGTGTACGTAGTCTGCAAGCAGTGTGCGATACGGCTCAGCCGTCATTGTGCCTTGCTCGAGCTCTACTAGATACATGGATGCTCACGTGAATGTCCCCCAGAGAATTATTATTATTATTATTATTATTATTATTATTATTATTATTATTATTATTATTATTATTATTATTATTATTATTATTATTATTATTATTATTATTATTATATTTGAAGTACAATCAAATATCACTACATTAATTGTTAGTTTTAATGAACTGAATTGAGCTGAAAATTAAATCTTAAGATTAATTATTAAGTTTATGCGTTCTGTACCTTTCTAAAGTAATAAATGCTGGAATTGGTTTCAAGGCTGTTTCTGACTGAATACTTTCTTCAAAATAATATTAAAAATTATAGAAAGATTTTCGAGACATTCGAGTCGAGTCGAGATTTTTACGAAAATTAGAGTCGAGAAATACGTTTGTCTCGACTCGTCTCGAATTTTACAAAGTGTGTCTCGACTCGAATTCCAGTAGAGATTCGAGACATGTCTCGACTCATGCGAATCCCTAAATATTCATATTTTAAATGTGCGATACTATCTCGCGAAAAATGATCCCGAAGTTAATTTACCAAAATCTACTTTCTTCTTGTTAGATTAGTGATCGTGGCTTAGGATAGATTATGTAAAGTCAAATATGGTTATGTGTGTTTACACTTTCGTTTCTTTCTCTCAAAATGCATTCCTATCTGTTTCTATTTGTTATTAATAATTCATTTCTTGCATGTATTAATAACTTTCAGAAAAACCCATTATTCACATGGTGGCTGTATTTGGAAGTCAACGCCTCTATTAATATCACTGTTGATTTCAGCGAGTGCGAAAACTATGGATTTGACATTAGTATTGGTCATTTTGGATTGTTTTTATATGTCAGGGTATCCCCTCCGGTAACCCTACCCGCAACCAAATGGGGTTAATTTTGAAGTTAATGCAATCGGACTTTCACCATTGATCTCAGCGACCGCAAAAACTATGAATTCGACACTAATATTGGTCATTTTCTTCTACCCGAGATCAAAATTTGGTAACTTTCGGTTCTCTCCTCTGGTCTTCAGGCAGCACACAGATAGATACATAAAGACAGACAGACACACTAACAAACTATTTATTTTATTTATAGCCTATTAGATTAGGTGTATTTCAACCAGTGTTTCTTCCAGAAGTGTTTTTAGGGGCACTGCCCGCCCGGAAGTCTGAGAGTGCCCGCTGGAAGAAAACAAAATAATAGGTCTATAATATAATAAGAAATAGAATAATATCAACAGTTCCTGAAATACGAAGTGTGCCCCCCCGGAACATAGTTTCTGAAAGAAACACTGATTTCAAACACAACAGATAGAACCAGCGGCGCCGACTTTCCAAAATGTATTTGGTGCATATCAATGGCGGGACGTGTTATATGTTATCAGGGGAGTCTCGATTTTTTTTATTGATTTCCTTTTAGTAAAATCTTTTATGAACACTGTCATAAAAGGCTGTGCTGTGACAAAGTAAAATATACCGGTAATATAAGGATAAGTTGGGGCTATCCTAGTCAGGGCTCAGTCGGTAACACAGCTGACTTAAACGTAAAGAAACAGGTTTACATCCTGGTTCAAGTTTAATTACTGTAATGCATATTCTCAACATATATAAACGTGATATTTAGTGTATATTTTCAACAACTTACATGATGCACAGTGAGTGCAAGAGGCAGTGATATTATCAACACGTTACTAAAAGAAAATACTACATTCATACAAATTAAAATGAAAATATCATCATAAAAGCAAAATAATTTTAATGGTATTGCAAAAAGAACTTTTAAAGATTCTGTTCTGGACATAAAGTATAAAGTGACTAACTTAGTGTGTTTCTTGGTTGTCTTTGCACAAACACACTTGAAACAAGCAATTATGTTTTAGAGGTTACAAATTTTAACTTCCATCTCTATGCTTTAATTGTTTATTTTTTGATAGTGACAAACGAGAAATAATTATTGTTTCTATGAAACTAAAAATCTTGCTTGCAGCGCCCTGACAAGATCATTTGTGTGAGTGCTGGAGCCAGGGAGCACCAAAGTAGTCGGCGCACATGGACAGAACAACCACTAGCACTTCTTACACAGCACAGCGTTGTTTGGCATAGAACGTTGCTACTGTACTAACGAGTTCCAGCTACTTAAGCCTTTTATTAACAGCTGGAGGCAGCATTCTGTTATATCGCTGTAATGAGTCGCGTGTTAAAAATACTCCTAGTATCAGCTTTTTTATCGTTCTATTGACCTTGAAGGGCCAACAAATGCCTTTCGAGGAATACAAGTGCTCTTTAATTCATGAAGTTGATATAGAAATGAGCTTCCAACCTATGCTGTGCAAAAATGCTGAAAGTCTTATAGAACGGTTTTATCCGTGTGTCTGTCGACAGATATCAGATAGTAAGCGATTTTCTGTCATTGATTCAGCGTCCAAAGAATAGGTTCCATCTCGTCCGTTAACTCTATATTTAAGCCGGATGTGCTTCAAATTAATTATTTCCAGCTTTAATATTTAACGCCATAGATTAAAACGGCAACATACAGAAAGTACTATTTTTCTGCAAAGAATTCTTGTGAAAACATGATGATTATCTAAAATACTTTAACAAACCCTAAGTGGTTGAAATTTACTATTATTTCCGGTTTCAATACCGATTTCCGTAGAATAGAAATAGTAAATGCTTCAAGATGCGATATTTTGCAATTAATTAGTCGTTTCATTCCCTCTGTTTAACTTAAACTGGAATTTGTTCGAATTAGCCATTTCCGGTTTCAACGTTTGGCATCATAGAAAAAGCGATAACATTTAGCGAGAAGCGGTTTCTGCAAACGAAACAGTCTAAAGACAACATATCATGAATATCTACAATACTCTACCAAAACCGGATGTGGTTAAAATTTACTGTAATTTCTGGTTTCAATAACGATTTCAACGTTTATCGCTATAAAAACGAAAACAGCAACAGATAGCGAGATGCGGATTTTGGCAAACGATTCAGTCTCTCAACAAACATATTGTTATTATTCACATAATTCGACCAAAACCAAGAAATTGTTCAAATTTACTAGTACTTCCGGTTCGAATACTGATTTCCATAGAGCAAAAGTGGTAAAAGATAACAAAAAGCGGCTTTTTGCTTTCAATTCGTCGTCACAAAAGTAGCTTCCTTCTTCACCGCTAAAGCTTTGTCCAAAGCAGAAGTTGTTAAAATTAGTCATATTCCGTTTCAACGTTCATCACCATAGAGCAAAAACAGTAGCATCTAGCGAAGAAAAAACTTTTTTTACAAATAATTTAGCGTCTCAAGAAGAGATAACATAATTATTGCCAACACTTTACCAAAACAGGAAGTGGTTCAAATTATCTATTAATTCAGATTCAATACTTATTTCTATAGATCAAAAACAATAAGGGATATTGAGACACGGCTTTTAGCAATGATTTCAGGATCCCAAGAAAATGTTTCGCCAAGAATTCAGCGTCCCAAGAATATTTTCTGCCAATCCCTATTCAAACAAGAGCTGATTGAAATTAGCCCTGTTCAGTTCCGAGGTTTATCGCTTTAGAACAAAAACGATAACAAACAATTCTACTGCAAGAAGCAGACATTTACAAACAATTCTACTTCCAATGGCAACACATCATCACTATACATAGCAATCTATCAAAACCGAAAGTGTTCCAATTTACTATTATTTACGGTTTGAGTACATTTTAAACCCTTAACGTAATATAATAAATACGGTTGCAGATAGCGAGAAGCAGTTTTATGGAAACAAATACGTTACTATGATGTAATTCTGACCCTCATTCCTAGCTCCGATCATTATCCCGTTGGTCACTTGTGAAGTTCCTTTCCCCCACATTCGAAGCTGTCTAGCTCCGCTCCTGTTCATTTCCGGAATATATGTTCTATAAAGTTTTTTACTTGTTTTGGTGAAAGGAACCTGTGGTTTCATTTTTTCCATTACTTTTGGGACACCCTGTATTATAACAACCAGTGTTGAGTAAGTTACTTGTAAAAATGTAACGCGTTACAAGTAACTTTGTTTTCTCTTAAAATGTAACGTGTTACTAACGCGTTACTTGCCCCCAAAAAGTAACTGTTACCCTACTTCGAAAGTAACGCATTACTAACGCGTTACTTTTGTCTGAAACTTTGAATACATGAAAAAATCTTATTAGTTTAACTTTCATTATTATTATTATTATTATTATTATTATTATTATTATTATTATTATTATTATTATTATTATTATTGAATAATCTGAATCGCTTTATGTAGATGTAAGAACAAATTCTTACTTGACGGCTATATGAACATTTTCATATAATGAAACACTGAATAAAATGCCATACTGCGTTACTCGTAGGAAGCCACATCGAGCCAAATCATGTTTGCAGTTTCAAGTACTCTCTTCAAGTATCCTACATATAGTCAAAAAAATGGCCAAATCCTGCACTTTGTGTTAAAAAGGTGCCACTCGGATATGTTGTTCCCTTGATCCAACTAAGCACGAATCGAAGTAGCCCCACTCCGACAGGTGGCCAGAATCCAATATGGTGGCTATCAAAGATGGCCGCCTCTGCGAATTCATAGAGTTGGGAAGGAAGAGTGCCTGAAGTTCTTTCTTCAATAGAAATAAATGAAAAAAAGAAGAAAAAGAAGGCCTAGAAATTAAAACGTAGACGATTTCACCAGTGCTCAGAAGAAGCTGTCTACAATGCACTGAGCAGAATGGGTCGGTGAGTCAGAGTGGATCGGTGGGTCAGCGTGGGTTAGAATTGGTTGTTGGGTCAGAGTGGGTCACGGTGGGTTGTGTGTCGCAGTGAGTCATATCCTGTTGACCCACGACTCAAAAATCTTAACCCAATTGACCCACTGACTCACTCCATCTCTGGACTGCACACACGGATAAAGCAGCGATATATTTATCTTAACCTTCCAGACTTTACTTAACCTCCACTAATTTAAGTTTATCTACACAAAATGCAATAAAGCAATTCTTACTAACAATTACAAACATATAGAAATGTATTTTGAAAAAAGAAAAATCAAAGTGAACCAGAAGAAACTTTGAACCTGGGTTGCCACTCAATAAGCAGACATTTACCGACTTATCCACGGCAGAACTTGTAACTTTTGGTTTTGAAGCTTTATTTATATTGCGTGTTACGTAACAACGCTAGGAGATGTCATTACTGTTGCGACGACCTCCTTCAAGACCCGTTTCTTAAATTTACGAAATAACTCTTTTAATCCTCAATCAATCCGATATATATATATGTGTGTGTGTGTGTGTGTATTCGTGCACCAATAAGCTCCTAACAGTACTATAGATTAATTCATTCTTGATTTTAATCTACAGAACAAATGCTTTTAATGAAAACAAGGGGCCTATTGCCGTAGCTGACTAAAGGGCGTAAATAAAATTCAGACTTGATGTGTAACTGTTGTAACTCACCGACAATGGCTGATTTAACACGTTTGATAACAGCGCGTGTATTTGTTGATTTATAAACGCAGTTGATATAGCCTTTATAGATAAGTGGGTAGCGTGTGTGACTGTTGTTCTAAGGATTCTTGTTCGAGTCTCACCCTAGACTGAGTTACATTTTCTCAAGGAATTAAACACTATAAATGATGTTCGCGTTTGATATTGAAAGAGATTTATCATATGAAGGGAGAAAACCCAAGATGGGGACAGGGGGAAAGACGGACACTGTTTATCCTTAAGTGTTAAAATTTAATTTATTCCCATGTATTTTGCTCTTTCCTTTCCCTCTTTCCTTCTTTTCTCATTTTGTTTAGCTTTCCGTACTTTTTCGGTTTCTGCATGAAGCGTATTAATCTTTTCGTTTTCTTTGCATTAATTCCTATCTCTTAGAACTTAATGTGAATGGAATTTCTGCAGATTTATCTCATGGTTGTTTCTCTAAGTGGTGCTCTCAGATATTAATAATTTTTTCTCCAAGTGGAGGAATATCCTGGCATGTTATGTTTTCGGGCATGTGTTTGCTGTCATGTTGGTTGTCCAACTATCAGACATACAGTGAAACTATTCTGCTACTGGAAAAGGCTATCATTTCTTACATATCCAACCTCCAGTTTCTAAAGTTCGTGGCTGTACGTCTTAAGATGAATGTACGAAAAAAGTTTCAAAAGTTTCATAGTTGTAATGGCACAATTTCTAAAAGAACCTAAAATTTACTTGTATGCCCATTAAAGTTTGACAGTGTAGCCTTTTGCAAGCTTTCTTAAGATCTACGGAAAGAGCAAAAATTAAGCTTTCATTTGAAACCTGGATGAGCCTAATAACTTTAAAAATGAGGAAATTATGATAATTTTAGACCCATGATGTTGAGTGCCAGAAAGTGAAATTTTCGCAAAATTCATATTTTTCAAAAAGTTCTCCCCAGCCCATTTCTCATCCAGAAAATCAGAAAAATTTAATTTAGCATTATTTCATTGGTATTTATGTATGAAAAATTTTGAAGAGAATCTGAGACATTGAAGCACGGTCATGTTTTAAAGTTAGGTGATTTGACATGGAATGACCCCTATCAAGTAAGTATAATATGTGCTTTTGTAGTTTTGAGCAAAAACAGTAATGAAGAAAATTCTCTAATAATAAAATCAAATTTAAGTGTTTGATGGATTTACATCTATGGAATCCTAATTTTGTTTTCTGTTTTTTCTCTCATTAAACATGCTATCCTGGACTAATTGGAACCAAATCTTCCCTTTCCAATCACGAGTATGATTTTCTCTCTATTCTCTTCTTATTTCTCCATCCCCAAGTAGAAGTAGTGACGTTCAAAGAAAGAGAAAAGAGAGGGGAAAAAAGGAAAGGCAAGGCAAAGCGAAACTACCTCAGTTTGTTAGCTTACATGGTTTTGTGTGCCTATCTGGTTTGCTCTGATGCAACCCTCATAGCACTGTTCCTGTGCGTGTTGTATACATACTTAGGCGTAAATGCATTTTAAGATGGTTGAATATAATCAATTGTTTTCATCAGGTGAACGGTTTCAACGAATGTTTACTGCGGGATACGAACAAAATCTCGCGGCCGAAACATCGCCGCCCAAAACCTCGCCTCCCAAAATCTCGCGTGGCCAAAACCTTGCCGCCCGAAACATCACGGGCTAAAATCTCACCGGGCCAAAACCTCGCGTTAACAAAATCTCGCCGCCCAAAACCTCGCGTGGCCAAAACCTCGCCGCCCAAAATCTCGCGTGACCAAAACCTCGCCACCCAAAACCCCGTGAGCCAAAATCTCGCCTGGTCAAACCTCACGGACCAAAATCTCGCTTGGCCAAAAATTTGCGGAATGAAACCTTTCCTTAAAATTTACCCAATGAGTTTCTTAATGTGCAATTCCATATTACAAATAATAATAATAATAATAATAATAATAATAATAATAATAATAATAATAATAATAATAATAATAATAATAATAATAATAATAATAATAATACACAAAACATCGTGTGTGGGGGCTTTCTTGGGGTATTCCCGTTTTTTCCCCACTTTCTTCATTCCATCATTTCCTTCATCCTGATCATCTACGTCTCCTTTAACATGCAGGACATAATCAAGGGACGTAAAAACTCACATATTATTTTATACTTTCATAAACATTATTCGATTTTGATAGAATTTCCTAAGGTCACCATCAAAGTGAAATAAAAAAACATCCCAGGCTCAAACTCCATCTATATTGAAAATTTGATCGAGACAGGTCGGGTGGTTCAAGAGTTATTGAGTCACAAAAGCCGCCAATTTATTTTTTTTTATATATATTTCTATATGTTTCCCCCTTTCCCTCCGCCTTCCCGTCAAAGTAAAATGATAAAAACCATCCCAGGCGGTAACCTGATCAGTCTGGCAAATTCGATCGAGATTGGTCTCTTGGTTCAAGAGTTATTAAGTTTTATTTAATTTTTTATATCTCCCCCTCCACTTCATTATGACGTCAAAGAGAAATTACAGAAGACATCCCAGGCCCGAACCTCATCTATGTTCAAAATTTGATCGAGATCAGTCCAGGCCCGTATGCACGGGGGGCAAGGGGGGCCGGGCCCCCTAAACTTTGGCTGGCCCCCATAATATTTCACGGTAGGCTTGCAAATGAACTATAGTATGGTGATGAAGTATAAATGATTGGATCGGGCCCCCCTAACTTCTACCGCCCCCCCTAAATTTTTGGGCTGGCTACGGGCCTGGATCGGTCGGGTGGCTCAAGAGGTATGATGTCACAAACATGGTAATTTTCATTTTTATATACGAAAATACATATACGCGTTACAATATTTCAAAGCACGCGTTACAATATTTTCTTCTCATTTTAATGCAATTATGTGTTATTACAAAATATATACATATAGCAGTATATAGAGCATTCTACATCGAAGAAATCGTCGTGAGGAGGTTTTATACTGACGACATTTCTTCCCAGGCAAGATTACGTCCCGCGTAGTTTAGACCAGGCGAGATTCTGTGTCCAGAGATCAGGACCGCGAGGTTTTGGCAGGTGAGATTTTGGGTATGGCGAGATTTTGGGACGCGAGATTTTGGCAAGGCGCGGTTTCGGCCTGGCGAGAGTTTGGGCCGTGAGGTTTTGGACAGGCGAGGTTTTGGCCCGCGAGGTTTTGGGCCGCGAGGTTCTGGCCGCGTGGTTTTGTACCCAAAGCGTTTACTGCACGTAATCCACTAGTTTAACGTTCAAGTTGAACCAAGGGAGTAAAGGAGGAGAGAAGCTCCCCGATTCGGACCATCCTTCAACCCAGCACTGTTAGTTATTTTAATTAATGTTCTTGAACTGAAAATAAACATGAACACTAAGTTTTACATATTGTCGTTCTGTAGTCAAATTGTTCTTAGAATCGGAAATACAAAAATCTTTTATATGAGTTACTGTCTACTCGTGTCTGTTCAGTTACAAATAAAAGCAATAATATAGTTTATATACAATCTGCATATAGGATACGTTATTTTATTTTCTTATTGACTGAAGCACAACTACAAACTATTTCAAATTGAAACGTAGGTGTCTGTAAAAGGCAAATTAGATGCTTCATGTTATCATTCTTTAAAATATTAGAATATACAGATTGCTATTAAAATAATGAAAACATCTTACGAAAATGTAACTTGTTTTATTAATACGCCATTGAATCACCGTTAGCCTGCAGAATGGCTCTGATTCGCATGGAACGGAGACATGTAATTCATGGTTTGTAGAGAAATAATTGTTGAGACATTCTTCATGCAGTGTAATGTTTAGATCCATTAACAGTTATGCAGTTCCAGCATCAGTCCTAGAAATTTATTGTCAAACCTTGAATTGTCCAGTTCAAAGTTGTGTGAGACTACACAGAACGCAAAATGTACACTCATATCCAAAACGATTCTCGCATATCTATAACTGTCTTCTTGTAAGAACATACTTTAATAATGATTTTGCAGCGTACCTTTAATACTGATACTATATGTGTAATCGAGAAATGTATATGTGTGGTAAATTTCATAGGAAAGAATTATAAATATGAAAATGAGAGTGCGTAAAACAAAATGTTGCTAAATGGACAAGAAAGTTTTATTTTCGTTTTATAGTTTTTATTTACTGCTCTTTTGACATGAAATTTGCCACATGCATGTCTTTGCCGATTATACACATACTAACATTATAAGAAATACCGGGCGAATTCGTTATCAAATTTATTCCTACAACAACATATTTATAGACATGCGACAATAATTTTGGACACGAGTGTACAACAAAAGATTTCATGAATATTTTTGAAGACTCATTTACACTGGTTTTATTTAGGTTAATATCTTATGACTCTTCAGGATATATTTACACACAATCATGAACTTGCTGTTATATTTGGGTCAAAGTTCTCAACAAACACAATAGAATGAGATAAACATTTGGGATTTATATTTGTTTTTGTTTCAAAAATTAACTGTTCTTGAAAAACGAAACTGGGAAGAGGGACCATTGTATTATGTATCTTTAGGCATAACTAACAAGGGAAGTACTTGAAATGGTACGCAGGGATCTGCATGCGTTACATGTAGTTGGAAAGATCACACGAAGTAGGGTAAAGGAACCTATTTTGGTGATAAATTGACGTTTTTGTAAATAACCTGTCTCTGTATGCTATGTATTGGTGAAAAATGGTTGCGGTATTAAGTCTTGGATATAATATGTATATATATGTTTAATTAGTACATATATGTATAATATGTATAATGTACTAATTAATTTTATTCGAATGCATGCGAGGGAAGTTGTATATACTTATTTAATTACATTGCTTTGTTACCTAAGTTGGTGATATGGTACCTAATTTGGTGATAGGGATTCTTAATTTGGTGATTTGCATTTTGTCCACCATCTTGGATCCGCCATTTTGAATTTTACACTTTTGGTATCCATAGCGACGTCGAATATCTCTAAATATCGAATTTCAGATCCATAGCTTATTTTTTGTAATTTGCGTCCGTAATGTTGGATCCACCATTTAGATTTGTAAATATTTGATGTCAGATTCGTATTCAGCTACCTTTTAAACCTATATATATATCACGTATCAAAACAATTACATCATAGCTTCATGTTTTGTCAACGTTTTCTGGTGTTTCGGAGCTTGCCTTGTTCTAATCTTTAAATGGTCGCCACGCCACCTTCAGGCCCCTTTCAAGCAAGATATTTCATAGATGAGGTGTACTTGGTGTGACCTTTCCAACGACATAACACATGCAGATTCTCTTCCCACTTCAAGTATTTGCTTGTAAATATTGGAAAATAAATAACTACATCTACACATATCTTCATGGATTTACGTTAGACTGTGAGCACGAAATTAGGAAATAGATATAAGAATAGAATAAGATCGTTTATTTATCATGAAAAGATTCTAAAGCAACAGCAGAGATTAAATGAAGATATAAAAACTAGAGAAGTTGGAAACTATGTTAACGTCAATAAGTTCCGCTTAAAGCAATATCAAACAGGAGTCGTTGGAAGATCGTTTGGAGTGGTTCTCACCGCAAAGGGTCAGAGTAGTAGCAGCAGAAGAACCCCAAAGGATTTAAGCTTAAAAGAGAGCTAATGATGAACTTATAAACGACGCTGTACCCATAAAAGAGATTTCGCTCTTTTGATACAAGTTACAACTCTTCCAACAGCTATAAAACGAAAATTTCCCTTCAGACGTTGATTTTGCCCACGAGACTTGTCACAAAATCTCTCCTTAACGAAACTATATTATGAGTGGAAAGATATTTGAGGGAAGTTTCATTGTAGAAAAATTGCATTATTTATTTTATATTATTTTAATGTTTCGGTTGGTACAGCACTTTGAGATTTAGTGACATTGTTCATCATCTTAGTTATTATGACTACTACATTATTTTTAGTATGATATTGCTTCTTATACTCTTGAACAAAGAATAAGTGAATTAACTTTTATTAAACATGATATTGTTTGCCGATCAATATATTTTCTCAAAATTTGTAGACGTGGAACCAATTTCAGTGAATTTCTACCAAGAGTATAACTTGTGAGTAACATCTATGATATTGTTAATAATATCCTGAACACAGGCACTAAAAATGCATAAGTTATATTACTCGTATAAAATTTATTTTACAAATCGCAATAGCTAACATTTTCTCAGATGAAATTAGATCCTTTAATTCTTTACTTCCAGAGCAAAGAAAAAAACTAAAGTATTTTTTAATGAACTGTACACTCACTGACAATTCTAGGAATAGAATTTATCTGGAACAGCTTATGTAGCAGTTTGTCAGTTTTGTACTCTTGAGTGCATGCGCTAAGGAAACTAAATTTCTTCATCGCTTATTTGCAGAAATTGAATGTTGATTTTGGAGAATTAACAACATTGGTAAGGCTCATATTTACAAATTTATTGTAAGCAATTACTTCCAGGATATTTACAATCTGGTTGTCTCAGGATATGATTTACTCTCAGTCTGTAGTTCGTGTGGCAATGAAACTACGGGCTCCTTAACATAAAGTCAGTAACCAATATACTAACAATATTTCTATTTTCCCCATCTTAATTCTTTGGCGTTACTAAAATACTTTTTAATCAACCTGAAATTGTTTATTTTAAATAAATATATTATTGTTTCAAAAGTACAGGAATCTTCTTTAGCATATATTAAAGTAGTGTGGATTTATATTTCGAAATTCCGTAACAAAATTGTCTTCTAAAGTTTAGAAGTTTGCTTTTAATCATCTTCCGTGCACTTGATTTAATTTTGGTAGAGAATTGGCACTTATTCAGATTTTTTGGGCATGTCGTATCTCAGAAAATGTTTAAGGAGGTAGAAAATATTTTGAACTGTAAAATCAATACATATACTGCTTCATTCAACAGAATTTTCTGTGGTGCACATGGTAAAAGAAAAATGTGGTTTAAATCTAGCTTCAGATCTAACACACTGTAAAGGAAGCATGAATTCAAACTCCTCAAACAGCATCTATGATACAACTGGGAAAGGAAGCTGATAAAAGAAGGCTTCAATATAACAGTGTAATGTTCTTATTATAATAATTGAACTTAGAGCTTCAAGTTTTTTGAAATTTAGAGTCTCTTTTCAGCACTAGATAATATGAGACGCGGACCTTCAGTTTAAGGTGGAATCCGAATCACCGTAATGCGTTCAAATGTTAATGTTCTTCTACCAGGAATCAAACCCGGAACTACGTACACGAAAGGCGTACGTTTAGCCTCTAGACCAGTGAAGAAAGCATTTGTAACTTTAAGATTCACATTAGTGTATTACAGCACATATGTACAGTACCGGTACGTATTGGACACTCCAAATAGTAAGGCTGAATTCAACATCGGGTCTCTTGTTTTATCCAAAGCAATAATAATAATAATTACATATTTAAACAATAATTACAACAACCAAGTGATAGAGAAATGTTTCACGAAGAAATTTTAAAATACTTTTTCCCGCGAAACATTTATTTGTTGAATTGATGCTGGCTATCCGGAACGTCTCATATGTTATTAGTCCCTTGATGTTTCAAGTTATTAGTCAAATAAACGTCAGCTCAAAAAATAATTTACATGAATGAATAATCTTATAAAATATATCACAACCCCCAATCAAACCAAAAGAGCATAATAAGAGAAGAAGGATTTTATTTCTTTTCCCATTGTACCACCACACAAACACAAAGGGAAAATAGTTACAATCCAAAATATTTACCTGCTCTGCTTTCCAACTATCTAAAGGTTACTTTTGTAAAATGAATGGTGTTAACTTTGCTAACTTACAAAGAAACTAAGAAAGGAACAGTTTTAACGTATGGTACACATTTTAAAATGAAATAACTTTGTATTTTAGAAACTTTTTATGCTTGGGGAAAAGAGTAGCTCATCTGAAATTTGTAGCACCGTGTATATGAAAAGTCAAGGATGAATTATACTGATCTTCTTAGGATTAGAAATGAAATAATTAATTTCTTTTGGACATTTGGAACATCACACCACAAGCTATCAGGACTCGAATTGGTTTTAATTATAAAAATCTACTAAATCATTATGGCACAGAAACTTAACCATTATGTCTATCCAGCATCGTAAATAGATGTAATACTCACTGGTAGTTTAGCTTTGATGATCTCCAATCGATGTATTTTCACTATGCGATCTTAATTCCAACTCCCCAGTTCACTCTCCGTACTCAACCAGCATAACTCCTTCCCGGAATTCGGACGCTTCCTGGTTGTAGCGTAGAGCCTTGCTCAGGTCTCCATATGAAGTGCCTTTGTTATTTCCGTATAGGAAAAATTTCTATAACTATGGTGTGATGCCTACGTTATCTGTTTTCATTTTCCTAAACAAATAGTTTGAATACCAATTCCTTGTTTATAATAAACAAAATAAATTTACAAAATTCATGTTTGAATTTTGGATATATTACAGTTTTAGTAAACTTTCATCATTGAAAGTATAATTTGTTGAAATGGAAAATACAATATATTTTCTTGGCATAGAGAAATTGATCCTCTCAATATGAAAGAAAACAACACTAAAGGGGAGGAAAATTTAGACCTCTTATATTCTGAACAAGTACTGATATAAGTGCTACAAAAGATCATGATAACTTCATTACAATAAATTATGATTATAAGTTGAGGCCTCCAATTACACGTTCATAATGTGAAAATGTATAAAGTAAATAGAATATGGAATTTACAAAACGGAATTTTACAAATTCATTTTATATGTTATCTTATTGGTTGCTAAATTCATTTGAACGAATCTAATTTTTTTTAACTTCTCTAGTGGGTGTAGTGGATGTTTTCACTGCTTAATCAATGGATGTCTGTTTCGGACCCAGAGGCTTGCAATTCACTTCTTTACAGAAATTTTCCTCAGTCCTATTAAATGAGCACCGGGTGAACCTTTCAACTTTTCAATGCTTGTGAGTCCCTACTTACTTATTCCTAAACATTCTTTTCCCACTCCCAGCATTAATGATTTCAAGTGTAAAATGGCCAAAAAGTAGCTCATACACTATTACCTGGTTTTTGTGATAGTAATCTAAAGTTTTCTTGTTATCGCAATCCAAATATCATAGATATCATCTTTTTTTTCTTCATATTTCTGATCCTAAGTATCAGAAATAAGATGCTGATGCTAGGCCTAATGAGTTTTCGGCAGACAACACACCCGGGGGTTTGCTGGGTTATCTCGAGGTTCTCCCGTTTCGTTCCACATTTTCACTCCACTAATTCTTTTATAATCGTTTTCATTATCATATGCGTGAGACATTGAATTAAAATTTCCATTTTATTTCTTTTCTACTTTTGTGGTTTTCTGGATATGTAACACATTTTCAACAAAATACTACTCCAAGATATTACACATGAGCTATAACTATTAAAATGTTTACATTATTATTATTATTATTATTATTATTATTATTATTATTATTATTATTATTATTATTATTATTATTATTATTAAAGCTTTCTTGTTAAAGCTGGTAATATTCATTTAACTATAAGCGACATGAACTATAAAGGGAAATGCCATAGAAACAACTTTAATATATTAATTTTAAATATTGAATTATTTAAGTGGAATCTTCTTAAGTAATTGTTTAACAATCAATATGAATATAAAGATTGTACCTCCAGAAACAAATAGGTTGGACAAGTATGATGGAAGCTCTACGAATAATATTTTGATTATTTTCGATCAAATTGAAACAGATTGTATTACAAGTAATCATTTTTATCGGGTTTGCAGTTTTTTTAAGATTTCAAATCTGAAGCTTATAATTTACATTTACACCAATGCCAAATTTTAATAAGGCAGTCCTGATTTCTTTGTGATTGAGTAACTCTTCTTTCTTCAACCTAATTGATAAAATCATCGCAGTTTTCTGCATATTTAACATATTTTCAAGAATATACGACTCCAAAATATTAAGAAGGAGATCTACTTTTTCTCATCTTTTATATGGATTTATGAAGAAAGAAAAAATAGCTTTTTATTATTCCATTTCAAAGATCATTTGATCCTTTTATTCGGAGCAAACAAAGGTGCACAGTTGTAAAAGAAGAAACTTCCCAGAGGGCACTACTGAGCGCAATCAGCAAGAAAGACGAGAAAATTAGGTTTTGTGAAAAAAAAACAACCTTTGGTCTCGACAGGAATATGAGAAAAAGTTTCAGTGATCAAATGAAGAACATTTTTTTTTTTATATTCCTCTTCTTCTGTCTTTCTTGTTTCTTTATTCCTTCGTTCCCTTGATTTTTTGCTCTTCTTTCTAAACAGAATACATTTTCTTTTTATCACAATTCAAACACCGCCAATACCAATATTTCTATTATTACTACTACTACTGCTACTACTACTACTACTGAACTTTTGCTCTTTAGCGTGAGAGATCTAAACTTTCTTATTACAACTTGTCATAATCAGTTGGCGACATACGACATTCAAAAGGGAACTTGTTTCGTTGATTTTCCATCCTAAGAAAAGTTCGTTTAAGTTTCCATCCTAAGAAAAATCACTTATAATTAGTTATTGCTTGGTTGGATTGGGGTTTAACGTCCTTCTCAGCATTGAGTCTGTACAGAGCGTCCCAGAAGTAGTGACTTGACTCACTTGTTGTTAGGTGCGGTATGTTAGGCTGTATAATTGATATTGTTGTTTGTTGTTTTTTGTTTTGTTTGTGTTGTGGTGTAATGGTGTTTTTCCTTTCTCAGTTGGCAATACTACAAGATGGCAACTCCTCTGACGCTTGGAAAACGTGTCCAATACGTTCGCCTATTTTCTGAGACACACAATGTTACGCAAGTCCAGTGACGAATGAAGGAGCTGTAATGTGATCCTGCACCGCAGCGGAAGACAATAACAAGGGTAAACAAAGCTTTCGATACAACTGGTATTGTAATTGACGCCAAGAGGCCGGGTAGATACAGACGGAACTTGCAACGTCACCGCAGAAGTCGAAATCGATTCGACGGTTGTCCCTGAATATCCCGAAATCATAGGTTGCCAAGGATCTCAAGGATATGAAACTCGTGTATCATCCTCGCTTGCTGCACGCACTCAATGAGATAATTCCGATCACTGTATCTAGTTTGCTACCTGGAGGAAAATCCCAACTTCGAAAAGCACATATCCTGGACGGACGAGGTAAAGTTCCATCGGGTGCCAGGGCCAGTGAATCGTCAAAACTGTGGGTACTGGAGTCCTGAATATCTACATGTGGTGATAGGACACGATCACCGGAGGTCTGGTGTAATGCTTTGGGGTGGGGTAACGCTCGATGGTGTGCTGGGGCCGTTTTTCCTCGAAGATTCGATGGCTGTGGAGACATACTTGAAATTACTGGAGGAGTCTGTGATCCTGTTGCCGGAGATGTATCATTTGGACACATTGTGGTGGCAGCAAGACAGTGCTCCACCACACTTTGCCCGCATTGTCCGTGACTTTTTAAACAACACTTTTCCCGGACGAAGGATTGGTCGTCGGGAACAGTGGAGGCCACCACGGTCACCAGACCTCACCCCTCCTGACTTCAAATGTCCCCATAGGAAGAAGGACAAGGTATATGGTGACCCATAAACAGTGTAGCGGAATTGACGGCGTGAATCACCACGGAATTCAACAACATTCTCGTTCAGACATGCCGAAATGTGTGTAGAAATGTGCGTCTCCGGATGCAGGAATGCACCGATGGTAATGGCCTCCAGGTGAACCTCCAAATGGAGAATAAGGATTAGATACTGTAAAGCACTTGATTTTTACATCATTCCTCTGTGCCTACAATTTTGTTTCATGTCATTCTTGTTTATAATAAAAATGTACTGATCACTCGAAAGGTGAATCACTACTTCTGGTACATCCTGTATGTAATGTGAACCTACAGTTAAAGATAGACTCTGAGCTATTGTAATGCGTTCATATTTTAAGATTCGCCTACCGAGAATTGAACCCAAGACCCCATGCAGCAATGGTGCTCACTAACTGCTAAACCAACAAGGAGCTACTTACTATAGTTACTGTTATATAAGAATCAAACAGCTTAGTATTAAAAAACACTCAGAGAGTGATAAAACATCCCGAGATCCTTTACTCGAGAATGAAAAAAAAATTGAAGAATAATCTATATAGATAGGGACAAACAAATGAAAAATTACATACTAGCTTAGAAACTCTCTAAGTCTAATAGGTTATCATCAATCATATCATTGTAAGCCACTGTTATTTCATACACTTCATTATATGTTTGATTGCGAATCATACCGTCTGATCCAGGTAGGGTTACTAGGTCTTATGTTTTCCCGTTAAGTTTTACGCTTTTCTAGCACGTCTTATGATATACGTTTTTATTTTTCCGTAAGATTATTTCTTCCATTTTTTTCAATAAGTAAAAGAAATGTTAATAATTTTAGGTATGCTTAAAATATTGTTATAAGCTAGCGAGAAAAACTCAGATTGGATTAGATTTCAACTTAGCGTCTTTTCAGGGGAATTAGTGACTCACACACTATTAACAACGCAATCCAACGATGTAACGTAGTGTTTAGAGAAAATACAACAGGCTGCGTTTTTATCTCCTACTTAACCGGTAGCCCAACCTTATATCTTATAATCGTTAGAATTATTCTTAATGAAAATACTCGAGTTTTCAATTGAGTTTATTCCTCGTTATAATGTAAAACCATGTACGATATGTTTCTGTTGTATGTACATTTTGTTATGTAGGACCCGGAAGTTGAGGAAAAATCCTCTTCTTTGCGAGTGCCCGAAGACGAGGCTTAACATAATATGGGACATTGCAGGCCTGAAAATGGTGGATTTTATTTGTCTTTTTTTCGGTGTTTTTTCTTTGCCTTTTTCGGCGTTTTTATCTTTATTGGTCTTTTAAAAGCTTTTTATACGTCTTAAGGTCTTTTTCTGCATTTCATCTTTCGACAGTAAATTTACTGGTCATTAACTCCCATTGGAATCGCAGTAGAAACCGATCTACCTCATTCTGAAAAATGGCTTCTAAATTATTAAAATCACTGTAATAAAATGTAAACCATAAGTGAGGACTAGGAAAGGAGAACAAATCTCTTTGCCCAGGTGAAAATTTTGCCTTGAGCATCTCCTGCAAAAGGCAAATAAAATTTTATTTTCGTACGTCTTGCTGTTCAAGGCTGCCGAATTCACGTCCGGCGGGGAAGTAATTTTGTTCTTTACCTGCAATTTAAAGCATAAAATATTCAATTTTTTTTATTACGTGCTAACTGATACACAGAACAATTATAATTTTAAAGTACGAGCCAGTGTGGTGTCTGGCCTTCTCCAAATGTGTCCGGCTTCTAGTTGTCCTACAAAAGTGTTCAAAATGTAGGATTAAACTTGGACAAAATAACTAATATAACAAAAATGCAAATTGAACGACAAAGCAAAACATTTCATCGATAAAGTTTCTTACAACTGTATATTGTATACTACCAGAAGCTTATATTTCTTGAGCATTATATTCATAAAATGTGTAATTCTGAGTAAATTGGGTTTTATTTTTACGTCTTTTTTTTTTCCAGTTTTTGCGTGGTTTTAAAAGATATTTTTAGGTTTTAATAGATCCTTTTTAGGCAATTTTTAGGCCAACTCCCGAGCCCTAGTTATATGTCAGCAGGGATGCGCGTGCTCAGGTTAGTCAGTGCAATAACAAGTTGTATTACGAACACGGGATTCTTGAAACCCTGAAGAGGAATCACACGCAGTGAAACTTGGAGAAATGGGGACCTATGCAACAGTTCTTGATCTTCCAGAGATGGACGACAGTTTGCCATTAAAGTATCCTTGGACCTTGCAGTAGTAATGCGATGAGATACCAGTGTGGTGATAAATGAATTTTCTGATCTGCAGAAATAGCGTTTGCGTCAGTATACCTACATTAGTGTACTTCTTACCCGGTACAATAGCATACCCCCCCCAAAAAAAAAGATGAGAAATGAAATAAAGAACATTACCAAGGAAACTCAACTTCATGTTACAGAATAATCTGCAACTTTCCCCTTAACCCATGTATTGTATTTATTCACTTTCCCAAAAGTGTGGAATATTGCTTCGTCTTGTTACATCAACTTTTCACGAAACTAGCCTCAACTATTCAAGACTAAATTTGATCTGCATTAAGTGTAAACGTGTCCACAACAGAAATAAAGTATAGTAGTGCAAGATTTTTTAACAAGAATTTCAGGAATGATAAAACATTATCAAAAGACTGCGACCTTGGCCAAGAATTTTATATTAAAAAAATGCATAACAAATTGCGATCTTGGCCAATAATTAGTTTTTGGATCAGGGACCACAAATTTTTTGAGCGGCCCTTAAGTCGAGTTTTCGGTTGCTTTTTCTTTTCTTTTTTTTTTTTTTTTTTTTTTTTTTTTGAAATAAGCACATCACATTGAGTTAAGTGATAGTTTGGGTCTGGCTAGACTGTATGTAGTTCGCCATATATAAGGCGCAAAAGACAACTTTTGATCAAAATATATTGGAGTTTTTGGATCAGGAGTCTCACAAATTTTGAACGACCCCTAAATCAAGTTTTTATATTTTCTACTGAATAAGCACATCTTACTGAGTTAAGTGATAGTTTGAGTTTGACTACACTATATGCAGTTCTCCAGATATAAGGCCTACAAGAAAATTTTTGCCTGAAGTATATTGAATTTTTTGATCGAAAAATAAGTTTCACTATAGCTACCTAAGCTTCATTTCCAAAATAATTAAACAGAAAATTCCAATCTACCTCCCTTATATGATCTTTTTCAATATTTTCATTACATTTTTGTATGTTTCAGACATTTAAGTTGGAGATATTGCTGAAATAGTTGAAACGAGGAATGCGTAACCAGGCAGCTTTGCGTTTCTTAAAGTAAGAAATTTTCCTTTAGAAGCCATAGGGAGATGAATAAAAGAAAGACAAAATACGTGGAAGGAAAAGAAACGAATTCGCAAGTGAAAAACATTGGAGAGAACTTTTTAAATAGAAATATAATTTACGACTGAATCGGAGGAATAAAAATGATGTTGAAAGAAAAAGGAGAAACTCGAAGGAAAATGCTGAATGTAAATGATGCTCATTAGACACGTCAGCAGACACGAATTAGGTTTCAGCGTTGCACTCAAGTAGAGTAAAGCGCAAAGAGAAGATAATACGTAGAAGAAATTTGCAATTTATACTCTGCTGCCATATTTTAAGCTCTCAATAATCATTTCACCTTAAGCAATGTCCTAAAAATATTTTACTTTCCAGCGCTTAATTTCGTACAAGTGAATTATTCTTCTAATAAGTTAGCGATGGTCAAACACTTTTTTAGGAGAGGGAAAAAGAAGGAAGAAAAACTTTAGTCGGGCCAATGGTACAGTTTATATACGTCTTGTAATACACGACCCTATTAATATTAAAAGGCTATGAAGATAAATGTAATGAATGAAATTGTCAATGCATTTCTTAAAGTTTCTCATAATCTGGTTTGAATTGGGATGCACTGACTCTCAGAAGGGAAGTAATATTCGTCCGATTAGGAACATATCGCGGGCAGAATAGAACCTTTCAGGGAGCAGCGTCTCGCCCGGGAGTCGCAGTTTGTCCATCATTTTAATAAGCAATCATTTTTGGAGTTGTAAATAGTAGATATATTCTACCCAAGTATGGCTTTTTTTCTTTTCAGATAACCCACACGTAGTCAACTTACCATTCTACTTAAGTGCAAGGCGTGGAAGTTTTCACGAGAAAGTATAATTGCCGTAATTGCTATAAAATTATGATAGACAAAGAATGCCTCAAGTTATGTAATAGATATTTACACTGAGTGCCCACTGAATTGCGACCACCTACCTAGTACCTTGCTGATCCACCTTTTGCTCAGAGAATGTAATTGACACGGCGTGGCATGGATTCTAGTAGTTGCTGATATGTTTCCATGGGGATGTGACACCATATGTTCCTGATGGTATCCCACAATGAGCCCGCACATGTTGGTGGGCGTCATAGTGGGAAGAGCTCATTCTACAATATCATATAAATTTTCTTGAGGATTAAGATCCGGTGACTTAGAGGGCCAGCTCATACGCTCCAGCTCCGTGAAATGTCCCTTAAGCCAAGCAAGTAGAGTCCTGGCTTGGCAGCACCGTGCATTGTCGTCCTGGATAATGTCGTCTTCGTGTAAGTAAAAGTGTTTCATTGTAGGGTCTACGTGATTCTCTAACACCTGCAGGTACACAACAAATGTCTCGCTGTAGTCCATACACACCAACGGTCCCAGTCCATGCCAATAGAAGTATCCCCTAACCAAACAGCTGTCCCCACCTGCCTGTACAGTACGCACGATACAGAAGGAATTCATAGTTTCATGCTGTTGGCGTCAAACATGCACACGCTTTTCCAAGAAGAGTGCCAAACCGTCATTTATCGGATCAACACACCCTTTTCTAATCATCTATGTTCCAATTTCCGTGTTCTTGTGCCCGAGCGCTACGAAGTCGGCGGTGACGAGTAGTAAGAAGTGGGTGACAAGTATGTCGTCTACTATAGAACTGCTTGCATGCCAGTATACGCCATACAGTTGCGTGGGATATGAGTGTTGTGCATTCACCATTGTATTAGTCACGTTATTTCCTAGACAGTGATGGTTCACTTGACTTTCACAAGCTGTTTAACGCGACGCTCGCTTTATATTTTGAGCTTCCGTACATCCCTGTAGTTCCGTCTCTTGGAGACCGTTACCCCATTTTCTTCCGACTCTTTGAACATCTTCACTACACAGGAATGGGCGCATTCGATAAGTATTGCTATCTGGGTTATTGACGCACCTATTGCTCGTGTACCCACAATCATGTCCTACTAAATATATGGATAAATCCTGCCACCCTATAACAGTGTGCTGTCTGACAACATGTGGCCTCGAATGTGTTCTTCCTTTGCAATACTACCAGTCGGGTAGTCATGTAATCAGCTCTTCTGCTGGCCATATTTTCTTTGTGGAGGGGTGTTCGCAATTCAGTAAGCACTCAGTGTAGAAAAATGAATCATTACGTTTAAAATAATAAGATACAAATATAATTTGGTATCGATAGTAATGTTCATTTTCCTTCTCTTCTAGTTTTACGTTGCACCCTCCAGGCTAAAGTTACAGATGTGTAACGAAAGTGAATGATTATGAAAGACTTGGTAGAGTGAGAATATAGGAGGAAACTCGAGAAAGCTTACAGACAATATGTTGTCCAACACAAACTCACATGACCTGGAATCGAACCACCGACACTTGTCATCAGTCACCAGAGGTTTCTCCAATTTTCCAAAAAAAAAACACTTCTTAGCTAATTAATTTCCTTCGTTTACTTATAAAGTAGGGGCAGGCAAATACGCCATGTTAAAGTTATTGGATTTTTTGAGGCCTTAATTTTCATGAAATACAAAGAACAACACATGAGTGTTGCAGAGTAGCCTTTTCCGCGTGATTAAAAAAATTACCAATGATTCCACTCACTTCTGTTTCGTACCCAAGGTAAAAGAAAAAAGTGTTACAGACTAGCGTATTTACCAACACGTGCAGGTAATTACACCAAGTCTAGGATTCTACTAGAAATCTGTAATAAATCTTGCAACTGCTTACATCGTCTGTATTATACGAACTCAAATGTTACTATACATCACGGCTGAAGCAAAAAAAAAAAAAAAAAAAAAATAATAATAACTAAAGTGCAAGATGAAGGTAAATGTAAAAACGATAATATCTAAAGTTGGAATGAAGTTCCAAACTGAAAAGTCTTAGTCCATAAGAAGATAAATAAACAGTGTCACTGTACTGTGGCTTAAAAATACTACACCGATATTACATGGAACATGTGGGACAAATGAAAATATCTTTGTCTTTTGCAATCAGTCCTGGACAAGCCCTGGCGTATTTCGCAGCACCATGCTTGGTGTTGATTTAGTAGTCATGGAATTACAAATACTGAAGTTACACATACAAAACAAAGTGTTCCTAGACAGACATGAGATAAGGCGTACATTGCTGTAAACAATCGGCAATGTTCTGAGTTAGTACGGTACTAATAACGGATTCTTACACCTATTGAAATAATAACGTCCTTCCACGGAACCTTCCCGAAGCAAACAAGAGTGCACGGCTTGGCGGTCTCAGCGCTGTCTCCCGCAGTATTGGTCAAATCGTGCCTGTCCAAGTCCGTGGCACATATTGCAGGTGCATTCTAGCGGATTTCGTCGGAAACGTCCCAGCACTGAACACGGCGTATTTAGCTGCACTGGAGTATATACCTGCAGTTACCTTATACTAAAATGTTCAATGATTCTAGTCGCTTTAAATTATCTTTGTTGTAAAGTACCATGCTTCTGTATTTGTTCGTCTTTTTGTTAACTCTGCGAATTTACAGATCATAACCGTTCCTAATGGTGTGTTAAGAGTGATGACTGTATATAATTATAATAATTTAAATTTATATATGACTGTTCATTTAATGAGTGTTAAGTAAGCTAGAGTGTTACCACTCTGGAGCTAAAATTCCTACCTTAGTTACGGTAAAATTATGATAAGATATTAAGTATAGGCTATGTAACTATGACCAAATTTCAGATTTTTGCCTTTTTAACACGACTCTAAGTGTTGGACAAGAACGAGAGGAAGAAGCCGAGCGATGAGCACCGTCCCTCAACTCGGTTCTAGATGAGAGCATTTCTTCAGAAATTAGGTAATATACAAACTTACAATGGAAAGAAACGTTAAACTTAACACAGTGGGAGTGCGGCATAGGTGTAACTATTTCTGTGAACTTGGTTGGTCGTCCTTGTTCCCTCTTATAGGCAAAAGAGTCAAAAATTCAAAATTTATAGATTTTAGATCCACTATATCCTATTTCTAGAGACTTTATTATATTATGTACTTATATAGATGAGTACAGGCGTTAATTCATTTTCATAGCGCATGAATACATTGATGCTTTCTTTCTAAAATTTGGAAGGAATGTGCTGCGTACAAGGGCACCCATGTTGTGGTTTCCAAGGGGGGGGGGGGGGCAAGTATAAGCGACATTTCAAATATAGTTTCAAATTTTGCTGTAAATATTCTAAAAATTCTGTTGGGTTTTCGATATTCCGAAATACCAAGACTTCATTTTTCGAAGACTGGGTTTTCGAAGACTTCATTTTATACTGTAAACAAAAACTGGTGCAAAAAGTGCAAAATAAATTGTGTAGGCAATATCAAAATTAATTGTCTGACACAAATCTATGTGATTAACCAATATACAGTATGTGTGTTTGTAAACAGTAAAACTAAAATGTATCATTTTAGTTATATATTTTATTTCTAATTTCAAGTCAACCGAAATGTTCTGTTTCCATAAAAATTTAAAATGCCCTAGAGATAACTTTTCATTTATGATCCGGATTATGATTTGTATTTAAGGTTCAAAAGTGTGAACGTTTTTTAATTGACTTTAACAATTACCTATTAGTTTAAGCATCTGTCGAATTTATTGCTACAAAATTTTGTTTCTCAATTTTGGAGGAGTTTCTGGACTCAAACCACGATAAGAATAATACGTGAAGAAATGAACAATTTTCAAACTAAATGTTTTAATAATTTTCTTAAAAATTAATGAGTACAAAAGCACTCAAGCCTGTAATCGTTTAAACAAACATGTTTGAAATAACGCGTGTGCGATGTATTACGTGACGCTTATGTGTTTAAAAAAAAAAAAAAAAAAAAAAAGTGAAATGAGCTGGGGAAGAAGACATCCCAGCGCAAGTTATTCCGAACACTAGGAAGGGTCTAGATGGCGTTCAATAACACTTCACACTTCTCGATGACGCATTTCGTATTCACTGCTGCCAAAGCTTCTTTCTTACCCACTTCAGACCCACCTTTCAGTCAGAACTTACTTAAGAATTCTGTTGGGAGCATATCTTGAAATTATGCCCTGTAGCGAATCCCTTCGCACATATTGCACATTCTTGAAATAAGCCTTTTTGGATTTCATATGTATAGCTTCCTTAACACTAATGGATGCCACTCCAGTGTTTGTCAGATCCGAAATAACGAGTGTTACAAAGTAGCATTTCCCACACTTTTTAGCGCCCGTAACTGTGAAATTAAAACTTCTCCCATAATATATATATATATATATATATATACAGGGTGTTTCAGATAAAACGTCCAGTGCTTATAAATCCGAAACGGCTGAGAATAAAAAGATGAAACAAAAACTGAGACAGGAAAATGTCATAGGGCGCATCACATGGTGTTGTTGTGGTGACCCCCAGGGCCCTCCTTCAAGGGAGCCCAGGGGCCAACTTCAAATTTTCAAATACGAACATGTATTGAATCATACCTCGTTCAATAGTACTTGAAAAACGAAACAACTTTTGTAGGAAACAATTTTCGATTTGGGCCACCGTTTTTAAATGGCCGCAAAAAGTGGGTCCTATATCAGATAAAACGTCCAGTGCTTATAAATCCGAAACGACTGAGAATAAAAAGATGAAACAAAAACTGAGATAGGAAAATGTCATAGGGCGCATCACATGGTGCTGTTGTGGTGATCCCCAGGACCCTCCTTCAAGGGGGCCCAGGAGCCAACTTCAAATTTTCAAATAGGAACATGTATTGAATCATATCTCATTTAATAGTACTTGAAAAACGAAACAACTTTTGTAGGAAACATTTTTCGATTTGGGGCACCGTTTCCAAAATGGTCGCAAAAGGTCTTGTATTAGTTTGAAGTTGGCACCTGGGCCCCCTTCACAGAGTTTCCTGAGGGTCACCACAACAACACCACTTGATATGCTTTATCACCGTTTCTATCTCAGTTTTTGTTTCATCTCTCTATTCTCAGCCGTTTCTGATTTAGGCCTATAAGCACTGGACGTTTTATCTAATACAGGACCCACTTTTTGCGGCCATTTTGAAAACGGTGGTCCAAATCGAAAATTGTTTCCTACAAAAGTTGTTTCGTTTTTCAAGCACTATTGAATGAGGTATGATTCAATACGTGTTCCCATTTGAAAATTTGAAGTTGGCCCCTGGGCCCCCTTGAAGGAGGGCACTGGGTTTCTCCACAACAACACCATGTGATGTGCCCTATGACATTTTCCTATCTCAGTTTTTGTTTCATCTTTTTATTCTCAGCCATTTCGGATTTATAAGCACTGGACATTTTATCTGATATAGGATCCACTTTTTGCGGCCATTTAAAAATGGTGGCCCAAATCGAAAATTGTTTCCTACAAAAGTTGTTTCGTTTTTCAAGTACTATTGAATGAGGTATGATTTAATACATGTTCCTATTTGAAAATTTGAAGTTGGCCCCTGGGCCCCCTTGAAGGAGGGCCCTGGGGGTCATCACAACAACACTATGTGATGCGCCCTATGACATTTTCCTATCTTAGTTTTTGTTTCATCTTTTTATTCTCAGCCATTTCGAATTTATAAGCACTGGACGTTTTATCTGAAACACCCTGTATATATATACAGGGGGTGTTGCAAAATAAGTGTTACAACTCTTGGGAGGTGAATCCTACCACTGAGACAAGAAAAAAAAGTTCTCTTGAACTTTCGGCTATCGGACATAGTTTCAGATCTACAAGGTGCCGAAAGCGTGGGAAAATGACTTTCGGACGCCAATAGTTCGGAAACTATCCAACGTAAAGAGGGTGGGTAAAAAATTCACTAAAGAAGTCATACCTGTTGTATTGAATTTTGCATGTTTCACAATCCTACCATGCACGCGCAAGGGATTCCCCAAAGGAACGTAGGGAGTCCCGAATAATCTGCTAAATGAATGTTGATCTAAATGGATATGAATTGATGGGGTTTCTGCCAGGTAACAATAATTCGTTTGTATTAAGACGATATCTGGAACAAATACAAAATGGTGGACAACTTCATACTCGTTGTGTGTGGTTGCATAATCGCCAGGTACGGATGCTGGCCAACAGCGAAGTTCTGAGTATTAAGTGTAGCGAATTTGTACTCAGATGCTCTAGAAAGACATCTGGAGTGTCGGTAGAGCACAACAGATGGAGCAGGGTGATTCACATGTGTGGAAACAAGTAACGAAAAATGCCCAGAAATGCACTCATACTTAGTAAACGTGAGTTCAAAGCGTCAGAAATGTAAGGATTAGCGTCAAGAACATGAAAGCCATTGCCAATTCACCAATAATATTCCATCAACCCGACGCAATATGATGTGCACGGTTGCGTACCAATAAGGATGCAACAACTGAGGCCAAGTTGAAATTGTGCGAAGGGACTCACTAAGAAACTGGGTAAACTAAATGAATGTCTCTAGTGGGATCGCATGATCGATATTGAAATGTGGCCAATGTGTGTGTTGATATCGACATGTAGCTAATGGACAAATGTCAACATGTCCCACTACTGCTGGGACATCATCTCACATGCGAAAACTAGGAAAATAACGTTGTACATTCTGCTATTACATGTGGTGCACTTTTTGGTAGAACGTAACTAGAACAAGGTTGTATCAATGTCCCACTTTGTTTGGGACATTGTCCCACAGTCGACACATATGAAAAGAAATCTCTTAATCCATGGTTCAAATTGTGATAGAACCTGAAAACAACAAACTTGTATCATGTCTCACGTGTTCTGGGACATATGACGTACTCGATATCAAAATACCTCCTGAAATATGTATCTTACACACAGTACACGTGCCAAAACAAAGACAAAAAAGGAACCAATTTGGCACGTGTAACACTAAAGCTGGAACACCATACATATGGAAAATAAAACGACATGAGAAATAGGAAGAAATGTTTTATAGCTCTGATTGTTTACAACTGTGCAGTAGGAGTAACAAAATGTAACACACAAGCATGTCGGGAGGCTGTACAAGAGCGCTTGCGAAACAAAGTGGGTACTCCTCAAAGAAATGTATACAGAGAAAGTCAGGCTCCCTCGAGCCTCAGGGCTAGAGCGCTCGCTTTCGCTCGCGTGGTCGCAGTTTCCAATCCTACTGGGAGCCTGAGATTCAAGACCCGAGTATTTATTTTCCTATTTTTTCCACGTGGGACGGTGTCCCAGCAGTAGTGGCACATGTTGACATTTCTCCACTAGCTACATATCGATATCAACACACAAATTGTCCGCATTTCAATATCGATCATGTGATCCCACTACAGACATTCATTTAGTTTATCCGGTTTCTTAGTGAGTCCTCTTGCACAATTTCAACTTGGCCTCAGTGGTTGCATCCTTATTGGTATGCCACCGTACACATCATATTGCGTCTGGTTGATGGAATATTATTGCTGAACTGACTCTCATGTTCTTGATGCTAATCCTTACATTTCCGACGCTTTGAACTCACGTTTACTAAGTATGAGTGCATTTCTGGGCATTTTTCATTACTTGTTTCCACACATGTGAATCACCCTGCTCCGTCTGTTGTGCCCTACCGACACTCCAGATGTCTTTCTAGAGAATCTGAATACAAATTCGCTACACTTAATACTCAGAACTTCACTGTTGGCCAGCATCCGTACCTGGTGATTATGCAACCACACACAACGGACATGAAAGTGTCGGCCATTTTGTATTTGTTCCAGATATCGACTTAATACAAACGAATTATTGTTACCTGGTAGAAACCCCATCAATTCATATCCATTTAGACCAACTTTCATTTAGCAGATTAATAGGGACTCCCTACGTTCCTTTGGGGAATCCCTTGCGCGTGCATGGTAGGATTGTGAAACATGCAAAATTCAATACAACAGGTATGACTTCTTTAGTGAATGTTTTACCCGCCCTCTTTACGTTGGATAGTTTCCGAACTATTGGCGTCCGAAAGTCATTTTCCCACGCTTTCGGCACCTTGTAGATCTGAAACTATGTCCGATAGCCGAAAGTTCAAGAGAACTTTTTTTCTTGTCTCAGTGGTAGGATTCACCTCCCAAGAGTTGTAACACTTATTTTGCAACACCCTATATATATATATATATATATATATATATATATATATATATATATATATATATATATATATATATATAGTAAGTAATACATGCTTCCTAAAAGTATTGGAAAGGTTTGAGAATAGCCTTCGGGTCTCATCCTAAAAGAAGGGAAAATTCCAACCTACACCTCCACGCGGGAGAAAGCGGGCAACGTCTTAGGTGGCTAACGTACGTGGGGACCGACCGACTCCCGGGATAAGAGTCAGCCTCTACCAAGTGCCAACGGCCTTTTCGGAGGGCAAATGAGCAGGTGGAAGTCAGGGTACCCTCTTGCCCTTAGGAAGGGAAACTGTCCTAAAAGCCGGATGAACCACAAGGTGATCAACGGCATGGAAATGTGGAAAGGAAATGGGAATACTACCAAATTATCTTTTTCTCAGTATGGACAAAGGAGGAGAATAAAAAATATGATGGTTCTTCCTGAGGTAAACAATTCCGGAGGTAAAATAGTCCCTCGTCCGGATCTCCCGGTGGGGACTACTTCGGGAAGAATCATCAGAGGAGAAAATAATAACTTTCATTTCAGCATAAGAACCTGGAACGTACGGAGTTTACGACATATGGATAAAATTGAAAATTTAAAAGTGGAAATGGACCAATGTGAATTGAACATAATGGGCTTAAATGAAGTGATATGGCCAGAAAAAGGTGAGATAGTATCGGGAAATTTCACAATATTCTATTCGGGTGGCGTTAAGGCTGAGAATGGTGCCGCGATAGCCAGGGGTGCCCATCCCCCCCAAAGCTGATGGCGCATCCCCCCCAAAACTAATAATCTCTTCCCTCCTCAAAACTCAAGTCCTCTAAAAACAATTGCCCAGTGTAGCTCATCGCCATCATCTTCTTTATAGCTATTTGTTAACAAAGATCGGAAGAAAAAATTGAATTTGCTATTGTAACTGAAAGCAAAAAGATATAACAATTTCAAATTTTAAAGGGAAGCGTTACGTTAGATGGTCCCCCATACATATTACATACTTCAGGTTAGGTAAAATTAGGTTTGTTTGCTTTGTACTGTAATTAGTAAACTAAATACATTTACGATGTAGTGATTTGTATTTAGTAACGATTTGACCCTTGTACTTGAAAATTAGAGAAATTTTAGGTTACTATGTGGGAAACTAGTTTTCGTAACGCCTGCCATTTTAAATCTTAATTGGGATTGAGGATATAGCCTGCTCCTTGCAGACTAGAAAGCAAAGGTCACTTGCTATTTCGGACTTCAGGTTAGTTTAAGTTAGGTTTGTTTGCTTTGGCAATATTGAAATACAGTTATTTTAAGCAAAAATCACAACGATATACATGCTTCGACCTGTGAAATACCAAATGAACTGCGGGGAGCGGGCTATACACAAGCCTATAATGGATATGAGAAAATATTTTTAAAATTATTTACCTTTCTTTAGTTGATTTCGTAGAACTTGATGATGTCACTTCATTAGATTCCATGTAGGGTATCCATGGCTTATCATCTTCTTTCACTGCTATAACTTTGTACTTTATGTGTATATTATTTTTAAACTTGTAAGCATGTCTCTTTTTGCAATGTTCTGCCCATTTGTCCTGTCGATGCACCGTATTACACATGACCTCTAAGCATTTATATTTCAACAATATTTTCAGTTTTCGAGGCATAATTAAATCAATCAAAATTCTAGATTACAACAAACAAAGCAAACAACACGTCTGCTGAAACATTCTCTCTCCATTTTAAGTCATAGAGATAAATACTATACAGAATGCGTGCTGAGGTCGTTTTATTGATGTCATTTCACGCAGTATAAAATTATATGAGACAACCGTAGTACCAGGCTATTTTAACCGATCTATTGTTCGGTTACGTTTACATTTATTTATTTATTATGGACGACATATGATACGTAACAATATTCTGTTACTACTTGATGTATGATGAATGATCATATTTTCTATAGTTTTCTATGTGTGTGAATGTGTGATTACATTTTCCAGGATCTGCGAAAAACGAACAACTGCCTAGCTGGCTTCACTCTGTACAATACATGGAGCTGAATATATAGAATACTACTGGAGCGATCTCTCACGGAAAGTCTCTATTGTACACAGTGATGCCACTGTTGAGCTGGTTTTCAGTTTACCGCAGGCCCTGGAAAATGTAATCGCACAAACAGAAAACTATACGAAATATTATCATTAATTCATTTATTATACATCATGTAGCAATTGAACAGCATTACTTATTAAGTGTCGTACATGGTATAAATAAGAAATAAATAAATGCTCCCAGCAGAAAATGGGTAAATTACCTAAACAAAGCGATAAACCGACCAGCTCATCCTTTCATATAGCAACTTGCGCGGTACTTCATTCATAGAGTTTCTAAGCAGGGGGTAGGGGGATTCATTCGCGAGATTAAAAAAAAAATCGCATCGTGTTCCAATTTTATTCTGACGACAGGAAAATTTCTTATTCTACATTAGAGTAAAATTCTTCCCCAATTTTTTTCTCGATGGCACAACTTGCGCCATTCATTCCTCCTGTGGGCGGCCCTTCTCTCTTAAAACGAACCAACCTTTCCTTTCATACTGCTACTTGCGCAGTACTTCATTCATCGAGTATCAAAGCAAGGGGTACGGGGGTTCACCCCGGAAAATTTTTGAAAATTAGCTTCTCAAAATCGTGTTTTAATGCTATTCTGACAGTAAAATTGCTAGTTCGAAAGTAGAGTAAAATCCCCCCCAAAATTTTTCTCAATGGCGCAGCTTGCGCCATACATCCCCCCTGTGAGCGGCCCTGGCGATAGCAATGAAGAACGAAGTAGCAAGAAGTGTAACCAAAGTGGAACGCTGCAGTGGAACGCGAAGTGACCGCTTGGTGTTCGTAAAACTAAGTTCAAAACCAGTGGATATTGTGGTAATACAAGTATATATGCCAACAAGCGACCATGATGACAATGAAATAGAAGTGCTGTATGATAAGATTAGCGACATATTGCATCAGGAGGTAAGAGGCAAGGTCAACGCCATAGTAATGGGAGACTTTAACAACGTAGTAGCAGAAGGAGCCGAGAATAAGTTATTGGGATCATTTGGACTAAGTAGAAGAAACGAACGGGGCCAAATGTTTATCGACTTCTGTAGGCAACAAACACGTGGTTTCAGAAAAGAAAAACCAAGCTGTACACATGGAAAAGTCCAGGAGATAAGAAACGCTACCAAATCGATTAAATTCTTGTGAAGCAGCGTTTCAGAAATAGTGTACGAGAAGTGAAGACACTACCAGGAGCGGATATCGATTCGGATCACAACCTTCTAGTGGCGGAAATGCAAACCTGGTTAAAGACAATCTAGAAAAATGGGAGGAGAAATCGAAAATGGAATTTAGAGCGACTAAAAACTATGGACAGTGATGTGAAAGAATAGATTGGAGAAAAATTCCCTGTGATTGGCGATATAGTAGACAATGTAGAACACAGTTGGGAAAAGTTAAACAGATTCTACTTGACATACTCCACAACAATATTGGCAAGATGGAAAAAGTACCGAGAAAACCGCGGGTAACTGAAGCGATGCTTAAGAAGATAGAAGAACGCAGAAGGGCGAAAAACGCGGACATGAAATAATGCAGAAGGCTGAATAATGAATTGAAAAGAAAGACGGGCAAAGACAAAGAAAAGTACATGGTTCAGGTGTGTGAAGGAATAATGGAACTTCAACGGCGGCAGATATGATCTGATGTATCAAAAAGCACAAGAATTAGGAGGAAAAGCTAACAAATGCATACGCACATTTGGAATCGAAGATCAACAAGGCCATGTAATCACTAACCATCAAAGAATTGGGAAGAGTACATAAAAGATCTGTATGACCAGAAAAACCGCCTCAAAGATATTGAGATCGAAACAGAAGAAGAGGTGGATAATGAAGAAAAAGAACCCAGTATATTGAAAAGTGAAGTAGTACAAGCCATCAAGGACATGCTAAGAAGGAAGGCCACTGGAGATGATGACATACCAGCAGATCTGCTCAAGGGAAGCAAAGAAGTGCAGCGATCACAGAACTATTAGCCTTCTTTCTCGCACTGGAAAGATAATTGCGTGCATACTAAAGAGACGGCTGGAAAACAAGATAGATGTTGAACGAAGATCAATTCGGATCCCGGAAAGGAAAAGGCACCAGAGATGCCATTCGGTTGATGAGAATCATCTCAGAACGAGTTCTGAATATAAAGGAAGAGTTGTGTTTGTGCTTCTTAGACGGGCAAAAAGCTTTCGACAGGGTTCGGACAGCTTTGGACGAAACTTTTACAAATACTTAAAGAAATTGGGGTAATTTGGAGAGACCAACGGCTCATTCGCAACCTGTATATAGGACAACGAGTGAAGTTGCGCTTGAATGAAGGAGAAACCAATAGTGTGAAGATTGAAAAAAAGTCACACAAGGATGTAGTATGTCGCCCGAATTATTCAACATTTACAGTGAATGTTTAATGAAGGAAGCATTAATGGGAATTGGAGATTTCAAGATTGGAGGGCAGATCATTAACAAGATCAGGTATGCAACTGATACGGTTATTGCAGTTAGAACCGAAGAAGGATTACAGGAAATGATTGACAAAATAGGTGACACTGAGAAACTATATGGAATGGAAATCAACATCGAAAAATCGAAAGTCATGAGAATAGCCCGTGGAAATGCGTCCTTACAGGTCAGAGTAGAACAAAAAGTACTTGAAGAGGTTTACCATTTCAAATATCTGGGAAGTATTTTAACGAGAGACGCTTACTGCACCAAAGAGATCCTAAGCCATAGCCTAAGAAGCATCCAACAAGAAAAGATCACTCTTAACTAGCAGCCTTAATATTGGACTAAGGAAGAAATTGGTCAAGTGCTATATTTGGAGCATTGGACTGTATGGTTCAGAGACTTGGACATTACGGAAGTTAGAGAAGATAGAGAGCTTCGAAATGTGGTGTTGGAGAAAGATGGAGAAGGTAAAATGGACAGAAAGAGTAACAAACGAAGACGTTTAAAACGGATAGGAAAGAAGAGAACGCTTCTAGCCACCATCCTTCGTAGAAAATCCAATTTGATTGGACACATCTTGCGAAGAAATTGTCTTCTTCATATCGTCATAGAAGGAAAGATGGAAGGAAAGCGAAGAATAGGAAGAAGGAAAACACAAGTGATCAATGATTTGAAAAATAGAAGAAAGTATTGGGAGTTAAAAGAGGAAGCTGAAAATCGAGAAACATGGAAGAAACATTTCCAAGTCCAAAGTGAAACTTAAGAAAAGAAGAAATAAGGAAAAACTCACTAGTTCCAGGACTGACAAAAGACAGAATACTTATAATAATAATAATAATAATAATAATAATAATAATAATAATAATAATAATAATAATAATAATAATAATAATAATAATAATAATAATACATAGATAATAATTAGTTATTTGCCCGGAAGCTGTTACAAGCTGCTGCATTGCAGTCTATAATAGATTTTGCTCCAAAATACATTTATTTCCTTTAAGTTTGCCACCTGTCTATGTTGGTCACTCTTCAATGGAATTGGAACGGTATTGTACAACATGAGCTGCTGCTTCTGACTAGAACGATATTCTCGAACTATTGTTTTGTCGACAACTAGCGAAAGTGCACTCACCAATTTAAAAGAAACGGCCGGAACTGGTCAAGAGAAATTGTGTCGTATACGAGGGACAACGCCAGGCCCAATACATCTTCAATAAGCCGTTAGACGTTGCGAGAACTTGGCTGGTGTGTTTTAATGCATCCACCGTATATCCCGGACATGGCACCGTCACACTGTCATTTCTTTCAATCTCTCCAGAATTCTCTGAATTTTGTTAAGTTTATTTGACGCAATGCCGGTAAACACCACGTATCTTGATTATGTTAGGTGTTGCAGAACTATAAAAGAAGGTCATCAAATAAAAGGGTGTGTGTGTGTTTGTATTGTTTCACAATTTTATTTTCAACTGATAATAAATGTCTTAATTCCGATCACCAAATGCTTAATACTTCTTAGACGACCTGATATTACCAAATCCGAACTGCCATATGCTGGATGTTACTCTTATTTTTCGACGACGCACTGTGTCCTATTTCTTCCTGTGTTAAGTTGATTGATTGATTAATTAATTGGAGTTTCATGTCCCTTTCCAGTACTATTTTTTTTTTTATATGTGTGGCCTTCAAACTGGAATATAAATCAATACTCGAGTTTTAATTCGAAATGAAATCATTCAGTTTAACGTACCATGATTATGACCTTGAGGCTAAGGCAGATGGATGACTAAGGCAAGGAAATGATGATGGAAGAATTTGTGGAATGAAAATGTGGAAGTGAACGTGAGCTCCCCAGTTTTAATTAAACACCTTTCCCACGTGGAAATCGGTATTTTTATATATGGTAATCATAATAGGATGATCATAAATATTTTCATTCATTTTCTTTTTCCAGTCATTTTTACAAAAGTTATGATTTTGCCATTTAAATATATAGCAAGAAACAAATGAAATATTCAATCTTAAGAAAAACCGTGCGGAATGATTTTGTGACAAGATTCGGAGGGTACTAGTTAGTTAATTAAAGTTTAATATCTCTTTCAGCAGCGAGTTTATGTAAAACGCAGACCCACAACTCAACGTGGAATCTGAACCACGTGAGCTTCTACCGAGAATCGAACCCTGGTCTCTTGCGCACAAGAAGATAAGAATAAAATAGTAAATATACAGGGTGGCCCAAAAGTAAGTTTACGGTCCCGTACTGATCGGCTCCTGACATTTTATATCATTTACTTACTATTATCCATATACGTATTGACTTAGTTTTCTCATTATTTGTTTGTAATATATGTTTACTTATACGTTAAACTCGGAACAGATCGAAAGGAATAAATTCATTATTTAAATAAAGTAAAATGACGTGTTTGAACAACACAGGGCTGTATACCTACTTTTGAGCCACTCTGTACTTAACAGTCTGTTTTCAGGAGTGACATTTTACATTCCGTTGTTACTTAATCGAATGTGAAAAAGGGTTATTCAAAGAAATGTTTTCAGTCCTCGAAGTGGTAAGAGGACTAAAAGAAAAGAACAAGAATTTGTCCTACGCCAGAAATTGAACGAACACATGATTAAGAAACAATTCACCACAATCGCTCGACTATTTCGTACACTAACCCAAATCTGCTCTGCAAAAGATTTAAAATTTTTTATGTTCCACATTGTTTTGTTTACAATCAGATACGACTGCGTTAGCGGTGAATAAATGGAACTTACATATCTCGCAATGTACAAAAATACTTTTTTCTTTTGCGTAAGTTACAGTTTCTTTAACGTCACAATAACTTATGTGAACCGGTTGAACCTTGAAAATGATGGGGGTTGAAATGTTCATTAGTAAAAATAAAGCAATAATAGAACTGCGATAACAACTACCTAAACAATAAAATTTGTGAAGAAAATTAATTAAGAGTTGTTGGTAGATTGTATTTTCACGCAAACGACCCGGGTTTCACTCTGGCAAGGCCGTTTTTTAAACATGCTTGAAATATCAATCCATTCTCAGTACGGTAAGCAAGGTCTCCTTTAGAAAAGGAAAGATATATTAGAATTACGAGCAATTGGAATACTACTACCATAAATGAAGATAAAGAATTAAACTTATTTCCTTCACTTGTTCCAGATTTCATATATTCAGTTTATTTCATTCACTATCTAACTCATTTATTATCAGTGTATTTTCTTCCTCATATGCAATATGGTGAAACAATACGTTATACACACAACGAGTCATAATGTCTTTGATATATGGCACTCATTGAAAAACACACTTCCAACAATAGATATTAATTTTAATTGGAGAAATATTTTCGTGCATCATCTACATAGCCTAGCAAAAACCTGATTTAGTGTACCACAAGCTTACGAAGTGGTGTGTTCTGATCGTAATGTTAAGTAATTTGCATTTGTCCAGGCATCTGTGATACCATCAAAAATTGGACCCGACATAATGGTGTTTTGATAGTCAGGGGTGCTAATACTTTGTGGCTGACTACAACCATCAAGGAAAACTAAACTAAACTAGAAAAGGCGGAAGGTTTTAGGAAATGTCAACAAGAAATAATAATAAATGTTTACAACGAATGATGGATTACCCACATCAAAAATAGATTCACAAATGTAAGAGTTGTTTTTTATTATTATTATTAAATCTGGAACAAAAGTTCTCTTACGTCTGTTGACTGAAATATGTCAATTTTTAGTATTCCAGCCATTCTTCTCGTGTTTTCTTTTATTGCCTGTTTTCGTTTCTCCATGCACGCTTTCATTCTCATCAGCACACGCGGCCTCTCACCATTTTTCTGCTTCATTTTTCTCATGTTTGGCATAAGTCCAACAGTTTTTATGAGTTATCGAAAGTTCCTTTCAACACATCATAAACTACACTTCTTATTCTATCAACACTAATGTCAAAACGATGATCTTTTAAGGGAAACATACATCAATGTCTAATGTCAGAAGAATCGCCTTTTGTTAGGAACACACACACACACACACACACACACACACATATATATATATATATATATATATATATATATATATATATATATATATATATATATATATATATATATATATATATATTGGAACTGAAAGATTGAACATAAATATAGAAATAAAAGTCGCCAAGAGTTTAGAATATCAAACCTTACTATGTTAGTATTTCACGTAATACAGGGTTATTATAAATGATTGGAGCGATTTCATAAATGCACTGTAGCTCTAGAAATTGAGATATTGTAACAAAACTCAATAGTAACGTAGAAAAACTCAAAAAGTTTTGTTTGTTGCAGGTGTACTTCAGATTTCTTCCACGAGAGTGCAGCAGTGAGGCAAGATGGCGACGGGCGCCGAGAAAGCATTTCATGTCATGGCATCCACGCTCTCCTGACCTAACCCCATACGATTTTTTTTGTGTGTGGGGAGTTATGTGAAAGATTCAGTTCTACACCTGCTCTACCAGCAAACATGACAGAACTGCGAGCCCGTATCAATAATGCTTTTGAACTCGTTGACAGGGACATGCTGCGCCGAGTGTTGGAAGAACTTGATTTTCGGCTTGATGTCTGTCGAATCACTAAGGAGGCGCATATCAAACATTTGTAATTGTTAACAAAATCTTTTTGTGATTTTCCATGCGTGTGAAAAAAAAAATATCGCAATATATACAGTAATACAGTTGTTATAGAGCTGTGAAATCGCTCCGATCATTTATAATAACCTTGTACTAGAAAGTATCAATTTATAATTGTGAATTCACTTTAGTATCTAGGTACATATAGAATATAGAATTAATAACTATTCTATAATTAAGCAATTATAGAATTAATAACTTAATAATGTCTGGTACAAGATAATATTTGTCTATTATATACATTAGAGGTTTCCACCAAGCCTCCGGACTGGTGTACGCTGTAGGTTAAAACTGTGCTTAATTCAAAGTTCTAGTTATTTACTTTTAAGTTCATTTATATTTTATTTTTTAATGTGACCACCAACTAACTTGCGGTTACACAGATATAATGCTCAAATTTAAATATGGTTACAGCCTGTCAATGGTAGTACACTTCGTGTGTAGAGCTCCAAATTTGCATTATGTTTTCGAGGAAAAACTGGAACATTTGGAGTTTTAAATAATTTTAGGTGAACAGATAAGTTAATATTATTTGTAGGATATTTTAAAAATGTCGCTTTTATTGGTCATTTTTGGTGGATATTGACCTATAATTTAATTAATTATATTTCAGCAAAACACGAGTGTAAGTTTATTATCAGTATACCGTAATACATCGGATTATAAAGTTCACTTAAAATAAATTATCTGTAATCTTCAATTTTGAAAAAGAAATGAAAATAAATTAAAGCTAAGACATATTGGAATGGAGCGACACGTGGATAAAATTAAGTTTTATTCTTTACTTTTCTTTCCTTCCATTCCGTCTTGTTATTTTATTTATTATTATTATTATTATTATTATTATTATTATTATTATTATTATTATTATTATTATTATTATTATTATTATTATTATTATTACTAGTGAATATCAAGGTAAACTCAACAATCTTAACTATCTAGATATCACAAATAGGGGTGTTCGGAATTCGATTTCGTATTCCAAAATTTGGATTTCATCTAATTCCGGAACGTTCCGGAATGTTCCGAAAATTCCGGAATATTCCAAAATTTTGAAATTGTGGAATGCTCAAAAGTATGAATTTCGGAACTGTTTTCAAGATTGAAATTTTGAAGCTCAATGTTGATTTCGGAATCGTAATATTAATATTCGTTCGAAGTGTGAATATGAAAGTTCGAAACAGTCCTGCGGCAGTGGTTCTCAAACGTTGTTACAAGGCTTTAATCCCACAAATTTACTCGCAAATATTTTCTCGTTTTCACTTTGGTATCCATGGAATATAGTAGCAACATGTCTTAAACTGTTATGCATTCTCTTATTTACAATTATTGGAATATAGTACAGCTTTCATCAAACGAAGTTATTTTATCTTTAGCTTTTACAATTGAGGGGGTGAGGGCAACAGTGGTCTTACCCACACTTTAAAAATGGAGAAAAATCAAGTTAAACACATGTGGCTTTTTGTACAATATACCAAGAGCAAGAACAAGTGGTTGAATGTGTCATACCTTATACATACATACATTGTACAAAAATCCTCATGTGTTTAAGTTTAATTTGATTTTTCTCCATTTTTAAAAATGTGGGTTGGACCACTGTTACTCTTTTTATTTTTTACTTTTTATTTTTTTACAGAAACGAAAGTAACCAATCTTTATAGATTTCGAGGCGCTGAACACGAATATCGCACTTAAAATTAGCTGGTATCTCAGGGTTGCCAGTAAATGTGGAATTTACCTTTAAAAAATCATGTTTTTCACATTCATTTTTTAGGTTTTACTCAGGAACGTCCCTATTACGTCCCTATTTATCGTTGCAGAATGTGTTATACCTCTTTCTATTCGTCGATGACCGTACTTTCTGAAAATTTAACAATCGTTCCGGTAACCGGTACCGTTGGCAAATTATATACCCATATATTCGAAAATATCCCTTTTTTAAGAGGAAAATCCGATTTTTTTATTTTTTACTGGCAACCCTGCAATAGTAAAATTATAATTTATATTTGAAAGGTAACCTGTCAATATTGGGAATGTTTTCTGCAAATGTCGTCATGATCGAAGCGAGCCGAACTGTGAAAAAAATATTATCCCTTCTACCGAAAGGGAGAAATTTTCCCTACCTTTACAACATGTATATTAAAAATGTAATATTGACTTCCGTATGCCAAACAGAACTATAGGACAATACATTCAGACAATGTAACTATCATTTCGGTAGTCTGTACTGGGGTGGGGGATTTTATGTATTGAAATATTGCACGAAAAATTCCCTTTCTGCAAAATTCCGACTTTTTCTGTCTACAGCTGGCAATCCTGCAATAAATAACTGCACTGGCAATCCTCGGATAAATATAATCATAAAATATACGTTGACACCAACAATTTATATTCTATTCACATCCACACACACAATAAAAATCCCATGGGATGACCGTATTATCAAGAAATTTCGAAGGGGTAAATGTCACACGGACTTAGAGAACAAATGAATTGTGTTGTTGTTATAATAACAATATACAAAGAAGTGTAACAACGGTTTTGCTGCTGTCGTTAAGCAAGTTGTACTTGTTGAATCTGGCAACAATGCGTAAAGCTCACTCGTGTGCCCACGATCCAATCACCTGATCATTCGACAGGCTGAAACTTGTTGGCGGCGTGAGTGTGTGTGTCCGCGCTCTCTTTTACTGTACTGTAATGTGTCTTGGTTGAGAGGTGGTGAATGTATATACAGTAAAGTATTTCAATTAAACTGTGAGTGTTTGTGTTATTTGAACGAGTGTCGGTTTTCATGAAAATGTCCCGCACCTGCAAGAACAATCCTGATAACTTTTGTTATATTTGCGCAGACGCTATTTGTGGTAATAGAAGGCGACCACTTACTGATGCAGTAAGGAAAGCCTATTCATTGTATTTCGGTTGTCAAGTGGGAGACCAAGGCAAATCTTGGGCTCCACACGTGTGTTCTACGTCGTGTTCTTCCGTACTAAATGCTTGGATGCATGGGAAAAACGTCACCATGAAGTTTGGTGTGCCTGCTATTTGGCGTGAACCCACAAATCATGTGTCTCATTGTTATTTTTGTATGACACCGCCCTTGAAGAAAGGAATCAATACCAAAAGGAAGAGAAATATCGAATACCCTGACATCCCATCTGCAATTCGCCCTGTGCCTCATGGACAAGAACTGCCAGTTCCTGTTCCTCCAAACGCAACAACATCAAGCAGTGATAGGGAGAAAGCTGATCCTACACATCCAGCCGAAGAAGTGCATCCATGCACCAGTGTTGTTGATCCTTCATTTACGCCATCTTCATCCAGCGAAACACACAAAATCACACAACGTGAACTCAGTGATCTGATTAGGGATTTAGACCTCCCGAAGTGTAAAGCTGAAGTGTTAGTCTCACGACTGCAGCAGTGGAACCTTCTAGCTGAAACAGTGCGAGTGTCAGTTTTTCGGGATCGTGAGAAAGAACTTGAGAACCATTTCAGTACTGAAGGTGACATTACATTCTGCAGTGATGTTGAAAGTTTCTTTCATGACCTACATATTTCATACAAACCGGACGAGTGGAGACTATTCATAGATGGTTCCAAAACAAGCTTGAAAGACGTACTGTTACATAATAATAACGAAAGACCGTCCATCCCTGTCGCATATGCTGCTTTAGCGAAAGAAATGTACACTACGTTGAAATCTGTTCTACGCGTCATTAGTTACAATCAGCATGAATGGCTAGTATGTGGAGATTTCAAAGTAATTTTGATTTTGTTGGGTTTGCAAGGAGGTTATACTAAGTATTGTTGTTATATATGTGAGTGGGACAGTCGCGCAAGAGATAAACACTATACACAAAAAGAGTGGCCTTTAAGAATAGCTCTGATGCCTGGCTCAAAAAATATTGTCAATGAACCTCTAGTGAACCCTCAGGAAATTGTTCTCCCACCACTGCATATTAAGTTGGGACTTATGACAGAGTTTGTAAAGGCAGTGAACACGAATGAAACAGCATTCGGATATTTGTGCATGAAGTTTCCACGATTAAGTACAGAGAAGATCAAACAGGGAGTATTCATTGGTTCACAGATACGCCAGCTCCTAAATGACCCTGACTTTGAGGCCACTCTAACCCCTGATCAGCTGCATGCGTGGCGTTGTTTCCGTAATTTGACCACATTGTTCTTAGGAAACAAGAGAGCCGACAATTACAGGGACCTTGTGGATGAATTAATTCATGCTTATAAAAACATTGAAAGCACCATAGTTCTCTGGGAAGACATCGAGGTGTGAGTGAAGAAAGTGCATTTTCAGTGTCATGTTGCGGCCAGTGATGAACACGGCGAGAGATTTCACAGGGATATTTCTCTCATGGAACATCGATACACCGGTCGGTGGACAGCTGCAATGTTGGCTGACTTCTGTCGGACGCTACAGAGGGATGCTCCAGACACAACCTACAAGAAGAAGGCAAAGAAACGGCACATTCATTGAAGGTGAGTGCATTCATTTATCCTAGGCAATAAATTTGTGTACAATTTACTTTTGTGCAGCAATAACGAAGGTCCGAGGACCAATTTATTTTTTTGGCCAAAAATGTAGTAAACAGGGGATTTGCGGTATTTCAATTCAGAGGATAATATTTATTCTCAGTTCGGTCTTCTTGATGGCACATAATGTTACCAGTCTTAGAATAACTTTTCCAGCATTCTTTCCAGTTATTTATTGCAGGATTGCCAACTGTAGGCAGAAAAAAGTCAGAATTTTGCAGAAAGGGAATTTTTCGTGCAATATATCAGTACATAAAATCCTCACTCCAATACAGACTACCGAATGATAGTTACATTGTCTGAATGTATTGTCCTATAGTTCTGTTTGGCATACGGAAGTCAATATTACATTTTTAACGTACATGTAAAGGTAGGGAAAATTTCTGCCTTTCGGTAGAAGGGATAATATTTTTTTCACAGTTCGGCTCGCTTCGACCATGACAACATTTGCAGAAAACATTCTCAATATTGACAGGTTACTTTTCAAATATAAATTATAATTTTACTATTGCAGGGTTGCCAGTAAAAAAATAAAAAATCGGATTTTCCTCTAAAAAAAAGGAATATTTTCAAATATATGGGTATATAATTTTCCAACGGTACCGGTTACCGGGATGATTGTTAAATTTTCAGAAAGTACGGTCATCAGCGAATAAAAAGAGGTATAACACATTCCGCAACGATAAATAGGGACGTAATTATACGTTCCTGAGTAAAGCCTAACAAATTAAATGTAAAAAATATGATTTTTTAAAGGTAATTCCACATTTACTGGCAACCCTGAGCTACCAGCTAATTTTAAGTGTGATATTCGTGTTCAGCGCCTCGAAATCTATAAAGATTGGCTACTTTCGTTTCTGTAAAAAATCCACTGTAGACCAGTGTTATCTCTACTTTATTCATTAATAAAAGTTAAGGAGATTTCTCTTTTATTTTGATTTTTCGCCATGCCATTTTGATTTTTCGCCATGCCATTTTGATTTTTCTTTTTCTTTGATTAAAACATATTTTTACTATCTATACTTGCAATAAGAAGATAGTAATATTATGTATATTGTAAGTGAAATTTTTTTTAAAAATACGCTAATTAGTCACAAGATAATTACTAATTAATTACTAATTTATTTTTTACTTTTCTGCCCAACGACGGAAATTCAAAAGTTATTCTTCCTCTATGACTTAAAAACATGCAAAGCTTCATTTACAAACACTCGTCTAATATTAAATTTTTAATTACGTGATCCTTTATTAATTCAATTAAATATTAAATATTAGACAAGTGTTTGTACACAAAGCTTTCCAAATTACTTTAAGTCATAGAGGAAGATAAACCTAATCAATTTCTGTAGAGTTGGTTGTTTTAATTTTCTTTGCTGGGCTGAAAAGTAAAAAGTTAAATTTATAATTAGTTAGCAATCATCTTGTAATTGCTTAACATTTTTTTTTCAAATTTCAATTACAAAGTTCATAATTATGTACTTTCTTACTTACAATTATAGACGCTAGAAAATATGTTTTAATTACGGGAAAAGAAAAAATCACAATGGTGGCAAATATTCCATTAAAGCACATGAAAAATCAACTATTACGATAATTTAAATCCTTTACTGGAGCGGAAAGTTAATTTCATGAATCGTTGTCAAAAGTAACATAGCCCTACCAAGCTTTGCCATAACACCACAGAACTATTACATCCTATGAAGATTGTCAAATGTTGAGTAAAGAATCCATTTTAACTGAACATACTTAAAGAGCTTTTGGAACAATGGACAAAAATATCAACTGCTCGGCGTGTTCAGTTGTAAGAGAGTGTCTGTGGTCTGTCACTACATTACCTCCACAACTAAATACTCTTTCCCTAGGTACGCTTGTAGCAGGAATGCTCAAATATTTTTTTGCCAACTGTGCTAACCTGGGGAGTAGAGAAGAATGATTTTTCCACCAAGTAAGTGGATCTTCTTCCAATTCAGTGTTTCCAAGATTTAAGTATCTATTCATTTCAACGATTTCACTTTGTTCAACACTACCTTGTTCAACTTTTTTTCGTTTCAAGTAACTTGCAAATCCTTTCTTTGGAACGTTTCTTTGAACACTACCAGAGTTATCCCTTGTGACAATGTCTTTTAATTCTGCTAAAACAGTGGCCTTCAATACATCGATGTCGTTTCCTGCTGGTTCAATTTTAAATCTTGGGTCGAAAAAAAACAAATCTTAAGAAGGATTCTGGTTTCTTCATTTGTGTCATACCTGTCATGCAAAGGATCTAAAATTACCTTTTTTTAAATATGAAATTGAACATCTTTCAAAGCCAGTTTCAGTATCACTTCACTACCTTCTTCTTCTTCTTCTTCTTCTTCTTCTTCTTGAATCATAACCAGATGAGTAAGTCTCACGCATATTTTCGAAGTACACTCAGCCCTAGCCAGAAGGCATTAGGTTTGGCAACATCGCACGGAAACGAATGCTCAATTGCATTCTAACCAGTTCCTACTACTACTACTACTACTACTACTATTATTATTATTATTATTATTATTATTATTATTATTATTATTATTATTATTATTATTATTACTATGGATCTGTATAAGTACAAGGGCAAACTTATTTTAATGAAAGAAGTTTAATGAAAATTTTAAAAAATAATCGTTAAATCACTTTTTCAATATTATTTTAATCTTATTTTAACGAAAGAAGTATTATAAATTTTTTTTTCAAGTAGTAAGAAAACCTTTCCTAAAGCAGGACTTGAACCCACGCCAACAACGATTTTCCTTACTAGTGTACTGCGCTAACCCACTCGGCTACCAGGACCGACACCAGCTGGCGTTTACTTTGTGCTATATGTAGGTCATGACTCGTGATCGCGATATAAACGTCATTCATTTTTCCTACATTGTTGCCAAGCGTAACCCCGTTCACAATGCCTTCTGGCTAGAGTTCAGTGTATTTCGAAAATATGCATGCGGTTACGGGTTCTATTCCCGCCAGAACATAAAACATAATTACCTTTTCATTTACTCGTATTAATTGTCTATCATTTTTAATCTGAAGACCATAAACGTGAAACATTAAAATAAATAATTTTGCTTCAATATTGTCCAGTGATTCATTAACTCAATCATCAATGTTGCGATTGTCTCATCATTGTTGCGATTGTACTATATACAGTGGACTCTTTTTAATTCGAAGTCCAAGGGGACACGAAAAAACTTCGAATTATCCAAAATTCGAATTATCCAACAAGATTCATTTTCACATATATAACAACAAACAAACCAAAGTACTGTGCATCAAACACATATTCATATGGTGTAGACTTTACCTTTAAAGCAGCTTATTATTTGCGTGATCGAATACCGCAAACTAACAAACGACATTGACTCCACATAATTCAAACTACGTGTACAATGGAAAATATATTTACGTACAACACTACAACATACATTGAATAGCCCAAACACTTTTAAGAAGTCATAAACCTCATTTACTTAAATTTGATTGTTTGTGTACGTTCAATAAATCTTGAATTTCATGTAGCGTGGAACACGATATTAATAACATTTGGTTGTCTTTATCAATAATTCATCTTAAATTTTCAACCAATTCTGAAACAAGATGAGATTGGCACACGTTCTCTATCTTTGCTTCTTCCCCAACTCACCTTCATCTTTATCATTACATAGATTTTCTATTTATCTTTTGTATTACTCTTCCCTATGGCTGCATCTGGATAACTGAAAACACGTTAAAACTGTATTTCTCTGTCTACATCTGTCCAACATTAAAATTTTTCAACTGTATTTACTTCGAATTATCCAAAACATAGGTTCAAAAGTTCGATTTATCCACGATTTCTTGCTTTTGTTTTCAATACAGTTTTCAAGGGGAATGGACTTCTGTTCGAATTATCCAATATTTCGAATTATCCAAGTTCGAATTAACGAGACTCCACTGTACTACCATATGTATACAATTGGTTTGTCGCAGCTGATCCGAATTTGAATGTGACTGCCAATTTTTCCGCTGTCATCCAAGTGTTATAAATTATTATTAATACAACTTTATTTTGGACAATCATAGGGAACAGGCCATCTGAACCTAAGTTTGGGCCTAACTACATGGCATCTACAGACGCCTAATGGAATGGAATGGAATTTGAATGTGGTCTTTTTGTGGTTGTTCAAAGATTCAATGCTTGTTTGTGTTATTTCGTCAGCTTTCAATAGTGCTGTGCCAAGCTGTCTATCCTTTAGGCAGTTACCTGCGTGCAGTTGTAGCTCGTACCTACGTGTTGCGTGTTGTGCTTAGCACAGTAGTCCTAATATGAATAAAGCAATCTTTTCCTTTCTACATGAAACCTGTCACAGAAATGAAATATAACTAAATGTATTTACAAACGACGAAGTTTTCACACGTCATTCACTACAGACAATCTTGTATTATCCAGTTTTGATTGCTGGCAGAAGCTAATGTTTTATACTGAAAATTGTCATTCAATGCACAAAAGAATCAGGTTCACTTTAGGTATAGAACAGCTATGTCTATTCGTCCGTGCGTCTGTCCGTCCATCGACAGGTATCATGGGAAAAACGGTAAAACATAAAGAGATAACGGATCTTGCAATCGATTTACCGTCCCAAGCAAGGGCGGATCCAAGGGGGCTATAGGGGCTATAGCACCCCCTTGACCCTCAGGTATACACTGGATAAAATGGACTTCAATCCTGTTTTACATTGGATAAAGCGGCAAAATATGGTTTAGCCCCTACCTTGATCATATCCTGAATCCGCCACTGGTCCCAAGGATAGGTTTCCTCTGTTTACTCTCTGTTCAAATGGAAAGTTGTTCAAGTTAATCATTTTCGGTTTCAACGTTTATCTCCATAGAACAAAATGGTATTACATAACAAGCGGTTTTCTGCAAACGATTCAGCGTTTCAAAGCAACGTACCATGACAATGGCGAACACTCTACCAAAACCGGGAATGGTTTAAATTTACTACTACTTCCGGTTTCAATACTGATTTCCGTAGAGCAAAAACGGTAAGAGATATCGAGATATAATTTTATCTAATCGATTTAGTTTCCTAACAGTACGTCCTATCTTCCCTTTAACTACCTATAGAAAAGCACGATGCGATTCAAATTACGATTTCCGATTTCAATCTTTAGCGCTATTGAACAAAAGCAATAAGGCATAGCGATGGCATTCTGATATGGATCCAGTGACCGAGGAACAGATTCTATCTCTGATCTTATTAATCCATTGTAAACATTTTTTATAAATATCCCCATGCCATAAGCGTTGTGGATCACCGATGGGCAACTAAAGCTCCTGGACATAGTGGCCGCTAAAGCTCCTGCATTTGTCTCCTAAAATTGAATCAATAGCTCTTACGCAAGATGCTAGACTTTGCTTTGTCCCAAACGGAAGTTTTACAAAAACATAAGTTATGTCCTCGTGTATGAAACCTAGATTTTTTCACTGTCTTTCTCCACTTGAATTTGGAGAAAGCTTTCCACTGAATCGATTAAGCTGAAATAACGTCTATCACAAAGGTTCTGTAGTGTACTTAACGCTGGGATGGGCTGGTCGAATTCACTCGTAGTGATCTCCCCTAATTTACGTGCATCCAGACATACACGTGCGCGTCCATCCTTCTTCGGAACGACTACTAGCGAGCTCGTATATGATGTTGGGACTTTTTCACGATTCCTCAAGCTAACCATCTATTTATGGTGTTGCTCGCCTGGTTCTTGTATCTTAGAGCATAGGGATACATTTTTGCTTTTAGGGATCGGTCGTCTGTAACCTTGAGAGTGTGCTCATAGTTCTGTATACAACCGGGCTTCTCATTAAAAATCTCTGTGTTTATAGAGAACGTTATATAATTGTTGTTTCTCATCCATACTTAGATCGGTGTACTTTTCGACATGTTCTTCTCTGCTAGTGTAGCCTGGGTTCGAACTTTTGCCCAATCATGTGGCGTGTACACGACATTCGACAGTTCTGCGGTGGTTGGGAATTTACCATCGTCCAACCGTGTGCGCAGTGTTGCAAATTCCTTACCACGGCATCCTCCTGCATCAAACAACTGTGGCTAAACATTCGTATGGAGTCCTCTACTTGACACGCACATACTACTTACATTGGGGCTGTCACCAATCAACTATCTAGCATCGTCGTCGAACTCCCAGGATAATTTTCTTATGATCAGATCGTCTTCCTCGATCTCCATGTTGCGAAAAGAAACCTCTATTGCATAGGGATGGTTCAGCTGCAACACGCCCTGATCATAATTCAGGACGCCTCTACTCTCAACGAGAAACTGAGATCCCAAAATCAGTTCTCTATTTAGCTCTTTTACAATAATTCCTATGGTGTAATACATTTTCCCCTCTATTTCAATTTCTAACATGGCTTGTCCAATAAGAGATCGCAACAGACCTCCCGAAAGCAGAACTGACAATAATATTACTAGCTTTTATGAATGCTGGAGAAGGTTCTCGATTTCTTACGCGTTCCCACAAATGTTCCGATAGTGCGCTGACAGTAGCTCCGCTGTCCAGCAGTGCTAAAATTTTCTCCCCAAAGAGAATATTTCTACTTCCTAAAGTGTAATATTATTTGCCGGAAGTTTTTCTACACTAGAGTCCAGTAAATTAGAAATATGGCGTTCGTCTCGTCAAAATTTTTCTTATCTATTATAGTTTCTTTTCCGTTTCTTAAAAGTAAACAAATCTCTTGTTGACGAATAACGTTTGCAGCACTGGCAAAGTGTTGCTTTTCAATGATCGCTACACATTTATTACAGTGATTTTCATTCTCTACAATTTCAATTTCCTTCACTAGATTATCGCAGTCTAGTACATGAGATGAGCATTTTTCGTTTTCATTGTGGCGCACGTATTCAGGTGTAATATTCGCAGGCGTTTTCAGAATATTCAGTATACTTTCCTCATTTCCGCCTTCTGAGCTCGTGCGAGACATCCTCAGTTTCGCGAGCTCGTAGGGCTGTTCGGTCGTGAACGATTTCGAGACTGAGGCTGTCTCGACGGTCCTGCCGTCTGCTCCTGCACACTTATCTTATTGATTTCTTGCGTGCATCCGTTCCCAACCTCGTGTCCAGAGTTACTTCCTCTGCCTCGACGATGCCAATTCCTATTCATCCTCCTTGGTGCCGCGCCGTCTCTCACTCTCCAGCCACGATTCCCCTTGTTGCCAAGTTTCATCGTATTCTTGGCTCCTATTCTGGTGGTTTTGGCTGCCTCTCCTGCTCCTCTGATTGTAAGGACCACTATTTTGGTGCGCCCTTCTGCGTATCCTGGAGGGGTTACTCCGCCTATTGTTCCTCTGAGAGGGGGCGACTGCTCTCAACTCCTTCCTGCACCTCGAGCATGTTTATCCCCCTCCTACCACCATTATTGCTACTCTGGTGTTGGTACGTGCTCTGCAGTTCCCCAACTATTCTCAATAGCTCTTCAATGGCGCGAGGCTTCGACGAGACGATGCATCAATAAATCGAGAACAGCAGTTGTCTCGGAAGCACACGCAGTAGTACTTGTTGCAGAAGTGGCGGGTTTAGAATACTGTTATTGTGTAACAATTCCAGCAGATATTCTGTCGGCTTCTTGTTTCCCCTCGGTTCGAATCTCGCTGTCAGAATTGATGCTCGTAAATCCGAAAGTTTCTCTTCGCTGAGATAGGTAGCCCGGAAGTGACTCAATAATTCTTGATAAATCTGGCACTTAATCGAGGTAACCTGGTACCATTGCCTGGAGATTCTTTTGAGTTGCGAGTACACAAGGCAAGCCTCCTGTTCTCAGGCACACCAGTCAGCTCAAAATAGCTCTCCAACTCCTGAAGGAAGTTGTGAGCCTGTACCTCATTTTCAGTACCATTGAAGGTGGGTACCGTAAGGTCGCCGCAGTGCAGAAAACCTAGTGCAGACGCCAATTGACAAAGTTTGAGGTCCATTCTGCAATTGGAGAGACGATGTTCTCCATGTCCGTCTCGTCTCGAATCATCCGGGGTCTGTCTCGACGGGCCTGGAACCGGAGATATCGCTTTGTTATTCGAGACGGATGCAGACGTATTCACTTCGCTTGTATGGTCTCGAAACGTTTCTCAGTGATTCGAGCTCTTGTTCCAGCTTGAAAAATACGTTGCTCACATTTTCCTGAATCTCTTGAATGCCATCCGGACATTCACTCCGCACTTCTTCGAGCTGTTGTTCTTGCCCGAATTCTCGACGTGCTGGAATCAATTGCTCTCTCCAATTGATCTCTACTTGATGGAGGTTGTTCTGTAATTGACCTACAGTTCCCTCTACGTTGTCAATACGACCTACTAAGTCCCCTACACTTTCGCGGACATCTTCCACTTGTGTAGTGACATCAGTCACGTGATCTCCAACTCTTTCAATCTCACCACGTAGGTGATCCCCTTCTCGGTCTACCTTGGCTAAATCCGCCCCTAGAGCTTCGATGACCTCCGATCGCTCATCTGTATCTCGGATCGAATTCTTTAGCTCTGTGCACGTCACCGTTAATTTCTCATTTAGAGACTCTGCCGTCGCGTCTAAACGAGCGTTTAATTCCTGGACGCTGGTAGTAAGCTTTTGTCGAACGCTGACAGTTATTTCGCGTCCTGCAGTCTCTAATCACTCTAATAGCCTCTGGCTTGTTTCTTCCTGTTTTCTGTCTATCTCTTCTGCTAATTTTTTCCTGTTTTTGTTCCTGCTCCCCTATCTTTCCTGAAATTTCCTGCAATGCTTTCACTTGTTTATTTTCTTGGCTTTCCAACATACACGAAATCTCCTGCAGTGATTTCGTTTGGTTCTCCGACATTTCCCTCAACATTAAAAACAACGAGGAGAGGGCGGGGTCGGTCATATTGTCTACGAGCCGAGCCGAGGTTCCCGAAACTGGTTCAACGGTGCGCTCTCTTATTCGCTGGCTACAGCGTTGCCAGCGTTTGCGTCCGACACCAGTTCTTCCCCCACAGGTGTGTCCTGACTAACTGTTCCTCTGTCGTCATTATTTCCCAACTCGCTTATTGCGTTAAAATTTCCTTCAAAGCTAGCCATTTTCCCAGTTTGGCTACGCGTCCTTACCATTAATATGCGAAAATATAGAGTACACACAGATTTCTAAAAACACGAATTTCAAAAAAATGATAATCCCCTTCAAATCTCTAAATATCGGGAAATACTCTAAATTTACAAATATCTCTAAATAATCACACACAACAAACAAAAAACAAAAATTACACACTGAAATTTTCTTGATATACGCGGGCAATAATAAATAAAATTAACCTGACACGCGTAAGACTTATTTCAGTCGATACGGTTGTGTGAGAGATAGTAACGCTCAGCTGAGGTTTTCACTTGGCATAAAAGAGTTACCATTACAACAAGGGAATTACTTAATTGATTTTGACTTTAAACCTGCCTCAGCTTTTAACTGTTCAGTTGCATTAAAACAAATGGTTTCAAAGGTTACAAAATTTTGAAAAGTTTACCAAATCTATCTGAACAGTTTCCTTTAACCTTATAAAGTTACTAACTTTTATACCTGGAGAAATTCATGGCCCATTCTGGGTAAGACAGATTTGTAAAGGTGCGTGGTATGTAAAGGGGGAAGGGCCACTAATGAATATGTAAATAAGAAAATTTTGAATAAATTACGAATATGTAAACTTGAAATGGAAATGTTCTTAATAATATGCAAATGCTAGGAAAATCTGTAGAGCTTAAATTTAGATGTTGGTAGAGCAAAGATCTAATTTATAATGATTAAGTGATTAGGCTGAACAAAATTACTAAAATTTAGATGTGCATTTCAATTAAAGACGAGACTCTAGTTTTCAAGTCTACGTGTTTTTCCAGGTATTGAGAGACAATACTAATTCTCACTCACGCAACAACATCTGATTGTTGCGCAACCGCATTGTACCGGACATAGACAACTCCAGGACAGCTGAAAGGAAAACATGATAACATCACACTTGTTACATACCATGAAAGACTTCCTGTGGAGAATGATGAGCACGGTTTTCATTGGATAGACTTTTAATGAAGTGTAAAGCACACGTAAAACACTATACACAAAATTTTATAAAACGAAGAGAAAAATAGTAACTTTTGGAAATTTCCAAATACGTTTAGCCGAAATGTTCTTTTTCTTATTTAAAGGATTGATTTATTTATATTTCAAGAGTCCGTGCACAATTCCATACATCTCCTGTGTCCCTTGTCCTGGGTGTCTCCTGGTACTTGTGCTGATCTTGGGCGTTGGCCTCGCTATCTTCCCATTTAGCGGGACGTAGGCCCAACGATGGTCTTGTTCGTCTTCCCCCAAGAACAAGACATTTCGCCGCTTCACTGCTGTTTCGCCTTCGGTTGCAAGTTCAGGGAACAATTTACGATTCCCGGTATCTTGTTACTCCCGGTGATGTAAGTCCTAGGCACTGGTTGTTTTGCCTAACCTAACGCGATCCAGCATGTTAGATGGCTATGGAACGACTAATTAACTTAATCACTGTAATAATAAAGGGAAGATAATTCTGTATGTACAATAGCGTACAGAATTATAACTTGTTGTTTCCTGTACATATCAAACTATTCCCGCAAACCACGGTGCTGTACTTTATGTACACATTGCGAGTTTCTTTTCACAGAATTACAAACGAAAGTTTATACATAGTTCGCCGTTGAACATGATAAATACGATAAATATTTTGTGTTTAGCGATATACAGGTATTTCGCACACATAGCTAATGTAATCGCACAGAAGCACAAAACTCAACGTTCGTAGCTAGCGCTGATTATGCATACTACATATGTTGTATGACCGAAGTCAAAATTATTCAAAGTCTCAACAGAGCGCGTAGAGAGTCCAACTACTCTCACAATTCAACGCCAATTCTTCGAGAACGTGAAGAGTGTACCTTCTCTTCCGATGACAAGACACGAATTCCTAGCTTCCTCCCGCCTGTTTGCTTTTAACAAACACATCTTCCGTTTGAAAGTCAGGGTTCGCTTTCCAGCTTTCGCGAATCTTATGACGGGGGTGAAGTGGGGGACCAGAGGGTTGCCTCTACAGGTCATTGTACCCTCTGACCTAAATTTACAATTTAACTGCTTCTCATCATGATGATTTAAATTCAGTAACTCATAGTCACAAAGTGACACTTGCACTATATAGCTCAAATGTCCAGCTTTTGATTGATATGCAACACTTCACATAAAATTGCACTAATAATTGTATGGTTAAAGTTTTGCACAAAAATTATACACTTTTTCGGATGAGATAACCCCTTGAGCTCATGCACTTCCGCAGTGCTGCCGTCTAGCGGGATTTCTCCAAGACAGTCCACCTGTGTGAGGGGTTGCTATGGTGGAGATTTTCACTTTTTCATTGCTTTTTAAGTGTTCGAAATGTTCGACAGCAATTAACACATTAAAATAACCATCTATATACATTAAAATACTTGTCCTGAGTTTATGAGAAGCTGTCATATCAGAAAAACATAGAAATTACACATTTTCTCCATTGTGGGTGCTGTTTTTCTCCCTAGGATGTCGACTGCCACGACAAACATGTTGTCGCTCTTTCATCTATCATGCATTCCCCTCACGAATATACTGTTGGACTTGCCGTCCTGAACTGAAATAAGCCTTTCTTTATTTGTTTATAAAATAATACCATAAAACGACTAACCTATCTTACATACTACAGTAACGAAACTTCAAGAAAATCTTTACAACAGTAAAAGAATTACTTGTGGAAGTAAAATTATATACAGGGGTGAAGGATTCTACATGGAATGCTCAGTTCCTCGGTTTTGCTCCGGTGAGGTAAGGGGAGCTGGAAAATTCTACGTTGGATTTGAGCTGGCCGAATTTCCGTTGGAGATGACGCTCTACTCGGAAAAGGTGTGATTTCTGGTCATTTCGACAAACTTTCACGCCTCTTTGTAATAGGAAATCTCGCATATACCTGTGAAGTCCAGCAAGCATTTTTAACAATGGCTGCTCTCGTCTCGGAGTCTCCAGCTGTCACCGTAACCGACCATATTATTATTCTCATCGATATCTTTTGTAGGCTTCTAAATGCTGAAATTTTAACCATATTCCCTTTTCTGTGGAAAATAGAGTTAGCAACTATGGACTAGCTGCATCCAACTCTTGGGTGTTCTCTGCCCTCAGACAAAGAATCTTCCAACTTTTCTTTTTTTCTGTGCTGGGATTTTATGCGAGCTACCCTCCAAGTTCCTATGATTTCTAGAGTATTGCCTTCTATCACATTTTATTCAAAATCAACATATTCGATTAATATTCTTTACATATTTTAATTCTTCCCATGAACTGACATAAACTCAAATAATCATAATAATAATAATATTTAACTCCCTAAATAACTAACTAACTCTATGGCCTATGGAACCCGGAGGTTCAATGCCGCGTTCACAAAAGCTCTCCACTGACTTCAATCCTTAGCCAACTGCATCCAGTTTCTACTTTGTATTCCAATCTCTGCGAGATCCATCTTAATATTGTCCTCCCATCTGCGCCTAGGTCTTCCTAATGGTCGCTTTCCGATTGGTCTTCCAGTCAAGACTTTGAAAGCGTTTCTACTTTCTTCCATCCTAGCTACATGACCCGCCCAACTGAGCCTCCTAGATTTGACGACCCTAACAATGTTGGGTAAACCATATAAATTATGTAGTTCCTCGTTATGAAGTTTCCGCCATTCCCCATTCCCGTTCCTCTTAGGCCCGAATATTCGTCTCAGACCTTGTTCTCAAATACTTTCAGTCTATGTTCTTCCCTCAGAGTAAGTGACCATGTTTCGCCGCCATACAGAACAACAGGCATGATTATCATTTTGTATATTTTAAGCTTCAAATTCCTCGACAGAATTCGCGACGACAAGAGATTTTGAACCGAATAGTAACTCGAATTCCCTGCTTTTAGTCGACATTTAATTTTTAAGTGAATATGATTTTCCTCTGTTAATATTGATTTCCTCCTAGATATTTGAAACTATCCATTTTATCAAAAGTATTATTTAATATTTTAACGCATCTGTAATGTGCTGTATTCTGGTCCCGACGCACTTCCCTGTATTTAGTTTTCTCTGCATTTACTTCTAAACCCATGTCCCTGCAAGTGTTTAATAAGATCTCTGCATTTCTTTCTATTGTTCTCCTATCATTCTCTATTAAATTTACATCATCAGCATATGCCATAACCTGGTGAATACCGTTCAACTCCAGGCCCTAGTTGTTATCTTTGATTTTCCTTATAGCGTATTCCAGAACAAAGTTAAATAATAATGGCAACAACGCATTTCCTTGTTTCAGGCCATTTTCGACGTGAAAGCTCGTGGACAAAAATTTTCCTACCCGGACTTTACTTTGGGATTCATTTGAACATATTTTAATTAATCTTATTAGCTTTCTCGTTATTCCAAGTTCTGTAAGAACGTTGTATAATGTTTCTCTCCTAACCGAGTCGTACGCCTTTCTAAAATCAATAAATAGTTGACGTACCGGGGTATTGTATTCCCACTTTTTTTCGAGTATTTGGCGAATGGTAAATATTTGGTCGATAGTTGATCGATTTCGTCTAAATCCGCACTGATAATCTCCAATAATTTCATCTGCGTATGGGGTCAGTCTTGCTAATAGAATATTTGAAAAGATTTTATAGGATGTTGACAGGAGAGAGATGCCTCAGTAATTATTACAGTCAGTTTTGTCGCCTTTCTTGTGAATTGGATCAAAGATTGATTCTTTCCACTCTTGTAGCAATTCTTCCTTGTTCCAGATAAGGAGAATGAGTTTGAGTATCTTGTTCCACAATTTTTCGCCTCCAGCTAAAATTAACTCAGCCGGAATTTCATCTACACCCGGAGATTTGTGTTTCTTTAATTTCTTTATAGCGGTTTCTACTTCTATTCGGTTGGGTTCTGGAATATACAGCTCTGCGTTGTGTATCTCCTTTTCTCCCCGCACACTAATTTTTGGTTGCGTGTTAAGCAATTCGTCAAAGAAATCTTTCCACCTATTTAAGATGCTATCCGTATCAGTGAGAACTGTACCGTCAGATTTCTTTAATATATAAGCATGAGGTTGATAACCTTTCTTAAATTCGTTGATTCCCTTATACCTGTCCCGGATATTTTTATGTTTACTATTATCTTCAACTTCCTTAATTTTAGCTGTCAGAAAATCGCGTTTCTTTGTTCTAAAAGTTTTGGAAGTTTCCCATATGATATCTGCGAAATTTAGTGTAGTCATTTCATTCGGATTTTGTAGCCAGCGTAATTTTGATTGTTTTCACTTCTCTGCTAGTTTAATGCATTCCTGGTCGAACCATGGTTTGTTCCTACGTATTTCCGCGTATCCTAATTTTCTTTGCTGAAATTTTAATGCTATCTCTAATTTCAATCCAGGTATCCTCAACACTAGTGCACTCCGAATCTTCTAAAGCCGAGAATTTATTCGAAACTTCAATCTGATATTTCTCTCTTACCTGGCTTTCTTCTAATTTCTTTAAATTGAATCTCTCCGTTTTCGGACAATGAATATTACCTTCATTCAACGGTAACCTCTCTCGTATTATCGCTGCTAACAAGTAGTGGCCAGTGTCACAATCAGCCCCTCTAAATGACCGGACATCAATTGTGCTAGATTGTTTTCTCCTATCTACTAAAACGTGATCAATTTGATTATGTTTTTTTCCGTCTGGTGATGTCCAAGTGTATTTATGAACGTCGCGATGTGGGAATTTTGTACTCTTCGCGATTAGGTTTTTGGATGTTGCAAAGTTCACGAGTCTAACACCGTTATCATTACTTCCTTTATGCAGACTTTCGTTCCTTATAAGCAGTTTGAAAATACCCTCTCGTCCTACCCTCGCATTGAAATCCCCTAATAGAATTTTCATATGGTATCGCGGGAATTGGTCAAATAGCCGTTCCACTTCTTCGTAAAAACCGTCTTTTATATCGTCATCCTTATCTTCAGTATATTTAAAACAATAATATCACACCACCGTCCCTTAAGAGTAATAAAAGAAAGTCTGTCAGTAACAAATTCAAGCCGTTTAATTGCTGGTAGTATACGTTTATGAACGAAAAACCCTGTTCCTAACTGGTGATTTTTACTTCCTTCCCCATAAAAGAACGTAAAATTTTCGGAATCCACAGATCCATTTCCTCCTCACCTAACTTCCTGAACTCCTTCTACGTCCATCCTGTATTTCTGTAACTCACTCCTTACGAATTTTAACGCGCCTGCCCTATAAAAACTCCATGTTCCATGTTGAAAATCTCATGTCCATTTTCTTTTGCTGAGGTCGTGCCAAGTTATCAGTCCTGATCCGAAGCTTTTGTGAAAATTTCTGAACAAGCGCTTTTTTTTACAGGATGAGGTTGTTAGCCCTACCCAAACCCCCAAGCTGGAGGACCACTACTAGTCGGCTGTCCGCGACTGCTTATTCAGTATATTTGCAGCTAACCTCTATATCTAGAGGCCTTCTCCTCGATCCGCAACCCAAGGACGCGCCATGCCGTGGTGACAGGAACCCACGTTACACGTTACACGAATAATAATAACCCGGCGGGAGCTTATGTGGTTCGGATTCCACGTTAATCAGTAGGTCCACGTCTCGTATAGCCTCGCTGCTGAACGGGACGTTAAACTCAAAATCAACAACTCAACGAATAATAATAATAATAATAATAATAATAATCATACACTCAAAATTGAAATAAACTCTACACAATTACTTCCACAACTAATCCTTTACTTATTCTATACTAAATGCAAATAATTATATGGAGAATATATATTTAATATGTAAATTAGACACCAAATAATTATATGCATAACATAATTAATGGGATTTGCATATGGTATGGTATGTATATTACAATGTATATTCCACCGGATTCAAATTTAAAAATATACGAAGAGTTTTATCAATTTATCGAGAGTAATTGTCCATCAGGAAGCACAATTCTCTGCATCGGAGATTTTAATATTGCAAAAATTACAAATTCTTGTTTTGATCTTATGTCCTCAACAACCAAGTGTAAAGATGTGTATATCTTTATGTCCTTATACAATTTATCATGATTCAACGACATACAAAACATAAATGGCCGCACATTAGACCTAGTACTTTCTAATATCAAAGATGTAGTAGGTTTCTAAAGAGGATCCAATTGTTCGAGACGATATTCAGTATCAACAATTCTAGTATCTTTAACACTTAATCATATTACTAAATTAAAGCAAGTTCCTAAAGTAACTGGTTTCAACTTTAAAAGGGCTGATTTCACAAAATTATATAAAGAATTATCAAAATTATCTTGGGATTGCCTTTCACAAAATGATGATGGTAATTGTACTGTTTCAAAATTCTACGAAATGATTTATAACATATTCAGCCGATGCGTCCGTGCTGAAAAGCACGTCAATGCCAGTTATCCGTGCTGGTTTACCTATGATATAATCAAAAAATCAAACGGAAATCTTACCATCGTAAAAAGTGGAAAGAGGCGCTAAATAATATTGCATACCATCGTCAACAGTTACTGAAACTACGAAAAGAAATTAAATCAGAAATTTCGAGAGCATACAAGGCATTTATTTCACATTCTGAATATACAGTAGAAAAAGACCCACGGCAGTTCTTATTAAAAGTAAAACCAAGCATATTAAGTCAGATTCTCTAACATATAATGGTAACGAGTTAAAACATAACAAAGAAATTTCTCAGGCATTCGCGCATTATTTTAGTCAGTATGTAGTAGTGTACCCGCTAAATACGACACGGATTATCTAATAACAAATAATTCGGAATGTAGTATATTAGACACTTTTCATATAAAGGAAATACAATTAGAGGAGATTGAGCAAGCTATTAAAGCGATGAAATCTAAAACATCTTGTAGTATAGATTGCATTCCACCGTATGTGGTGAAGGGCTGTTTAGATATATTCAAGCATCCACTCCATATTATCTTTAATATGCCCATTAAAACCAATATATTTCCGAATAAATGGAAAGAAGGTCTCATTTGCCCTATTCCTAAATCTGAAAACAGGAATGAGATAGAGAACTTCAGACCCGTAGCCATCCTATCTCCCTTTGGCAAAGTTCTTGAAACCAGTTATACAACAGAATTTTAAACCATGTAAAGCCTGTCATATCTGAACATCAACACGGATTTTTAAGGAATAAATCCACAACAATCAATCTAGCAATAGTAACAGATTACATAGCAAGAGAATTAGACAAAGGCGGTCAAATGGACGTCATTTATACGGATTTCAGTAAGGCTTTCGACAGAGTTGACCATGACGTGCTACTACAGAAATTGGTATATTTCAATTTTTCTAAACGAGCAATAGAGTACTTCGCTTCCTACTTGTACAATCGAGAGCAAGCTGTCTCTTACAAGGGATATATTACCACGAAATTTACCACATTATCAGGTGTTCCTCTGGGATCCCATTTAGGTCCGCTATCATTTCTTCTTGCAATTAATGATATTTCAACCTATGTTAAAATCTGTTACTTTCTGTTGTTTTCCGATGATCTCAAATTACCGGTATATTCTAAAAGCGAAGTAGCTCAACTGGTAGAGCGTTGGCTTCGTATTCGGGAGGTCGTGGGTTCGATTCCTTCTGCCGACCATCCTGACTGGGGTTTTCCAGGGTTTTCCTCAGTCCTTCCAGGCAAATGCCGGGATGGTACCTACTAAGCAAGCCCTGGCCGATACTTTCGAAATCCTTTCCATTGTTATTGTTGTTGTTGTTAGATATCCAGTGTAAAATGGCCTCTGAGCTGTATCTGGTGATTGTTAAATAAATAAATAAATAAAATAAGCACAATAGATGACTGCACACAACTCGAGCAGGATTTACAGGGTGTTGGGCAATAGTGTGACAAAAACAAACTTTCATTGAATATCTATAAATGCAAGACATCGTTCTCAAGGAAAGAAACTCCCATCAATTATCCGTATATAATTAATGGTATATCCTTGTGTAAACCAAATTCAGTTAAAGATTTAGGAGTAATTTTTTATTTAAAATTCACTTTCTCTCATCACATCGATGCAATCTCTAACGCTGCATTCAGAAACCTGGGTTTTATCTATAGAATGGGTAAAGAGTTTAGAAACGAGTCAACATTCATTAAACTTTATAATTTGTACGTAAAGTCCCGATTAGAATATGCGTGCGTTATTTGGACACCGAATGTAAATAAATACTTACAAGCAATAGAAAACATACAATTTAAATTTCTAAAAATGCTTACGTACAAGAAAACAGCTTTCTATCCCACACAGATTCCCTACGTGGACTTTATAAGGAGTTTGAATTTCCTAACGTTGACGAATCGACGAAAGATGGTTGATTTACTATTTTTATATAAAGTATTAAATAATAAAATTGACTGTCCAGAGCTACTCACGAAAATATATCTGAACGTTCCAACAGGCAGAACAAGACCAGGGAATACTGGTATATTTTTCTGTGAAAGGGCACGAACAAATATTCTCAGCAAATCTCCGCTGTGGAGAATGTGTGACTCCTACAATGAATTAAGTCATAAATTGATGTATTAGATATATTCAGTATGTCAGAATATGTATTTAGAAAGAAGATTATTATCGAGTAGCTGACACTCAAAGCGAATTGATTAATTGTACGGGTAAATGTACATATGTCTATGTATGTATTATGCGACACTATAATTAGGCATTCAGCCTGTTGTGTTGTTTTCTAAATAAATAAATAAATAAATAAATAAAAGGCATGTCGTTCGTAGGTAATCAGTTATTTTCTCAAATAATGTATTTCTTTATGTACTACACATGTAGCAAAATACCCTCTGAAATAGTAGATTGTATCTATAATAATAATAATAATAATAATAATAATAATAATAATAATAATAATAATAATAATAATAATAATAATAATTATTATTATTATTATTATTATTATTATTATTATTATTATTATTATTATTATTATTATTATTATTATTATTATTATTTGTATTTTCCTAATAGTGACAAACATTCCTTTACGCACATACTATACGCAATATTCGAGAAAATGTCATATCAAGTGATAGACATTCTGGAGAGAGAAATATTCATTTACTTACGGAATATGGTTTTCTACTTTCATTAAATTGCTAATAAAGTTATAGTTGTTTAAAATTTACAGTGTACTAGAGACCGTAAATGAATGATTGATTTTCTCTGGTAGCAATAGCTAGAGTGTTACTAAGCTTTATAGGTTTTTTCTCCGTTTTATTGTGCAGATTTTAGATGCCCTTTAATATACAGCCGGTGGCCACTTTCGTTTCAAAACTCTTTATATATTTTAGTCAAAAAGGGTATGTGCACCAACAATGTGATTCTAAACGAAAACAACCCACTCATAGAATTGGAAAAAAGAAAACAAGAGAAAAGATGACTGTGATAATAGGTTTTCGGTTAACTACATTTTGGTTATTACAAGGAAGTTATTGCCTACCATTACTATTTGAATTCTTATTCTAAGGATTTCAGAAGTAAGCTTTCAGTTCTCGCCTCAATTTTGGCCACAGACCAAACATTTAGTTTTATGCAATGTTTCTGACATATTGAGCCCATAAAATGTGCTGACTACAACAGGGAGAGGCTCCGTCTTCCTGTGTTTATGTGTGCGTATGTAACAATCTCGTTGGAAACTTCTAGCAAACTTCCATAACTGTCATATCCATTTCTTGTTGGAGCAAAATTTAAACCGCATTTTGCTTGCTCTAGTAAGATTGTTCCTTAAAAACTGTACTATATATATGACGACAGCAACAGGCTTTAGTCTGAAAAAAAGTGTCAAGGGACAATATTGCCAGTCCATTACTTTTTCGCTCTCTCATAAATTTTTAAAGAAAAAACCCTGGAAGTTCCAAAATTTGACAAAATATTGACGAATGGTATCGATAAAAAGGTTGCATATACTAATTCGGCTCAAGCATGAGGTTAGTTGAAAAATTCGTAATCTGACTGTGTAGGGAAGAAGAAGGTCTTGTTTATGGCATAAAGCTCTTAAAGTTAAACACAATTTGCAGTTGAAAATGTTGTATCGTTGTTAGTCCGTTTAAACTTCTAATATGTATGAATAATATTATGAGTCAAAATCTCATGAGTGAGAGACATACTCAGGAAACACGGGGTGTAGCCGATACATCCCTCCGGAGTCTATGGAGCTCGAAAGGACCCACATGAAGGTCCTGGGGTGAATAATCTCGTCGTTTTTATTTAAATCATTTAATTTTGATCTTATTTATGTAATTAAAATCACTGGCAGGTCAATATTCTTCTGATATCAGTTAAAACTTTGTAATGGGGATTAATCATCTGCAAGCTGTTCATCCTGCAAATTATGTACAGAACCAACTGAGCACACTGGAGCTGCTGAATTGCTTGAAAAAGTATGAACTTGAACTGTTTCCAAATAGGTGCTTTGGTCTGCGTATTCTGATTTCCATTATCGCATTCTGCAACCTAAAGCTAGGAAAACAATTTGTAATATTGACTATGTCACATTCGTAAGTTGACAAAACGCAATGTTGAATCTGGTTAATTATGATGAGCTAGTTCACATTTTCGTCAGAGAACAACTTTTAACAGAAAATTATATACTACTACAGTCAATAAGTTCGTGGACTGGACGCAGTATGGTGCTAGTGGTGTACTACAGCTGATAAGTGATATCCTGTAGAAAATAGTGCAAGTTCATGTCTCGACCTAACAAGAGACAAGTCTGTAGTGCATAGAGTGCAAACAGACGTACTGTTTCTGTTGTGAAAGGAGTTGATTTGATTGCTCCGGCGTTCTTGAAGAATGTCGCAGTTTGAGCAACGGGCAAACATCAAGTTCTGCCAAAAACTAGGCTAATTCGCTGCAGGAATGTTGCACATGATCAGGCAAGTATAGAGTGACAACGCCCTGGACCTCAGTGCAGTGCTTAAATGACACTTACGGCCTATGGAGGAGAGAAACAGTTTAGAGGATTATGAACCGGTAGGTCGGCCAACAACAGTCCGAACTGAACGCAAGATCAAAGAGGTTGCAATGCTGGTGCGCGCTAACCGTTCCCAGTCGGTAGATGACATCGCAGCAGCAGTACGGATCCTGACAGCTTCTCAGTTACACCAAGTAACCTGCCAACAATGACAGAATTCTTAGAATGATGATGATGTTGAAGTTAATGCAGTTGAAAGACATAAACTGATATTGACTTCTTGATTGCTGGAACACAACAATATATCTTGTTAACTTTAGTTTAGATTTCAGACTTAAAATAGAATGAGTAAATTTCAGACTTTTATGACATGTTATTGTTACAAAACAAAAACCATGCAGTCTTTACTTAGAAAATATTATAAAGAGCAACTCAACCGCAAGTCGTTGTCGCGACGCGAAAGAAAATGAGCTCTGTGATCCAGGTGTAAGAACGGTTCTTGCAGAAATATACATATCCTCACATCAGGTAAGATAGATGATATAAAGCTCATGCATAAGACATTTACAGACATGTATCTAAATATTAAATATGCCGATTCAAATGAACGAGCTTATAGGAATGGAGAAATTTTCATACAGAATATTCACGATGAAGTATATAGGAACAGAAGTATGATATTATTCGTCACGTTCCGACAACATCGAAATTCAATACAGAATACAAGCAAATATCTCATGAAGCTACTATCAAAATCATTTTCTTGTCCTGTGACATCGATGTGAAAATCATGACAAGTGAGATATAAAACGTAAGTATGTTGTTAGTGAATAAAACACTAGTATTCATGCATCAATTTTAGTTAATCAAGTTAATTTTAGTGTTAGACGATAACAATTAGGTTAGATTTTTAGTTAGCAATAGCGTTAATTATATATTTGTTTAATAATAATATTATTTTCTTTTCAGGTCTACGAATTCGAACGAATAGGTGTTGCGCAGATAGGCAAACATCGTAATTCTTGTATCTTTTCTATTTTCCATTTGGTTGTATTATATTTTCTTTTTCACTTTTCATCCCTTCTTTTAAACTTTTGTGTAATTATTTTAACATTAAAACGTATTTATAGTAGTTATTCATAATTGCATGCATGTAATTAACTTAATGTATTCTTTCGTTTGATTATTCCTTAAAAGTCAAGACAGGTATAACATTTAGATAGATGTAAATATATTATTGTGAGGTGTATATATATATATATATATATATATATATATATATATATATATATATATATATATATATATATATATATATATATATATATATATATATATATACATTAGTATTTGTTAGATTAACATATTAACGCTATGGGCTTACATCGACCATTCCCTAGCAGCACAATTACATAGTAGGCATATGACTATCATGTTCCCTCAAGTACATGAGAATGTGTCCAGTATGTGCCTTATGTACCTCTGAGAGAGAAATCACATGGATGGCAAGTGATAGTCACAGCCTATGTCCGCCCCTACGGAACATGTTCTAGGTATGTTCCCCATGCCGTAAGCGTCAATGAACCACAAAATTACTCCCCCAAAATATGTTAAATCGAATATATGCGTAATGTGTTTACATTAAGGTGCATCTTAAAAAACACTTTAAACGAGTAAAAAAAAGTTACCGTGGCGTAGGCGCGAACCACAAACCTTTGGATTACTAGCCGCGTGCTCTTCCGACTTAACCACAGAGACAATGAAAAAGAACGTCGCTTGTAGAGGGATAAATTGTTGAGGCTTTTGAATTTGGTGGGAAGTTTCTAGATTATACCTGATACATGCTCCTTATTCCTTATGCTTGCGATGATGATGTTTCTGTAGTTGCTGTGAACACTACCGTGAAACGGGGCTACTTTGACATTTAGGGTTACTTTGACATAGAGCGGGGCTACTTTGACAGATGAGCAATTCGTGCTTCCTGTGAGAATTGTTGCACATACTTTCATAGATAAAGACTGATATGGTGTACACGGTGCGAATTGCCGGAGGGGATGAGGGATTTCTCCCCTTGTATTTCCACCCCCTCTCAATATCCTTCCTGTTCCCCAATATATAATATAAGGACTTCTAGATCCGCCACTGTTTATTCCCCCAAAAATGAATAATCTAATTCGCACTCTGACGATATATAACAACGTGTCGTGGAAGGGTGGAAGAGAGTGGATTCAATGTGTCCTGTGCAAAAAATGGGTGTGTGGGTTTTGTAAGGGTGGGTCAAAAAATCCTCAGTATGCTTGTTACGACTGTGATGTTGACGAGTAAGGTTTTTCTTTCCATTGTTTCATGTAAAGATAACATCCGGTACATATGTAATTATGTTAAAAGTAAAGTAAAGTAAAACAAATAAAGTAGAGTAAAAAATAAAGTAACAATGTAAGGTAAAGCACTGTGTATGTTCAAAGTAAAAGATGTTAAAAGTAAAGCTTTAGAAAAACTTGTATAGTGGTGTATAATGATGCACCACAACAAACTAAAGATTTCGTGCTTATCAAGTATACAGCATACCGTACCTTACACATGACCAGTCTTTTATACACTTTACATAAATTCCATGTCAAAATAACTCCATACGTTGAGTAACTTTGACCTTATGCAGCAAATACATAAGATGTCAAAGTAGCCCCACCCCCGGGGCTACTTTGACAGGTATTTCTTAATTTCTTCCCGCCAAAACTTACTTGTAGAGACTTAGGTTTAGTAGTGGATGTGATAGCCTAGATACCTATTGTTATGATCAGAATAGTATCATTCATTGGTTGCAGAAAGTGTCCCGTGTACACATCGAAACTAGTCCGAAACCTGTCAAAGTAGCCCCGTTTTACGGTATTTATTAACCGTTAATTATATTAATTATATTAACAGTTTTGACAAGTCATAACTTCATGTTTTCCCCCCACCATTTTTGTTAATAGAACAACACTAGTCAATCACACTATTAACACTTTTAACACTCTTAACATAATAACTAAAATAATTAAATGAAGAAATTGGAAATAAATAAATATAAATCATAATGTTGAAAAAATAAATTTGTGTTCTTTTCGTTGATTTTGATATAAACGTATTTTGTTTTTTCCCTTTTTTTATTTTATTGGAAGTTCCATTCTTCAGTGTCTTCCTCTTCATGTGTTTCGAATATGGCTGCTGAGGTTGGCGGACCAGGTATGTGTTCGGGTGTATCTATTTCTGAAATGTGAAGTCCTGTTTTTTAGGACCCGGGTAGACTTTTATTATATCGCGTAAAAAGTGCTATAATTTTTCGGCTATTGTTTTTCCTTTCATGAATCTATCGAAATACGTATACAGGGCTATGTATTGTTTTACTCCGCGGGTGTTCTGTGAAGATTTGATGGTTACTTTAAGCCTTCTATTTCAAGATTCTATTGTATTTGTATGTATTGAGGGGTTTTTGGGATCTACGAAATGTTTCTTATGGCATACTGCCTGGTGCTGTTTGAAATTCATTTGTTCACAGTTTTGGTACTGCTTTGCACTATCGGATATTTGGTTGTACCAGGTTTGATGTATTTCTGCATGTAAGGCCATATGGTATTTTTTGATTTATTTGGGACTTTGAAGTATAGTCCTTTTGATTTCCTGCAGTACACGCCGAAGATCTTTTAGTTTTTGTCCTCGGTTATATTTTCGTCGAGATGGGAAAGTCTCGTCTACTTCGACAGTTGTACCTGGCCCGCCAATTTGTATATTTTCTCTTTGAGAGCATATCACTTCACAAATTTCCCGACAAAAACTGTAATAATCTACTGCGGTCTGTTTAAAGATTAGTAGATTTTTGCATACAAACTGAACGGATTGTTTTGTGACAAAACAAAGTAATATAAAGAGTAACTGTATTCCTTTTAGTTTCGTATAATACAGCCAGATATTGTATGTTGGGTTTATAGAATTTGTGCACCCTTCTTGATTGTGTTTATGCTTTCGGTTGGTGCATTTATATCGGTAGCCTAACGTTACAGTTTTGTCTTTTCCGGATTTCATTAGGTTTCCTCATTTTTCACATTCGAAAGTTTTATTTTCACTCAGTATTAATCCTATGTTTTGGAAGAACTCTATGCATTTGCTATCTGTTTCGATTTTTTTTTTTACCGAAGTTCACAAATGTTAGATCTTCGATGTAATCCATTGTGTTATTAGCACTGACTATTTTGTGAATGAGTTGGGTATGTCTTGATTTTTTGTGTGGGTAATTGGTGTGTTAGGGGGTTCGTAATATTGTTATTGATTGAGTATATAAGTCATTGTCATGTGATTTTTAAAAGTATTTTTGTTTGCTTTCTTAATGAATATTTTATTATCGTGGGGGTTAGGGACTTGCCCCCTATATTTTTGAAGAATATTTTAACCCCCATTTTGAAGAGTATATTACGGTTTTAAAATAACAATATGTTAGTTTTTTGGGCTAGAAGGTTTTGCGTCATACGTGTGTAGAAATGTTTATTGTTGTTGGGGGGTTAAGGGGGCTTGTCCTATGTTTTGAAGAAGTATTTAACTTTTTGTAAAATAATAATACTTTAGGTTTTTTGAAATAGTCGAAGGTAGTCCTGCTACTTTTATAGAAAATTGTGTTGTTATCGGGGGAAGGGGGGTAGGGGTAGGGAGATGCGGGTCAGTGGTATAGGTGACCCGGAAGATCCGAAAAAGTGTATTATTTTCTTCTGGTTATCTAATAATACAGTTTTTCGGCTCTTTTGGATCATCTATATCACTGACCTGCATCCAGGGAAGGGTGTCCTTTCCAATTTGTCTAATCAGAGTGCTCCTTTAACCGCGTATATTCGACGAAACCCTTTGGAATCAGATAAAATCTGCTCGCCATGTAATTTTATAACAAAATGGCGAGTGTCTATTTACTTTATTTCATGGTTCTTTCATATTCACGTTCAAATGATCGGCGACAGTTGCCATCTAATAAAGTTAATGCGTTTGTTGCTTCTAGTACACAATCGCTTAGAAAAAGCAACAAATGCATCAAATCTGGCAGATGGACTTAGAACACCTAAATGGCGCATGCCTAGCACATCTTGTACTGTTAGAATATCTGAAACAGTATGTACCTAAAGGGCGTACCTAGAACATGACAGATATATGTTCCAAGTGACGACATAAAAGCAACTGACTGTTAGAGTGCGAATCTGAGCCAGGTATATAAATGCTATATTTGTGATACATAGTTGCAAATATCAATTAGGTGTAACAAGTACCTAGCACTGTAAGTAGCTGAAGTACATACACAGCACGTGCCATATGTCGGGTACCTAAAAAGTAGCTGGGACACCTAAATGGCACATGCCTAGCACATCTTGTGCTGTTAGGGTTAATGCAGTTAAAAGGCATAAACTGATATTGACTTTCTGGTGTAGTATCATTATATCTTACCAAATTAATGGTCAAGAGTGAAGAAGTTCTATAACACACCAACAACGCCAGACACATACATTTTTAATGGTCCCTCAGACATTAAGAGAAATTAACTTGGAGACTTTAATACATTCACGATATAACCCAATCCTGACACCGTCAGACTAACATTTGCTTTGGTGTCTGCAGAACTCCCTGATTGGTGTTAAGTCAGTTTCAAAAGATGCCTGTGAAAACCATGTTATATATATTTTTTTATTTTGGACCCGAAACCACATAAGTTCTATAGTGATGGTATTACGATGGTGCTGGAAAAACGGCAAAAAGTCTTCAACAATAGGGTACAGTACGAATATAGTTTCATAATGCTATTTCCAAATAACAATAAATATATTCTTAATTTTGAAGACTAAAGGCTAAATACTGTTTAGAAAAGCTTATAATTTAAAGCTTTGATTTCCTTATACTTTACTCAGCCTTTTGTATTGCCATCAGTAGATTGGGTACCTAACTACTAGCGCACTTTCCCCTCCACCCCCTAACTACCAAAAATTACATATCCGCCACTGACCATTGAACTTTAACACAGAAGGATAGCATAAAGCGAGATTGGGTAATTGCACTGCGCATATGCTTTTATGACATTTAAAAATCATAAAAACTTACATCTAACTTATAGCTTACATCTAACATAAACTTACAACTTATAGGGCTGTCTTTGATTGAAAAAATAGTTTTTGTTTGATCGAAATCGGTTCAGAAATAGCTGAATTATAAGAAGATAAAGGTTAGTATCTCGCATAGGCTTTTATGACATTTTAAATAAATTTTCAAAGTAAAAAGCAGCAAAACCTGTGCACAGGTGGACCTGAGAGGACTTACGCCTTTCTCTTATTTGTTTGTTTGGTTTGCTTTTGGCTGCCTCTCAGGCTCCTTTTCTGTTTGTTTCTCTTTCTGCTGCTGCTTCTGTTGTGCCTCCGTTTCTCTTTCTGCTGCTGCTTCTGCTGCTGCTTCTGTTGTGCCTCCGTTTTCTTTTCCCGACTAGCGCTAGTCTCCATTCACGTCAACTCAATCTCATTTGCTGCTTATAGATGAGAGAGTGAAAATCCTTCTTCTGGCTTGGAGGCGACTCGAACCTGCGACGTCCACGCCGATAACTACTTACAGCTGGCCAGACTGCAAGCGAGAGAGCTCGGCTAACACTACGCTCAAGAAATCAAGTGAAAATCGGGCCTTATATATGAACAAATACTTCTACAAGCAACGCCATCTATTAGCAAATTAATAAACTAAGTGATATGTAACGCCATCTATTGAGTAGGTGAGTAACTGCTTGAATATGTTCACCTGCCCGGCAAATTTAAAACGAAAAATAAGAAAATTGTAGATATCTTGGTTCCTGTAAGAGATAGAGGGTTGATATTTAATTTTTGGCAATTACTGTTTGGCTGACCCAGAAGTGTTGCCAACCTATAAAATTAAAAAATCACTAAGTCTAGTAACAAATTTGGTCCTAAGTTTGCAACACTGCAAAAAATAAAATTCATAAATTTGAAAAATAAAAAATATTAGCATAATCTACATAAAATTCTAAGACTTTTTTAAAGAATAACATTTTCCCGAAAACTCAAAAATAAACCCGTAAAAAATTCCCGAAATTTTGAATTGGCTGTAACATTGTCAAATATTAACCGATTTTCAAAATCCAAACGTCAATCAATAGAAAAATAAATTGAAATTTTTTTGAATGTGTTGTAGGTTGCATAACTCTAAGGATATAATTACAAAAACTCAAATAAATCTCTTATTTATACATGTATCTTTAAAATTCGAATGACATTCAAAAGTACTGCTTTTCCTTATGCATTGTGTATGTTTAAAGATCTCAGTTTTATGGCTTTATCACCATAAAACACTTAAAACATACTTAAAATTACAAGTTCGGATACTGATAATGAAATCTTCTGTTAACTTCGTTCTCTATAGGAAACAATGACTTCTTAAACTCTGTCCACTGATCGTAATTCAAACTGAATAGACAACCGTTAATATCAAAAACTACTTAAACTTCGGTTTGCACATTTTTCACAATTACATTGAAGTTATTAGTAAGAATGAACTTCTTTTGGGGATCCATTTCTAAACACTCCATTTTTTACTTCTGACAACATATTTTTGTTCATTTTCGTTCATTTTTGGATTTACATACAGAACTCAACAGTTGGATAGTTTTCTTTTAGACCAGTGTATTTGATTTTTATTCCATCTTTAACGATCTCATCAATCATTTTATCTGTTAAGTGTTTTGTAAATCTAGGTGGAAGAAAAACCTTGAACTTCTCACACTCAGCTAATATGCTCTTTCCAAACTTAGTTTTAATCTTTTCCATTTTCACAATCTTAAATTCTGTATCTAATTCTAATTCTCTTAATCCAATAACTTGTTTTTGTTCAAGACTTCCAAGCTTGTTTAAAAGTTCAATATGACTCGCCATCGTATTTATTATATAGGAAATCAATCAACACTCTTCAATTTTTATCTTCACCAAAAAATATTTAATCATTTTCGTCAATTTCGTTTGATGGAAAAACTTCCATAAAACAATCGTTAATGAAAACAGTTTGAGGATGCAAGGGTATCTTTTCGATACCCTTTAAAGTCGCTTATGGCTAACTGATAAAGGGTCAGTGATACTGGCTCTTAGATTCTTGAACCGTAAGGGGTGAGCAAAACGCTCACCCTTAAAATCTCTATATGTCCATTGATATTTTGTTAACTATCTAAAACTCTTCTACTACTTTCTCATTCTTGGGATCATATGTAAAGTTCTTTTGTCCAATTAAAATCGCATAGCATATAGTATCAGCAGCCACAGCTTCTGCAAAGTCTACAACAATCTTTATGTTTGTTCTCTCGTTTATCGAAACATTCTTCCTCTTACTACAATTAATCACATACATTGGTCTGTTATCTATAAACTCTTTAGGGTCATAGTACATTTCGGTGTTGCCACATGTTATTCTCTTAAATGCAGTATAATCTTCATACATCTTAAAGTAATCCTTGTTAGCAATATCTAAGTTTCTTGATTCTTTTGGAAATACCTCATTCCTCCCATTCTTAAGATATATATTCTTTACCTTACAATGATCAAACTTACTTGCATCTGCTGTTTGTTTGCCACTTCTATCAGTTTGGAACATTACAACTACGAAATCAGGCATATCAAATTGTCTAGAATTAAATTGAGTAGTAACATCAAACTCCAAGAAAGAACCTACAACAGTCTTCTGAACACATTGATAAGTATGGAATGAAAACATGATTTTTGGTTCTTTAAGAATATTCAACTTTAACTTGTTTTCATAATTAGATTCGTATTCAACAATAGGCATTCTTATCTCCATACTTTTTATTGTTATTTTTCCATCATGAGGAGCTGCTCCCGATCCAGTCCATTTGTACAAAACATCGTTATTGTTGTTAGCATTTGTAAATGTTATTCTCAATCCACCTTTCCACATAACCTCTTCATAATCACTTAAGAAGCCTGGAATTAATCTTAATGGATACAAAACACTAAAGTCCTTTCTTAGACCAAGTTTATCATCTGTTTCAAATCCTGCTTGTTTTAGATATTCAACTTCTGGCTTGGAAATCTTTAATGTTCCAACAGCTGTAGATGTTATTCCTGGTAGCTCAATCTTATCTATAACAACACCATGCTTTCTAACCTCAATTTGAGAAAAGAAGAATGGGAAGAAGTTATCTACAAGTTTTATAGTATCGTTTGCACCAAATGTTCCTCCAACTGATGCACCAACAACTTCAAAAGTCATATGACAATCTGCTTTGTGTGGATGTACGAACCCATCGCCCACGTTGAAATGAAACTCAATATCTTTGTTAGCTTCATGCAAATTATTAAATGTTCTTGTGTTAGCTTTAAAACTCTGTAACTCGTAGCTCTCAATACTATCCATTTATTATAAAGAAAATCTTGAAACAACGCTTTGATGGGATATACCCATAAAAGAATCATTGGTCCTTCACATGTGAAGGGCCTATTAACAGTCAAAAACTTATAATCCCCATCCCAACTTAACCTTAGCATTCATAGCAGTACCAACCCCAAAAGCAGCTAATCGTTCACCAATTGGCGCATCACTACTAAATGCTCTTTTCCATGCTTTAGTTTCCAGTTCCTTATCTGCAATATGTCTTGACTCTGTATCTTTATTGTCTCTGTAGTATATATCATGTTCTTTACAAGCCTCATCTAATGGGTTAATACCTTCATCACCTCTTTCTAACCTTTCTTGAAGCTTAGTCCCAGGCCCGCAAAATCTAAAACCTGGAATATGTAATTCAAATGGAAGTTTATTAATCAAATCATTTACTAATCCTTTTCCAAGCTTCTCATCATTCCAAAATCGCGGTGGTAATGTATTTAAGATCCTAATCAAATACCCTATACCTTTTGGATCATTAGGAATAAACTGTGAAAGCTTATTATTAATCATACTCACTATACCTACTTTCTCATTGTAAAAGTTATCATTTCCAGCCTTTTCTTCTCCATCTATGACAATTAGCCTATCTATAAGCTTTCTCACGTCATCCATCCATACATATTCTTTAGGTATCTCTGTATATTGTTTAATTCCTTCACTAGTCCTTTTAGGTGTCGTGTTCTTTTTAGGAGTTGGGGGTAAAGTTGGTTTAATATAATTATCCCAAATAGGCTTGATAATATTAATGTACTTTGAACCTCTACTAGATGCTACCTTTTTATCTCGATTATATTTTTGGAAGGCAGCATCTGATTCTATTATTATTTCCTTGTACTGTTCAAAATCGTCATCGTCATAATCTTCAATGGTTTTACTAGTATTCGTCGTTAACAATTCCCATAGACCTTCTGTTCCTTTATAAGTTTTACCATTAATTATCAAATCATCGCCATTCACTTTAACTTCCAAATTTCCTATCTTGTTTATTATTTTTCCATCTTCTTCTACGGTTCTTATTCCAAACACAGTATCATTTCTTTTACTATAATATTTCGTCGCAATCTTACCAAATGACTGTGCTGTTGTTAAAGGTTCTACTCCTTCCACTTTGTCTTTAATTTGTTTCCTCATTTGTTTTATTTCTCCCGTTATAGGTGTATCACTACTACTTGGAGAACTATCATAAGTTATCTTTTTAGGTGTTTCTAGTAAACTGGGATCTATTGAAGCCGACTTATGTGCAACTGGAACAAGTTCAGTTATTAGATTTTTATTTTGTTCTGCTACTTCTTTGATCTCACTTCCCAAGTTTTGAATAGCATCAATTACAGGTTGCTCTTGTGTTTTAAATTTATCGTATATACCTGCTCTTTCTTTCTTCCAAGATTTGAAGCCCTTTATCAAGAACTCCTTCAACTTAATATTCTTATCAATTTCTTTCTCATCCATTTATTGTATAGCAAACGAACAAACGTCAATGAACGTCAATGAACGTCAAAGAACGTCAATAAACGTGAAAAAACGTCAAACGTTAAAACGTAAAACGTCAATAAACATCAAACGTTTAAGAAGTGTTTTATCTTGTTCCTATACTTACCATTGTTTACCTTCCTTGTCATATCAATTACTATAAAACCATAATCTTCTTGCCAACATTTTGAACATATCTCTTTAAACTTATCATAAGACATATCTCCTCCAACAAACTCATTATACACATGTTTGAGATTAGTATCATCTTGTCTGAATATGCATAGGAAGTTGACGTTATCTCTTATAAGCTGTTTAGGTACTTTTGAATATGTTTGTGCAAGATAGAAACAGTCTAAATGTCTATGCCTACCTCTTGTAAAGTAATTTCTAACAGTATCTTGATTCTCCAAAATGTAATCGTCAAACACAACAACAGAGTATTCTTCACATTCATCAATAGGTACAATAGAGTCATTGCTGCTTAAGAACGTTGCTATTTGCTTATTGAACTTTAGTTCTGCCTTTTCAAATCGATCTTTTAACTGCTCATACTTTGGTTGATTCATGCTTTTAGAATATATGTAGAAGTAATTATTGTTTAACCAACCTGGCTGTAATAAGAAGTTAAATAGCAAAAACGTTTTACCAGACCCCGACGAACCTACGATAAGACAACGAATATCATCAGGTATAAGTTCTCCATTTCTTTTCTTAGCTGTTGTTTCTTTTATCATCTCTTTCACATCCCAATTAATAGTTTTCTTACTCATTTATTATAGAGAAAATCATCACCTTTTATGATTAGAGAGTACAGGCCCGGGTTCGTTGATGAAGGTTGTGTGAGGTTGTTCATTTGGAAGGGTGTCCGTAATGCTGACACCATTTGTAGTCTCCAGGTGTTACGTTGTCTTTAAGGGCTTGACTTGTATTTACATAGCCTATCTTATATCTTTAAGTTGTTCTCTGATCTTAAGCAACGTATCTTTTATATATTCGCTATCTATTTCACCATTCAATGTTATTATCATCTCTAACTGTTCTTTAAAAAGTTAATACAAGTGACAATGGCTTTATATTCGTCTTTTCTTTTGCTTATGTTTAACTTCGAAGACAAACCTGTTATTATAGCACTTCCAGTTGCAAGAGACGTTGTTAATATCGAGTAAATTGTTACAGGTATAAAAATATTAATAAACCCAGTTGTTGCAGAAAGAATAACTGATAACGCGATCAAAGTGTAGTATGCATATTTAACAATTTGTAGTTTTCTCTTTTTCTTCTTTAAACTGTATTCTAACTTTTGAATGACATCTTCTATTAACTTGATTACTTTCTCTCTTGGAATATCTCTAGGTAAATCAAACTCATTCATTTATCTATATATATAAAAGAGAACGCACAAATCCTTTGTTACCTCATCACGCTAATACGGCTGAACCAATTTCTTTTATTTTTGGGGGGTTATTAGGATTTGGACCCTAGATGGTTTTTATCATATCACTTTAATTTTTAATTACCAGTGTCTTGAGATAATTGACCATTCAAGTGTCCATAACGTACAAATCCTTTGTTAGTTCATCATAGGTAAAAATAAACGTATTTATATGCAACCCGCATGACCGTGTCACTCGGCGGGTTAACATAAATGACAGGCGATATAATGTTAACATTTACTGCAATCTACTATGGTTTTTATCATATCACTTGAAAGCGAAAACTTCCGGGGTGACCGCAGCGAAGCGGGGCGGGTTAACATAAATGACAGGCGATATAATGTTAACATTTAATGCAATCTTCTATGGTTTTTATCATATCACTTGAAAGCGAAAAAGTAAAAATTATCTAAGTAACAAAGTTTATTGCGTTCCGGGGTGACCGCAGCGAAGCGGGGTGAACGCTGCTAGTTATATAATAAATGGCTAAGGTATTTAAGCTAACGAGCGATACTTCTGTTTTAAAGAAGAAACTCCATTACGAATTAGAAAACAGGAGCAACTATTTAAGTATAGGACTAGTTGGGTTTTACAGTACATATCTAACTCCAAACATAACAACAGAGAAAAACAGTTTCTCATATGGTGATAGACAAGTTTTTATACCAGAAGGGCAATACAGCTTAAACAGTCTTAATGAATATTTAAAATCTCAATCCATCAACATAACATTATCAGAAGATCATTTAAGAAATAGAGTTAAAATTGAAACTGATAGTAATGATGTTACAATTGGGAGTATAGGCACTGTCCTCGGGTTTAATGTTTTTGAAGTTTTAGAAAAGAACAAAACACATATTGGAAGTAAGTTGCCAAAGTTTCATCCGTTTGATACTATAAATGTTCACTGTAATATAGCAGATGGTACGTTTGTTAAAGATACAGAATACACACATAGAGAAACAGGGATCATAGCATCATTCAAAACAGATGCTGAGTTCAAACATAGTATCATTTACGAGCCTACTTATCCATTATTTTTCCCTATATCCAAAGACAAGGTTGACAACTTTGAGATAAGGATAACAGATGAGAATGATTCCTTAATTGATTTTGGCGGAGCAATAACAACTGTACTTTTACAAACCAAGATTTTCTCTTAAATAAATAGGAAGATGTGTTCTATTAAAGGTTGTATGTTTAGTGTTCCTTATAACGAACTAAAGGATCTAAATATTGATCATGTATTAACAAAGAAACAACTTAGTGATAAATCTAAGAAAATTAAAGAAGGTAAAGGAATGAATTTAACTTTAACTACTGCACAAATGAAAAAGATTAAGAAAGAGCATATGGGTGGCTTTATCTTTACAATTCCAGCCATTCTAGCAGCCTTAGGAGCAGTTGGCTCATTAGCAGGTGGTGCAGCAGCGATTACTAAAACTGTACTGGATGCTAAGAAGAATAAACAAGAACTTGAAGAACAAAAAAGACACAATATGGCTATGGAAGAAAAGCAGGGGGCAGGTAAACTAAAGAAGTCAAAAAACTAAAACCATTGACCAACTTCGATATAGAGAGGTTGGCTAAAGAATTAAAGATAAAACGATTTAGAGGTGTATTTATGAGTGATGAACTTCCACAAAAACCCCATGTACATGAGTGTGGTGTAGTTAACCTCGATAAATCAGAAAACGTTGGTACTCATTGGATATGCTATTGGAAAGATAACAACATAAAGTACGTGTTCGATTCTTATGGTGGTGTTCCTCCTAAACAACTGGTACAATATCTTGGTACCGAAAACTTATTCTACAACGACGAACGAATACAAGACTTTAATTCAGTTATATGTGGTCATCTTTGTGTTAAGGTCTTAAATCTTTTAAATCAAGGGTATTCTTTTAGTGATGTTATGTATATGATTAAAGATGATTAAGTGCTTTTATGGTTTGTATCCATAAAAGTTTTGTTTAAGATAAATATGGAAGCTATACACAATAGATTTTTAGATTATTTTGAGAAGCATGAGGAAGAACTAGATCCACTAGATAGTTATAATTTTTATCAGTATTTTGAGTATGTTAGTGAGATAGACTTAAAAGATAGAAACAACGTATATACAGCTATTGATTTATGGAAAATGCTAATACCTAAGTTACGTCCAATAATTACCTTAAAGGACTTGCTGTCAAATTATAGCTCTAGACCATTACAATGCAGTAATTGTGGTAGTAAGTCATTAACAAAAGGTATGAGTGGATACATTTGTGATGTTTGTTCTGTAGAGAGTAGTTGGGTTTACAGTACTTGTGAAGAAGTGAAAGCTGCTTGCGTGCGAAAACCATGGTATGATACTATAAAAAGATTTAAGTTACAGTTATCTCGTCTGCAAGCTTTACAGGATAGAATTATTCCCGAAGAGGTGCTCAAGGTGTTAAGTGATGAATTTAGAGATATACCAAGAGATTTAATATCAACAAAAGATGTTCTAGAAGTACTAAAGAAAAACAAATACACAAAATATTATGATGATGTCTATTTAATACACTATCACCTAACCGATCAAAAACCATTAAACTTACGACATATGGAGGAAACACTTATAAATGAGTTCGAAAACTTACACGAGGTCTTTAAAGAACTGTATCCGAAAAGAGTATTGTTTATTAACTTGAAATGTGTATTGTACCATCTGTTGAAAAAGCATGATGTTCATGTTGATATTGATTTTAAACACTCACCTAGACAAATAGAGATGTTAAAGAAATGTTTTGAAAAATTAGGATGGGCATTTTCTATATAATAAATGAGTATGGATATATTTGGTAATGTTAAAGATAGAAAAGGTGATGTTGATATTAGTGAAGAAAAATTAAAATTGTTGGAGAATTTAAATGATGTTGTTAGCGTAAGTCAACTTAGGTTAATAGAAGCTCAATTAGAGATCGATAGAAAACGATTTGAAGATGCATTAGAAACGTTACAAGACACATACATCAAGAAAGAAGATTTTCAAAAGATTAGAACGGATACTACTAGATTGGTTATGCAGAAAGAAACCATGCCTCTACTATATCGACTAAGAGCTAAAAACGTTAAGGAGCCAATCTTTAGAGTATTTAATCTTTCTAATGGTTACAAATTTCTCTATAATGGGAAAATAATGCACATGGAATTAAGTTTGGATAAATACTTTCTAGATATATATTTGGGTGATACTTTGATTGAAAATATACCTTTTGACTTTAAGAAGAACGATATAATTACGATTAAACCAAATAAAAATTCTGCTATGGAAGAAGGACAATTATTGTTTGTTGTAATGTACATAGAAAGAGAGCTTTCCTAAAGACGTTTGCTATATAATAAATATGGATATCTTTGGTAATGTTAAAATGACATCAGATAATACAGTTGAGAGAAAAGATATTGCTATGTTGAAAGAAGAGCTTAGCTTCATCAAACGGAGTTATGTTATAGAGCTTCATAGTCGATTGATATCAGAAAATGTTGAAACTCCGTTCTTTTTAATACATAATCTATCTATCGCATACAAATTTCTTTATAAAGGTAGGTTAATGCATATACAATCATCTTACAATACGTATTATATAGATATATATTTAAATGATTCTCTAGTTGAAACTTTTCCATTGCACTTTAATACAAATGATAATTTGGCAATTAGACCATCTAAAGGTTCTGATCTGAAACATGGTAAATTACTATTGCTTCTTATGCATGTAGAAAGAGAAGACGAAGATAGTGATGATGATGATGGTGAGAATGTTGATAGTATAATATTAAACAGCGATAGTTATTGATTTTCTATATAATAAACAGGATGTATTGTGTTAAGTGTAAGAAAGTGACAGATACGAAGAAAGATACCATTAGAATTGAACAAACAAAGAATGGAAGATATCTAAAGAAAGGTATTTGTTCTGTATGTGGTGTTACTAAAACTCAATTCGTTAAAAAGCCTGATTGACTAGAAGAAGGTAAAGGTGTTAGAGAAGACATTGTAGAAGAAATTCACAAACCATCTAGAAAAAACTTTGACAGATTAAGTGTAGTTATAAAAGGTATCGATGATCTTTGGCAGGCTGATCTTGTAGAAATGGATAGTGGGGTATTAAAAGGTGTTTCCAAAATCAATAAAGGTTATAAGTATTTGCTAACGATTATAGATGTGTTCTCGAAATATGCGTTTGCTGTTCCTGTTAAAGATAAGAGTGGGAAAAATGTTACAGAAGCATTCGAATCCATATTAAGAACGAGAAAACCTAGTAACTTACAAACAGATCAAGGTAAAGAGTTTTACAATAAAGAGTTTAAGAAGTTGATGGATGAAAATAAGATTAATCACTACTCAACCTATAGTGGTAAGAAAGCTTCTGTGGTTGAAAGATTCAATAGAACACTTAAGCAGAACATGTGGAAAAGGTTCACGACACAAGGGAATTACAAATGGATAGAGATATTACCAACACTAGTTAAAGAGTATAATCATCAAATTCATAGAACAATTGGTTTAAAACCTATAGAAGTTAATAAGAAGAATGAGCAAACAATATTGGAGAAAGTGTATCAAAAAGAATATAAGCGTGTTAAGCCCAAATACAAGTTAGGTGATTATGTTCGTATAAGTAAGTCGAAAGGGTTATTTGAGAAAGGATATACACCTAATTGGTCAACAGAAGTATTTGTTATTAGTGAAGTTATTCCATCTAATCCGCCTACATATAGAGTTAAAGATTTAGAAGAAGAGGATGTGCAAGGTAGATTTTACGAACCAGAACTATTAAAGACGAAACATAAGGATGAATACTTGGTAGAAAAGGTGATAAAGTATATGTCAAATGGTTAGGGTTTGATGATTCGCATAATAGTTGGATAGATAAGAGTAATGTTGTAGTGTAAATATAAATGTTTGTCTTTTATGGTTATTATGCCATAAAAGGTTGGTTTAAATGAGATAAGGGGGTAACGAAACAATACCCCCATAGCATGTCGTTGGGTTGATCTAGTTTGTATGTTTGAAAGGGGGCCAGTGCTGGTGGACCCCACGAAAATGAAGTTAAAAATAAAGATTTTCTATATAATAAATATGAGTACTATGAATAGTTCTCTTAGTTTAAACGATATTTGCTACGAACAGATCAAGGACAACTATTGGTATGGTCTGTTTGGTGACTTCAAGTTGATTATAGATAAGAGCACTGGATATTTTAACGCTACCAAGTTGTGTCAGAGTGGTGGTAAAGAGTTTAAAAATTGGTTTCAAAATAAACAATCCAAGGAATTGATAGAATACTATAATGAAAAAACCGGTAGCTGGAATCCCATCGGACGCTCTACATATCAAATAACAGGAGGAGATAAAGAAACAAATACAATTATCTCAGGAACATACGTATATAGAAAAATATTTCTTGCTATTGCTCATTGGTTGTCTAAAGATTTTTACGATAAGTGTTATGATATAATCGAAGACTACTTTACACAAGATTTTAGACAGCTTCAAGTAAACAATGAAGAACTACAATCAAGGTTAGAAGAGATAGAACAAACGATGGAGAGACTTAGAATTGAAAACGAAGAACAAGCACAAGAAATATCAAAACTTAAGACCATAGCAGCACCATATACAGAAGATCCAGGAAAGATACATAGGTTATTCATTATCAAGAAAAACCTTACTAAAGAACAACTTGAAAATATACTCTTTTACTATGACGAAGAAGAACGAGATCAAAAAGAAAGAATAGAACGATATAAGTATTGGGTTGGAAGAGTACAAACATGCAATTACGAAAGTAGGATTAAACAACTCAAACTTAAGTATCCAAGTATGAGTATTCTGCTTAACGTCGACGATCCAAACTCTGTCAACTTATACAACAGAGTTAAAGAACGCTATGATGATAGAATAACTTGGCACGGTTCGCATATGAACACAGATTTAAGTGATATAGATCTTGTTGACAGGTTTATTCAGTTAAGAGACATTTAAGTACGAGAAACTAAATATACTATTGCTTTTATGGGTTAACCCATCAAAGTACAATTTCAAGCGTTAAACAAACCATCTGTTGCAACATCGAACGCTAAATTCAACATACTACCTAAATCAGGATTATTATGATATTTTCTTATTATGGCTCTCCAATCTACGTAATGTCTAAAAATATATATATAATCTACAGAGAGGTCTTGATAAATTGAAATGTTATGCCAATGAACTCTGTCTTTGAACTCTGCAATAAATTCTTCTGTTAAATTTTGAGACATTGAAATCATTTCCCAATCTACTTTGTCAGCGTAATCTCTTATAAGGTTTTCTGATAATTGTTGAGTTCCAGATAAGCACCACCAATGAACTCTATCTGCATGTTTTCGTATAAAGGCTTCAGAGAGTTTGTTTTTATAAGATATAGCATGAAAATCAACTTTATCTATAAACTCATTAATAAATTCTTCAGATAGCTTTTGATTATGCGATACTTCCTCCCAATCAACTCTATCTGCAAATTCTCTTATAAAGTTTTCTGATAAGTCTTGGCTTCCTGAAATAATCCCCCAATCAACTTTATCTGCAAATTCTCTTATAAACTCTTCCGATAACTTTTTCCATAAACATATTTCAATCAAATTAACTTTCTCCTGATATTTGCGTATGAAGTCTTCTGTAATGTGATCATAGTTATATTCCTCCTCATAATCATCATAACCTATAGATAACCATTGTTCATCAGTCAGTGAATCTAATATTTCATCGGATAAGTCCATAACGTTTGCATAGAGAATGTTTTGTATAAGAAATGAGTTGTTTTCTTTAGTGGCCTTCTTGAACAAATGATCTAACATACCTATGGAGATGCTAAAGTTTATTTTGTCTTCATCATTATAACCACCAATATCTAAATATTTACATACACAATCAAATATAGGTTTGTAAGATAATATTTCCTTAGCACTAGTCATGCTTGTTTTTATTCTTAGATTTTTAAATTTATTTCATTTTTGTTGGTTTTCTATATAACAAATATGGAGAAAGATTTTGATTTATTACATGATAGACTTGAACTAATTCATCATGATCTTAAACTCTTAGCAACACTACTAGAGAAGGAAATACTGTTAAAGGAAAAAGAGTTATTAGTAATGCAACAAAAAACATCTGATTTGAGTAGTGATGATGAATATAAATATGGTAGTGATGATTATGATGATGATGATGAGTAAGTTACAAAAATGATTCAGTTTTAAATGTGTATATGTGACTTTGATGGGTTAATCCCATGAAAGCCGTGTTCTAATACAACGCGTAATATGTAGACAATAGCAGGGGTGTACAATGTTAAGCGTTGTACTAAGACGAATGAAAATGAACTGAAATAACCCGGTGTAGGTAAACATTGAAGAGTATAAAGATTTTCTATAGTATAAATAAGATGAGTAATTATAGCAAGTTTACTGTAATAGAGTTAAGACGACAATGTAAAGAGAGGGGAATCAGAAGATATTCCCGATTACGAAAAGCAGAACTGATAGACCTTCTTAAACAACATGACGATGAACAAAGCAGAAGGCAGATTAGAAATATATACCCATTTCAACAAGAAGTATTTGAAGAACCAAGAATCAAAGTTGAATCACAACCAATCGATGTAAAACTTAAAAGCACAGCATTCAAATCAAGATTAGAAACATGGAGATTTACAACAACGTATAAAGAACATGATCCACTAGAACAATATATCACCTCAACATCAAAAGCTTTAATATATAGATTGAACATCAGCTTACAAAAACATGGATCGTTAAAGGCTAATCTACTAATAAGCTGTCAATATAAGAAAGGTAAAGAGATTCAAGACATTTACTTCAACATTAATAACAAAGAGGTATTCCAATCAACCAATCTAAAAGAATTCTTAAGTGATGCTAAACAAATATTACGAGCAAGAATGGATGAGTTCCAAGCTAGAGGTTCTGGATGGGCTCTTACAAATATAAACTACTTAGAGTTAGCTCTTAATAAATATGCGCCATATAGAGGATCATCATACATAGAACTACCAAATGAAATTAAAAAGAAAAAAGCTGTTATCAATGTAAAGAACAAAGATGAAAAATGTTTCTTGTATTCAATTGCCTCTGCATTGCATCCTGTTGAAAAAGATCCTCAACGGCCACCAAAGTACAAGCAAGTTGTTAAAGACTTAGAAACAATATTAAAAGATATTCATTTTCCTGTAAAACTAAGTGACATCCCAAAAATTGAAAGACGGCTCAATATATCATTTAACGTTTATACATATAGTGATGATAGAAAATATACAATATACGTTTTATATCATACTAAAAACAAGAAAGACATCCATGTGAATTTATTATATGTAAAAGAACAAAATGAAGAACAAGTTAAAACACACTATTGTTGGATTAAAGATCTAAGTAGATTAGTAAGCAGCCAAATAACTAAATGGAGAGCTCGAAAATACTTATGTGATAGATGCTTGTTATATTTTTACTCACAAAGTGCATTAGATAAACACGAAAAAGATTGTTCCACTCACGAAGCTGTTAAGATAGAAATGCCACCGAAAGATACATACGTTGAATTTAAAAACTATCAATTTACGATGAAGTTGCCATTTACGATTTACGCTGATTTTGAATGTCTGCTACATAAGGTTATGGGATGTAAACAATGTTATCCAGAAGATGAGTCATATACCAAAAAATATCAACAGCACAAACCATCTGGGTTCTGTTACTATATTGTAAAAAGTGATGGGAGTAAAACTAATCCTGTTGTGTATAGAGGTAAAGATGCAGCGAAAAAGTTCATAAGAATGTTAAAGAAAGAAGCTAAACAAATATCAAACATATATAGTCAAAATAATGAATTACCATTAACACGTAAACAGATAAAAGAGTTCAACCAATCCGAATCCTGTTCTTACTGTAAAGTAAAATATAAGCCAGAAAACCACAAAGTTAAACATCACGATCATATAACAGGAGAGTTTGTAGCTGCATTATGTAACAACTGTAATTTGAAAGTTAGAATACCTAAGTTCGTACCAGTGATTATACATAACTTATCTGGATATGACTCTCACTTGTTTATAAAAGAGCTAGGATGTAATAAAGAACAAATAGAATTAATACCTAATAACGAGCAACGCTACATATCATTCAGTAAAAAAGTTGGAACTATCAAATTAAAATTCGTAGATTCATTTAGATTTATGGCATGTAGTTTAGACAAATTATCATCAAACCTAACGAGAGAACAAATGGTACACACACAACACTTCTATCCTGATGAAGAACAATTTAACCTTGTAACAAGAAAAGGTGTTTATCCGTACGATTATGTTAACAATTGGGCTAGGTTTAGAGAAAGAAAATTACCACCAAAGGAAGCATTCTACAACAACCTTAACAACACACATATAAGCGATGAGGATTATAAGCATACAAAGAAAGTGTGGAAAACATTTAAAATTAAGAATCTCGGACAATACCATGACTTATATCTAAAAACCGATGTGTTGTTATTAGCAGATGTGTTTGAGAACTTTAGAGAAACATGTCTTAAAGCTTATGGTCTCGATCCAGCTTGGTATATGACAGCACCAGGTTTAGCTTGGGATGCAATGTTAAAGATGACAACTATAAAACTAGAGTTATTAACTGATTACGATATGGTATTGATGATAGAGAAAGGTATAAGAGGTGGGATTAGTCAATGCTCAAAAAGACATGTGAAAGCAAACAATAAGTATATGGAAGATTACGATAAGGATAAAAAAGATTCTTACTTAATGTATCTAGATGCCAATAACTTGTATGGGTGGGCAATGAGTCAATATATGCCGTATAAGGGATTCAGATGGTTAAGTGAAGATGAGATAAGAGAAATAGATTTCACAAGTATACCTGATGATTCTGATACTGGTTACATATTAGAAGTCGATCTTGAATATCCTAAAGAATTGCATGACTATCACAAAGACTACCCATTAGCACCTCAAAACATGTGTCCACCTGGTTCAAAACAATCAAAACTCTTAACAACCCTATATGACAAAGAAAAATATGTAATTCACTATCGAAACCTAAAACAATGTCTTTCACTTGGATTAAAACTTAACAAGATACACCGAGTAATAGAGTTCGAACAATCAGATTGGTTAAAGAAATATATTGATTTAAACACGCAGATGAGAACTAGAGCAACAAATGACTTTGAAAAAGACTTTTATAAGCTCATGAACAATTCAGTTTTTGGGAAGACTATGGAAAATATTAGAAAGAGATGTAAACCTATAAAAATAGAATGTGATCCAACAAGAGTAGAAAAACTAATTGCTAAACCAAATTTTAAAGATAGAATTATTTATACTGAGAATCTATGTGCGATCATAATGAATAAAACAAAATTAACTTTCAATAAACCAATATATGTTGGAATGAGTATCTTAGATCTATCGAAATATTTAATGTACGACTTCCATTACAATGTGATGAAACCAAAATACCAAGACAAAATAGAAGTATGTTATACAGATACTGATAGCTATATATACCATATTCAAACAGAAGATGTGTACGAGGACATGAAAAACTACATTGATTACTTCGATACCAGTGACTACCCTAAAGATAACAAATATAAGATACCACAAATCAATAAGAAAATACTTGGTAAGATGAAGGATGAGATTAAAGGCACAATCATAGAAGAGTTTGTGGGTTTAAGAAGTAAGATGTACAGTATAAAAGCACCTCAAATAGATTTAACAGATAAAGACTTTAAAGGTAAGTTCGATAAAGAAAAGTGTTGTAAGAAGGCTAAAGGTGTTAAGAAGAGTGTTGTGTATAAAGAACTGTCATTTAACGAGTATAAGGACTGTTTGATTAGCCAAAAAGAATATTATAAGAAGATGAATTTGATTAGAAGTTATAAGCACGATTTGTACAGTATAGAAGTAAATAAGTTAGCTTTAAGTTGCGTGGATGATAAGAGATGTGTTTTAAAGGATGGGGTCAATACCCTACCATGGGGACATTATAAGATAGAAGGAAAATGAAATATATATATATACAATTCATTTATATAATAAATGCCTAAACAAAACATAATAAAATTAGACTACTTTCGATATTATTGCACAACATGTAAATCGATTGCAACGCAAACTAAAAAAGATTGTACAAGTGACTTCTGTAGCTTTGGAAGATGTAGTAGATGTGAAAATTATGGATATGATTATATTTGTAAATGCGTAGAATAAGTTAGTTGTAGTTTTAGGTTTAGTTAGATGTAAGTTTTTATGATTTTTAAATGTCATAAAAGCATATGCGCAGTGCAATTACCCAATCTCGCTTTATGCTATCCTTCTGTGTTAAAGTTCAATGGTCAGTGGCGGATATGTAATTTTTGGTAGTTAGGGGGTGGAGGGGAAAGTGCGCTAGTAGTTAGGTACCCAATCTACTGCCATCACCAGTTAGAGTTTGACTCTACTAATAGCAGTAGCGGATCATTCTTATATGTAGTAGAATTATAGCACTGCCTATGTATTTGTGCTCTAAGATTTATTTTTTTAAAAAAATACAACACAGGAATCACTCTAACACGGTTATCGTAACAATAATTCTTATTATTTGATCATAACAGAGACTACTGCAGAACATAATGCTAATGCCATTGCTAATAGTCATTTCAGAAAGTACAGTAATTATTTAAGTCAGCATCCACATGACTAGAATGGGATTGAAACGCAGCATGCTTTAAGGGGGCAGATTACCAAATATTTTTCAAAAGCTAACAATTTTTTTTTTTGTATTTTAATTCTACTGATAATGAAAAATTATTTATTTTGTACTCTTTATTACAAAATAAATACAAATATTATTTAAAAAAGTACCGTAGTTAATAAGGAACACAGACAGCATGATAAGTCATCAATTGCCGTTTAGTTCATATTTCAAGTAGCTGCCATAATTCTAGATTTTTGGGTAATTCAAATTCTGGTCACACTGTAATTTCTATGGATGGCAACACTGAAAATTCTTCCGATTCGTATTTTCGGGTGTAGAATAACATTATCTATTACTGAGATTATCTATAACATTATCTATAACGTTTCATTATCTCTTTTCACTTACGAAAAACTGGCAAAAGAAAAATTGTTAGCTATTGAAAAATATTTAGTAGTCTGCCCCTTTAGCAAATCCCAACTATTCTGTTCATTGTAGATTATAAATTTTGAAATAGTCTTCTTTGGTTGAAGTTTTCCTTCTTTGTTTTTCTTTTCTTTTTCCTCTTTTTTATCTTTACCATCAGTGTGTTGTGTGGAATGTAGATTTGGTCGCCAAAGTAATACTGTAGAACAGAAATAACACGAAATTTTGGGAAAAATATTTGGTGCGGAAAGAAAGATTAAGTTTAGAAAACCACTTAGCACTAATTGCAATAACGAAGACGACAAAGTAGTAAAATGGAGTGTTTAATATAGCCGGGCACGCCACTTGCATGGGAAAGTACCTAAATCTTTTCAGTCGCTTTCAGAAAAATGTACACTATTAGAGAACTGTACTTTCTCGAAGTTTCTGATTAATGTGTATTAAAAAATTGTAGGTTCTTTAAAGAAGTGTTGATTTATGAACTATGAATGTTACTGTTCGAGTTTCCTTTTTCTTTTTTCGAGAGAATTGTGTGATCAAAAATATTCCTTATGCTGCTTTTTTTTTTCTCGATTTTCCCAGAAAAATGAGTAGTGATGTATTGGTAATTGATTTATAAATTGTGAGCAAAAATGTAAATTTTTCAATAAAAAGATTTTTTTTTCGTTCATCGTTAGGAAGAAATGCCCGGAGAAAGCAAGTCACTTTTGGAGAAATTTCTGAAACGATTCGTTAGAGTAGAGTACTAGACTGAGGAACTTGAAATACAAGTAATAATAATAATAATAATAATAATAATAATAATAATAATAATAATAATAATAATAATAATAATAATAATAATAATATCAGGACTATTCTGTTTTCACTCTATATGGCCTGCAAATCTTTGATTCACAAATAAAATAACCCTATGTGTGGGCATTTCGAAGATATTTGCATTTATTTAAGTAAGAAAAATTGTTTCTAATATAAATAACTGCTTTGAAGCATTTCTTTTGTCAGATTTTTTTCTTTAGATGATTTATGATAGTATCTAATAGTGTTATTTACATGTGGAATATAGTTTACACGAGAATCAAAATATAAGGTTAAATTAAAGAAGATTGTACTTTTTGCAGGGAATTAGAATTTCACAAAGCCCAAACAGAGAGGGCAGAGAGGTTGGAGGATAAGAGAGTTGAGAAAAGTTTGAAATTAAAGAGCTCAAACTGGGAAGGAAATCAAGAGAAACATTAAAAAAAGAAAAACAAATGAGATAGAGATAGAAAGAGAAGAGAGAAGAAAAAGGAACGACACACATACACAGACACACTTTCATACAGACAAAACTAGCTTTATCATTTCTTGGCTGATTACCCAAAGGATGGGTAATTCGGATCGTGGAGCAATTTTCAACGGTTTCCAAGGCAACGTGGGTTGCGGTGTTTCAGGGGCTTCACAGACATGTAAATGAGATAACGTAATGAGCATCCTCCCTCCTTCTCGCTCTCTCTCTCTGTTCTGGAGATTCTTCCATAGCAATGGAAGTCCCTGGTGAGTCTCCTCATGCGAAGCTCCCTTTTGTAGCACCGTCTGATTTGTAGAGATTTATCACTTCACAGGATTCTATATATACTATATGAATTTTGGTTTACAGAAACGGTAAATTGAGTAACTATTTTTCCATTTGTTTAACTTAAATTTGTTCAATACACAGCATTGAATTAAAATCTAAACTTTAACAATGAGTATAAACCATATCTAAAGTATTATACAAAAGAGTAGAATTAACTGACTCATCACTGCCCAGGACATACTCGGATATAGGTAAAAGGGTGAAATTTTAGGCGAAAAATTCCTTTTGTCAAGGGATAAGGAAAAATTTTAGGAAGCCCTAAGTGCAGCTTAAAGGAGGTAATTTTCTTTTTAAGAGTAATATGTCCTACAAATCCCTGAAGTTAGGAAGATGAAAGTTGGCATATAAACTTCAGATAACAAAATAATTGAACGAAGTGTTTTGAAAATTTCAGTTCCGCACTGAAAGGGAAAAAGGAGGAATTTTTATATTATAATTTCACACTATTTATTAAGGAAGCTGAATGGGGGAATTCGCTTAAGGTGGAAATGTGAAATACGGTCATATAATGTTTTTACTGAAATCGAAAGATCATCCGTAGCACCTCTTCTGTAGGTGAAGAGGCAATTTTTACAATAATTAAATTTTCAGCTCTTTATTCATTACATTCACAATTAGTGGTAAATCCAAAAGGGATGCGCGGCATCCCGAAGGGTAAAATAACAGTTGTACATTATTTCAGGAGACGAAACGACAAAAGTAATTTTTCTGTAAGGTCATGATGAGAAATGAAGGAAAATGATGGAATGAAGAAAGTGGTACGAAACTGGAGAACCCCGTGAAAACCCATGCACACGTTCACCATAAAGTTCACTTAGCGTGAGCTGGGATCGAACCGCGGACCCCATACACCAGAGGGGAACACTCTACTGCTGAGCCACCGCGGCCCCCACAAGAATTAAAAAATATAAAGCTTCTGAGGTCGAAGTTTTAATTGAGTGCTTCCCATACATGTTTATAGGGCGCACCCGTTCGTAAACCTTCCATGCTTCATGCCTCCTCCTTTTCGCTCGTTGTTCATACGCGATTTTTTCTCTCATTTCTGCGATTTCAGATGCAGCATAGATTTCTCAAATCTTCAATAATAATAATAATAATAATAATAATAATAATAATAATAATAATAATAATAATAATAATAATAATAATAATAATAATAAACTTTATTTTTACGTGCTGAGAACAGCTAAAATACAGCAAAAATACAGCACTTTGTCTTATTCTACATTATTTTAGCAATGAATGTATAGTACTAGTGATAAAATTATGATTACATCTATAACATAAATTATTAATAATAAAAATACTAACAGTGCAGTGTACGTCAATTATTAAAACAAAGAAGTGCCAAAAATTAAAAGTAAAAAAATAAAAACTACTAAGTTATATTTAAAATTCTAAAGTCAAGTCATATTTTAAGATATGCATTCATTATAGCTTTCTAAAATCCTACAGATTAAAATATGTTTTCCATTATGGGGTTGCAATAAAATAATAATAATAATAATAATAATAATAATAATAATAATAATAATAATAATAATAATAATAATAATAATAATAATAATAATAATAATAATAGTTTTAGCAATTTATATTTATTTCCAGCAAGATTCTGCATAATATAGTAGTACAGTGTCAGGACTGTAACTTGTGGAAGCAGGAGGGACAACTGCCCTCTTGCGAAGCTTTCCGCCGTTCGAGGGGGGCCCACTTTAAGACAAAATTTTCTTACTACTTATAAGATACGGACATGAAATTATAAATGAAGCCTCAAACAGGTTTACTGCATTACATAAACAAAACATTGCACAAAATGTAAATAAAACAAAAATGAGTCATGGGCCGATTTCAGTAAAAAAAAAAAAAAGTCTATTTATTAGGGGCCCTAGAAATAATATTTATTTCTTATGGCTTTGAGGCTTCTCAATATTGTCCCCTTAATTAATTTGTCATGTATGGAACGGGCCTAGGGGCGTGTGGGAGGGCCCAAAACAACTTTTTCTAGGGGGCGCAAATATTAATGCTTGCCCCCAGAAAAAATCTGAGTTAGAGCACTGTACAGTGTTATAACAGAAATGCGTAAAAATGTTATTTATCGTCGTTCGGAAAGGACAAATAATAATCTGATAGTTAACACTGTATTTTAGTTCATTTACAGTACATAAATTAATAACATTTTTCAGCAAAATAAAAATTATTTATTATAATTGGCAACGAACGACATATTCCTTAGCACAACAAAAACTCGTTTCTTTCAATTTTATCGGAAACTACACATGAAAATTTATCTTCAAGCATCTTATCTTGTTCAACTAAATGCGATCCGGAACTAATGCAGATATCGGAGTCATTCGAAAATTGGTAGGTAGCACAAGTAATAAACATGAGATATTATCACATTTGTTACAATCACAGATCCCAATATTCTGGACAAAATCCCGGAATCCAATATCTCCACATTTTGATCCTCAAATTTGGCTATCGAATCGTAATATCTTAGAATGTAATGAGGAAAAATGACCAATTTCACCACCCAGTGTACGTTGTAATACATATTACGTAAATGGCAAAAATTGTGTTGTAATACGAATAGAATCGTAGAAGGTACAACATAAGAACGAATGAATGAAATATGAAACTTCGAACAATTGCGAAGGTTGAAAAGTAAACAAAATTGGATATAAGATGTATTAACACAATATTATTCAATGTGGAATGTTACGAAACTTTTATGTATCAGTAACAACATAATACAGTAAAACCTGTGAACTTGGCCATCTCTCTAAGTTGGCCACCTGCTTGTCTCGGCCTCGTTCGTCTTGAACCTGCATTTTCCCATAAGACATTCGTTACTTATTATTCTGTAAGTTGGCCACATTCAAGCAATGTTTACTCTATGATGATAATGATAAATTTACCTGCGTATCTTGGCCACACAAAATATCGTTTTGTTATTTTTCTTAACTCTTTCGTATCCCATATGAGAGGCAGATGTTCTGTATTTGTGACTGGACACAAAGAAGCATGAATTCGCACGATTTGTTCTTGGAGGTCAATGGCCAGAACACTGCCCTCAAAAAGGGTTGGTGAAGGAAGATGTGAGTATGAAAAAGAACGTACAAGAATTCAGGAAATGATTGTACGTACTTATTTACCCTGTCTGTTTTGCTAAAACCATTAGCTGTACGCGCAGCTTGGGGAGCTTAAGTAATTCCGAAAAATTCTCAAGGTTAAAGCTAACCATGTCACTTGTCAACTATTGGCACTTGACGACTTGTCGAAAGGTAGCGGAGGTTATGAGATATGAATTCCCTTAAGGTTTTCTCAAAACATATTTTGCTCCGAAGGAAACACTTGTACCTCATTAACAAGAGGTAGTTAACTACAAAATTAGAACGTGCATACGTGCCAAAAAGAATAGAAGAAATACGTTTGGAATAAACCACCATGAATAAATTTGTATAATAACTCATTTGCTATTTTTTCGAAAGCTGTCTACCAGAAAATATTTGTCAGTGTCGAAAAAAAGTCATATAAACTGCACATAAATTGTTCAATTTATAATTTTGCTTTTCTTGTTTTCAATCTGAATAACTCAGTGTGCTACAGTATCAATTTCAATAAACTGTCTACATACATTTCTATTTTATGGTTGTTTGTGTTGTTGTGTATTCAATCCGAAAAAAAACTGAGTGTACCAGACTAGTTTTCAGGGAGATAAAAGTACATATATTAAACATATTGTAGTATTTTTTTCTAGTACTGTATATTGTTATGATTACTCTATATACATTATTTAAAAGTAGCTATCGTGCCATTGCTTATTAAAATTTTACAATCAAGTAATACTAGAAGTCGTATTTTTAAAATCAATCACACGTATTTTCTGTAAGTTGGCCACCTGTCTAAGTTGGCTACTTTTCAATTGAACCGGTGGTGGCCAACATACACAGGTTTCGCTGTATGTTCTCATACGTATGTAGTTTCTCTTGATTGCTAAGAGATGGCAGTGCTAAGAAAAACTCCAATTGCGTGTAATATAATCTCTTGACTTGCTTATCGAATAGCTAATTAAAATAAAATCTCGCACTCCCGTGAACACGAATATATTTACACTATGCAGCTGAACAATTCCTACGTTAAGTTCTAGTGACAATTCCTCAACCCTTCGTAGAGTTCTAGTGATACGGAAGGATTCTGATAATTTCCAGAAGAAAATAAGGGCATTAATTTTGCATATAAATTTACAAAACGAGACGCGACGAGAAAGAGAGACCAAGAATCGAAATGAGACCAAAAAGAGTCCTTCGAGAAGAGACGGGAATTCGAAAAAAATATGAGCCGAGTCGAAAAGACATTATTTCTCGTCTCGTCTCGTAGACAACACTAGTGAACACTTTTGGAAATTTAAGACTTAGAAACTTAAATTGGGAATGAAACAGAAATAAGTTATGAGGAAATAAATTCATTCCTAAGATCATTTAAGGTTATAACACGGACATTAGCTTCGAATTTTTATGTATTGTAGTTTACACTTGAAATGAAAATTACTTACAAAGCAATGCGAACTTCACAATGAAACTCAACATGAAAGTCTTTTTTTCTTTTTCTTTCTTTGTACTCTTTTCGATAATACAAAGAAATGTATACACCCAAAAATAATATGGGACTGCAAAAGAAATTTCCCTAATCTAGTCGACATAATCTTCCTGAAAATGAAATTCAAAGATAAATTAATCATCCCTAGAAATGGATTACCCTCTGTATTGAAGTTTGGAGCAGGGGCGTCATTTAGGGGGGGCAGGAGGGGACAATTGCCCCCCCCCCAAGAGTTTGAGAAATACATATACTTTAATAGATTGCCTACTAATATACTAGTATAAAACGTGAAAGTCTTATGTCGGTGGTGCTCTTGCCCCCCCCCCCAAGCGTAGTCTGAAATGACGCCCCTGGTCTGGAGTTATGAAAATGACTTCCAGAAGATCGAGGACCCAATGATCTGTGTGTCTATAAGGTTAAATGAACGTGAGGTCGAAATGACGTCAACGTGAGGTTCAATGAGCGTGATCTAGGATATTGTGAGATGAGTTCGAGTGAGCGTGATTTCGAACTAGTAATGTGAGTGTGAGATTGAGTGTCTGTGATATGGAACTAGTGATGTCAATGCAAGGTTGAGTGAGCATGATGCTGAAAAGATGTTGCGAGCGTGATGTTGAAATGACGTTGTATCAACGTGAGTTGAGGTTGGGGGAGCGTGATGTAGAAAAGATTTTGACAGCGTGAGTTCGAGTGAGAATTATGTCGAAAGGATGTCATGAGAGTGAGGTTCAATGTAGTTAATCTAAAGTGAACTTTTATTCGCACCAACATTACTCGGAAACAACATTTGGGTGACTTCAGACAAGACAGGATCGTCGAAAAACTTCAAGAAGAACGAAGTGTGACAAGTGTGGCTCAGGAGTTTGGTATTGCCCACTGCACTGTTTCACGTGCATAAGGAGCATTAGTGATGAGCAAATGCAAGACCAAGACCAAGACCGGGGTGGTCTTGGTCTTGGTCTTGGTCTTGCACATCCAGTGTTGGTCTTGCACTGGAACCCTTGGTCTTGGTCTTGGTCTTGCATGCAAGAGTCTTTATGCATTTAAGAAATCTCAAGCTTTTCATAGGTAAATTTTCTATGGATATAAGGGATAATAAACTCTACAATGCGCCAATACGAACGGAAATATAATGCATGTTTCTAAATGTAATATAGTTTAACTTTGTGTAAGTATCATGATAGTGTACAACATAGGTCTTGACCTTTCCTTTTTTAATGGATGCCCACGCTTCACTACTTGTAAGATATGCCTAAATCAGAACGTTTCGTAATCTATTTATATTTTTTAACAGATCCAACATTCCACTGGTTCCCAAACTGGGAAAGCTACCCCTGAGACGCATGAAAGAAAATCAAGACGGCACAGATTATTGAAATACCATGAATTGCAAATTTATTTTTACACTCTAAAGGCATCAGATTTTTCTTTTCGACCACGATTAGCTAATCCTCGTATTAATAAAAACTTCCAATTAAATATCGAGATTTTGTTTTACAGATTCCAATATGTACTCTATGGGCAGAAACATTGACATTACGCAAAAGTGATGAAAAAAATGCAGGCTTTCAATACATGGGCATGGAGAAAAAAAAGGAGAGAATTATCTGTGTTGAACGGAAAACGAATGAGAAGGTGTTAGAAATATTAGCAGTAGGGGAATAAAGAAGAATTTTAGATATTCTTAAGAGGAGGAAGAGGAACTGGTTAGGATATTGGCTGAGGAGGTACTGTATTATGAGGGACGTGCTAGAGGATATTGTGGAAGGAAAGGAGGGAGGGAGCGAAGGAGACAAGTTGAAGGAAGGTATTAAAACAGAAAATTGCTACGTCAAGACGAAGAGACTAGCTGAAGACCACCGAACGTCGAAGCTTCTCAGTTGCAGCAAGTAACCTGCCAATAATGGCAGAATAGCTATTATAAAGATGATGATATATTTAGCAATACTGCCTAAAAAAAGAGAGAGAAAATTAAAATAATAATTATTATAATCAAACCTCTTAATATTTTAGAACAATTTGAGTGAAAACGGAAAACGATTCAACTGTCTATGTCTTTTGTGTAAATTAAATCTATATAAATACTTTTGACCTGTATTGGAAATAGGGGCCACGGTGGCTCAGTGGTAGAGCGTTCACCTCTGTCGCTTGGGGTCCTGGGTTCAAACCCCGCTCCCGCCAAGTGAACTTTGCGGTGGACAAACACCGTGTACGTGGGTTTTCTCAGGGTTATCCCGTTTCCTCCCACTTTCTTCATTCCACCATTTCATTCATCCCTCATCATCACCGTCTCCTTTAGCCTAACCGGCATAACCGTGGGACGAAAAACTCAAAGATTTCATTTCATTTCATTTTGTATTGGAAATACAAAATAACGGCATCAAACTCTAAGTTATTTGAAGTCTCACTTGTGAATATGGATTACTAGCATCAATTACCCACTTAGTTCGGTTAAACTTAAAATAATAATAACAACAATATATTTCGTTAGTCAGTCACTTTTTACTATTAGTAAAGCACTCTCTGATATCGGTCATTTTCGATTATATATATCCTCCTCCCCAAGTTGCGGGACTGAATTTGAATTTAAACGACATCAGAAGTGTCACTGTTCGTCTCAGAGACTCCAAAAATTAAGGATTCGGCACTAATATCAGTCATTTTTAATAAACGTATATATCTCTTTCACCCCCATGTTGCGAGGTACGGCATCGAAAGTGTCATTGTTCATCTCAATGACCTCGAAAACCATGAGTTCGACATTGATAATGGTAATTTTTGATAATTTTATATATTTGCATTTAAACGGGATCGGAAGTATTACTGTTCACCTTAGCAACGCCGAAAACTATGCATTCCACACTAATATTTGGAAATTTTTGATCATTATTATGTATCTCCCTCTCCCCAAGTTACGAGGCTGAATTTAGTCGTAAACAGTATCGGAAATGTCAGTATTCAACAAAACGAACTGGAAAACTATGGATTCGATAATAATATTTGTCAGTTTTTTTTTTTTTTTTGATAGTTTTTATATATCTTCTCTTCCCTCCGCCAAGCTACGGGGCTGAACTTGCATTTAAATAGCATCGGAAGCTTCACTGTTTTCTCAGCGACCCCTAAAACTATTGACTCCATTTTAATATCAGTCATTTACAATCATTTTTAAATATCCTTTATTTTCCCTCCCCTAAACTGCACCGTCAAAGTGATATAACAGAAACCACCTCAGGCCCGATCCTCATCTATGTTGAAAATGAGATCGAGTTCGGTCAGGTGGTTCAAGAGTTATTAAATTTTATTTATTTTTGTGCATTTTCCATCCCCACCTCCTACCCTAAGTTCTACCGTAAAAGTGATTTGATTAAAACACCCCTAGGCAGAACCTCATCTATGTTGAAAATTTGATTGAGATCGATTGGCTGGTTCAAGAATGATGAAGTCACAAAGACAGCACTTATATTTTTAATTTTATATATATATATATATATATATATATATATCCCTCCTCCCCCTCCCCTACGTGGCACCGTCAAAGTAAAATGATAAAAATCGCTCCAGGCCTGAACTTCATCTATGTTGAAAATTCGATCAAGATTGGTCGGGTGCTTCAAAAGTTATTAAATTTTATATATACCTCTCTTCCTCCTCTCCTAGGTTCTACCATCAAAGTGAAACAAACTCTAAAAAACTTTCCAGGGCCGAACCTCATACATGTTAAAAATTTGATTGAGATCGGATCAAGAGTTATTGTCATAAACTTAGTAATTTTTATTTTTATTTATATTGATTTTTATACATCTCCCCCTCCTCCTTCTCCCCTACATTGCTCCGTCAAAGTGAACTGACCGATAACTTTCCAGGTTTGAACCTCATCTATGTTAAAAATTTGATCGAGATTGGTTCTTTGGTTCAAGAGTTATTAAGTTTTATTTATTATTTTATAACTCCCCGTTCCCCTCCCCTAAGTTTTATCGTCAAAGTGAAATAACGAAAACAATTCCAGGCCCAAACCTCATCTGTGTTGAAAATTTGATCGAGATCGGTCGGCTGGTTCAAGAGATTAAGAGTCACAAAATAGTCACTTTCAATTCTATAATATAAATTTATTGTTGTAGTATAATGTTATATCGTTCAATCCTCGATGTGCCGTATAACTAAGTAGGCTAAAAGTTATATTAATAAACAATTATTCAATCCATCCGCCCATGAAATCAAACTTGCGTTTACATGCACTAAGTTTTTGTCAATGTCATAAAAATGTTATTTCGATATTAGTTTTAAGAGTACACATTGAAAATTTCCAACGGATGCTTGACTCTCGGAGCCAAGGCTATACCCATGTAGTCGACATCTATGGTGTACGGTATTACCGATGTTCAATGCTACATTTCTCTTTAGTTTTGGAAGGAGAACACCACTAATATGCTTTGAAATGAAATGAAGTATCTAGTTTAACGTCCCACAGTTATGCACCAAGGCTAAGGGAGACTGTGATGATAAGAAATGACTAAATGGTGGAATGAAGAAAGTAGGAGGAAACGGGAAAATACCGAGGAAACCCACGCACACGGTGTTTGTCCACCAAAAAAAACTCTCATGGTGCGAGATAACACCTGTGTGGCTTGAAAACGAGTAATATCTACAGAAAACACGAACAACCAATTCAGAAAACGACATACTGTAGCTATATGCTACAGGGGCAGATCGACTCACACGGATTGCATAAACTACTGGGAACACATTCACTTCAGCAACATTTTACTGAAGCCAAGAAATCCATCTCCTTCATTTTTACATTATATATAAAAAATCATGTAGTGACGGTACTTGTGCAAGACTCTTGGTCTTGGTCTTGGTCTTGCATGCAAGACTCTTGCAAAAACTGCAAGACCAAGACTCTTGCGCTCATCACTAAGGAGCATTCCGAACCACAGGCACCGTTATTTGAAAAAGTAGTAGTCGACAAATTCAACTACAACAGTGAACAACCGATACGTTGTTAAATAGGCAAGACGGGATCGACTTAAAACAGTGAGTGTAATTACACACATATCTAAGACGATTGCAAGTAGCCCAACTTCATTCTTTACAGTGGCACGTCGACTGAAGGGAGTGGCGCGATGGCCATTACGTTGTCGCCCATCGACGGCACCGTTTGCCGTAGTGCAAAGAACATCAGGACTAATCTTGTGAAGGCCTGGGAAAAAGCCGGAAATTTTGGGTAAAAAAACAATATTTTACCATTTTTTCCCGGGGAAAATTGAAATTTTCGAATATTTTCGAATTACTACACTATGCTTTTAAAATGAAAACTATTTTATATTTACTAGTTTACAGTTAAGATCATTGAGTACTTATGTTTCTTGTATTAGAATGGGGAAATTTTGTGGCAACAAATATATGTGCACCACTTCTTTAAAATTAACATCGTGATAGAATAGAGCTGGGCTACAAAAGATACTAAAATATAATCCTAGTTAGATTAATTAATGTAGACGCATTTAAATGATCTTAACCAATCTTATGAAATTCCCGCTTTATGGCAGGGAAATGTTAAAATAACGGGACCAGAATCATTTTAGTTAATATGTTAAAATGAAGTATATATTTTATGGACATACGTATCTTCCGAAAATTTTGAATCCATTTGAAATAACTTTTGCTCGGAAATATTGGCAAAAGCCTGAATATAATTTTAAAAACTGTTTCTTCCCCTGATGCTAATTTTATTTGGTGTAGTGTGTCTGCAGCATATATACGATGTATTTCGCAAGTAGGAAAAAATACTTAAAGCAACAGGTTTTAATTTTAATTTTTAGTTTTTTGATTTCTGATAAAAATCCCTCTTTATTATTTGTATATTTTTCGAACAACTCAAAACGAGAGATGATCTTATTTACACATATACACATACACCGCACCAGTGCGTAAATTTGAGCAGCGAGAAATATATTAAGAATTTAACATGTGAAACTTCCGTTCGTTATTATTAAAGACTAACAGAATATTTGTTCTTCGCACGGGGAGAATACATTTCATTTTGGACATAAAGGGCAGCAAAACTGTCACCAATGAATTCAAGGATCTCAAAAACTATGAATTGGACACTAGCATCGGTCATTTTCAATTACTTTTACATGTCCCCCTACCTCTTTAGGAGTACTAACGAGGACTGTAAACGTCATCGGAAGATTCGACACTAATATAGGTCATTTTCGATCATTTTTATGTATCTTCCCTCTCCCCCGCCCCCAAGTTACGGCGCTAAATTTGGATTTAAACGGCATCGGAAGTGTTACTGTTTATCTCAGCGATCCCGAAAACTATGGAATCGACACGAATGTCGGCCATATTCGATCATTTTTATATATCACTTTCTACCCTCTCCCTGAAATTATGGCACTGAATTTGCATTTAAATGGCATCGGAAGTGTCAGTGTTCATCTCAGTGACACCAAAAACTATAGATTCTACACTAATATCGGTCATGTTCGATCATTTTTATATATCTCCCCGCCCCTCCCCCGCTGAATTTGGATTTAAACGGCATCGGATGCATTACTGTTCATCTCAGCGACCCCGAAAACTATATATTCGAGATTACTATCGGCCAATTTCAAGCATTTTTATATATCTCTTCCTCCACGAGTTGCGGGCCTGGATTTGGATTTAAACGGTGTCGAGTCACTGTTCATCTCAACAATCCCGAAAACTATCGATTCGACACTAATATCAGTCACTTTCGATATATTTCACCCTTCCTACCTCCAAGTTGCACCTTCAAAATCAAATGAGAAAAACCATCCCAGGCCCGAACGTCATCTATGTTTAAAATTTTATCGAGATCGGTCTGGTGTTTCAAGAGTTGTTAAGTTACAAATATAGTCACCTTTATTGTTATATATATAGGAAATTTGTCGCACTAGAAAATAGGTCTTTGTTTACATACAAAATATTGTATATACGGTACATAAAGTTTATATAAAAGTTTATATAAAAGTCTATATTAGAATATTAAGTAATAGTAATTAAGGGGCCTTATGCAGTCGTTTTGACGTATGGTTAGCGTCATACTAAAGGCCTGACTACTGCAGGAAACATATGTTAGTCGAGCTCTTTAGTATGGTACTAATCTTGCGTCAGAATGACTCTGCATAAGGCCCTACATGTTTTAGTATATAAGTATTAGTGAAATTTGCCTACTGCTCTCTTTTAAGAAGTAATTTGGTTCAAATTAACAAAATTTCACCTGATCAAAGAACACATTTCATTCAAGAGCCCTATTTGTTACATCAAAAACTCTTCATGATGGAAGACGTGTATGTAACCGTAAAAGTTCTGTAATTAATGCACAACCATGAATAAACGAATAAAAAGCACATAAAGGAAATGAGTGTAGACTATTAATTTTCAAGAATAATTACAACAGTTTTGTTTTCGAATGCTTCTTTTTTAAATATTCGGAATATTGAAATTTCTTAAGTTACATTTTTCACGCGTTCGAAGAAAAACGGTTCCATTACTAGTAAAATTAACCTAATACAAAGATTTTTTATTATTTTCCCAATTTTTACAATTTTTCCGAAAAGAAACCTTAGAAAAACGGTTTTTTACCAACAGGTTCGAAATTTCCGGAAATTTTACAACACTAACCAGCGCTAGACCGAGAAAGACTGGAGTCACGTTCTCTTCTCCGATGAGAGCAGATTCATTCTGAGTCTGGCGAGAGGCGGGAATATGTAATAAACCCAGAGACATTGTCAAACATGATCATTTTGGTGGTCCTGTGTTCTTGTGTCTGATCTCCCCATTTTTGATCCGAGTACACTCAGCAGCCAACGTTATTGTAATACAGTATTTCGCCATGTGAGTGCCAGAAAAAAAAAAAAGCTCCTCGCGTTCAAATACTTTGACATAGAGGATTCACATATTTAAATATCTACTGTACAATTATTAAACTATATTGGAATTAGGGATTACGGGAGCATATGTTGCGAATTAGTCCCAGAAGCGACAGGAACTGTTATCTGTCCTATGAGCGACCGATTCATTTACATTGAGATGATGGAAGATGATATGATTCCATCTCGTAAAATATGTTTGCTTCTGGCGTTATTAGCGCCCGAACAACCTTGGTATGAAATATGTACGTGTCAGTGATACTGTTCGTCAAATATATTTTTCCTCTACTATGAGTGCAAATAAAACTTATTTTAATTTTGAGTTAGATTTGACATAAAACATATCAAATAACTTAACGAGACAACAGGGATATTTCCGTGAAAAGTATATTCCTAAAGGTAAAACAATCCGAAACGTACACAAACTCTTTAAACTACCGTCTCCTCTATTGTAAGCTACTGAAAGGGAAACTAATTGCTTAATTTGCCTTCCCCCCTTGTTTTGATTTATACATAAAAGCTTGTCGTGAAGCAATCTGAAATAATCCCTTATAACTAGACGAATTGTTAAGTCCTGCGAGAGATTTGTAACTTGTGTAATAATTTCTTCGAATACACCGTGTTTTTAGATTTCTTTGATATCCTCAAATGGTGAACACCTTTTTTGCATGGGCACCCGATGGGAAGGCAGGGGCAACACCAGGGGTCGCCCTCCTGGCTCACGAAAAGGTATACGTAATATACCAAACCACGTATATTAAATAATATTAAATACTAGTTATACCAGACGTGATACAGCAACCATGGTGATGCCCCTCCCTAGAAAATTTTCTTCAGGCGCCCATACCTCTTTCTGATTTCTGTCTTATGCCATAAATATATTCAATCTAAACTTATGCTCCGTATCATTTTAACATGAAATTTTTAATTATATTAGAATCATAGACAAAGGCGGAGCTACTCTAAATATTTAGTTAGTTTTCCCCTTGATAGAGTCAATGTATTCATAGAAATTAATTCAAAAATATAATATTAGGAAAACGTATAAAAGATTATTAATATAATGAGAGCATTCTCAGGTATTAAATTCAGGTACAGCGAAATTTTTCATAGTACATTTTGTTAGGTTCTAAATCACATTAGCATAAAACAAGTTAAAGAAGAAAGAACCTTATCTTCTTCCATTATCTTAGTATGAACGAATCGGTGACTCATAGGGCAGTTAATAGATCGAATCGGTCGCTCATAGGACAGTTAACAGTTCCTGTCGCTTGTAGGACTGTCGCAAGTGGGAAGACACCTATGTTGCAGAGGTAACGAATAGTAAGCTTTCCCACGCCACTTGCCTTCCGTCATTCACATATGAACTGCTATTACTAATTTGCAAACTCCTGACAATAGTGCTACTTTATTGAATTTTACAGAATTTTTATTATTATTATTATTATTATTATTATTATTATTAATAATAATAATAATAATAATAATAATAATAATAATAATAATAATAATAATGGGCAGGAATATCCACTATTCCCTAATGTTAGAGTCTCTAACATTACGTTTGCTTACTCTACTGAAAGATGAAAGTTGATTCTATGAAACTATTAATTTCAGTCAATTTTGCATACTATCGCAGAAAGAAAATCGTTTCAGCTTGTCGGCTTGCTTCAGAGCCGACTGAAACAATTGCAATTGGTCAGTGGCGTCATTTCAGATTTCGCTTGGTGGGGGGGGAGCAAGAGCACCACCGACATAAGACTTTCACGTTTTGTACTAGTATGTTAGTAGACAATCTATTAAAGTATATGTATTCCTCAAATTCTTGGGGGGGAATTGCCCCTCCTGCCCTCCCTAAATGACGCCCCTGCAATTGGTATTGATAAAATCGCAAATATTTCGGCATAAATTTCCACATAGTTGGCAACAGCAGCCAGCAGGATGTCCAATTCTTTGCTAGATCTGGATCTCATTTGTGGAATCTTTTTGCGAGTTGAACGAACCATTCCACCGTTTCAACACTTACTGGTGAGCGACCAGATGACTTATTTATACGTAGATGAACTTCTTTCCTTAAAAATCAAAATTGTGTACCCACTGGATGGATATTCATAAAATATTTTAAGAAACATGTATTCCAACAGAACAGATTGTCACGTTCAAATCACTTCTAGCCGTGAGCATGGCAGTTTTATCAGCCATTAAAATATGTTGAGCTTTACTTCCCATTGGTACCACTTTTGTATATCTGACTGGAGTGCTTCTGAATTTGGAAAATCATTTCCAATAACTCTTTAATATATAATCAGCCACTAAACTTACTGATATTAAATATACATTTTTCAATACGAAGTATGAAGAAAGCACTGGTTATTTTACGTAATTATTTTTCTTAAGTACTTATCAAATTATATGCAATATAAAAAATGCAATATTTAGTTTGTTTTCTTGGTTTCTAAAATCAGATTTTAGAAAAATTAGAGACCAATATCTTTAAATCGTAGGTATAAGAAAGAGTTAATGTAATTTGTTTCTAATAATGAAGAACGTAACGCTACTGTAGATTTATTCTCAATGTAGGAAAGTGTAATGTTATGCGCATAATTTGAACAGTTCACTCAGTAATTTTGAGTCCGTGTGTGATTTAGAGGTCACTAGTCCAACATACCATATTTGTTAAACCTTGGAGAATTAGTCCTGTTGATCCATAAGAATATCTCAGCTTCTTTGAGGTATCGACTGCCTTCTAAATGTTATTTTTCTTTCGTCAAGTAGCACTTTACGTCCTACTCACAACTTTTTTCTGATGTTACCAATATACCCAAATGAGACCTCTCATCGCTATATGGTTAGCGTACCGGCCTTTGGTACAGGAGACCCGGATTTGATTCCCGCTGGCAGCTCATGTCTTTGGATTCCACGTTAAGATGTAGGTCTGTGTCTCATATAGTCTTGATGCTGAAAGGGACGTTATGCTAAAAGTCAACCATCCAATGTGCTCAATACTTGTATAAAATTTCCATAAATAGAATACCACTCAATTTTGCTTTGGAACTGTTCCTACGTTGAATAAAAATAAAATCTGACAAAAGCAAACATTTATGCCAGTAGTCTGTTTTATAATTTCGACCTTCATTAGACACAGTATCAAATCAGTCGATTTTATATTTATTTAAAATATACAGGGTGTCTCAAAATTCCACTCACATAGGGTAACTCGGTTATGATCAGAGCTACAACAAAATGTAAGAGGGGAAAACGTTTCCAAATATAATGTTTTCAATCTAAAGGGAAGGATTTTTTTTTTAATCGGATGAACCGTTTAGGCTGTACACTCCTTATGCGCCCAATGTTACATGAAAATGTAACGTTACTATTTACCTGGATCCACAACATAAGTGAATGAAGTTACTGTCTGCTCTGCTAACGTGTCGATGGCCAGCCCCCATTTCAAACATGCCCCCATTCACCATAATCTTACAAAATTTGTCCACTTCGCGTCCCGTCTTCCCTCCCCCAACAACAGGTAAATAGCAACGTTGCATTTTCATTTAACATTGAGCGCATAAATAGTGTACAGACCAAACGGCTCGTCCGATTTGTAAAAAAATCCTTCACTTTAGACTGAAAATATTATATTTGGAGATGTTTTCTCCTCTTACATTTTATTGTAACTCTGATAATAACAAAGTTACCCAATGTCAGGGGACTTTTGAGACACCCTGTATTTTCCATATTAAGGATACTCAAGGAATACAAAGTGCATAAAATAAAACTATATTCTATTGATATGTATCAAATGATATTAATTTACTGTAAATATATTTTTTTTTATGTAGACTCACCCAAATATTGTGTGGACTTACGAATTCCCTATACGTAATGATTTTACAGAAATGATATACGGAGCGAACCTGTGCGTTTGTGTAAACCCTACCTTATCACTTTGTGGTAACACCAAAATAATGCTTACCAGTATAATAACTATAATTTCAAACTGGGAACATTTAGAAGATAGAGATTTTTAATGATAAAATGTTATTGTGTAACACCATTGTCATATTTTGTCATACGATGACTTTCGTCACTCCCGATAAACAAACACGGATGGGTAAACATAGCAGAAAACGAAAAATGAAGGTACAGAAACAAGGGGTGAGACTAAAATCAAGCGAGAGAGAAAGAGAGTGAATAAAGGGCGATAGACTTGTTTGCACAGCACGCAGGAAATTACAAATGGCCACCGAAAACAACTGCAAAGAGAACCAAATGAAAACTCCGCACTCCCATGTGCTCCAACCAAACTGTCTCCACAATTTATTTCCGGACAGATGTCGCTGATGGCAACCAGGCGTGACTAACGCGGTGTAGCAGCGTTTAGATACATACCCTCTCCTATTTCTCTCACCCAACCCCTTTTAACATAATCTCCCTCCATTTTTGGTGTACAAGGACAACTTCCAACACTAACCTTTCGCTTGCATGTGTTTCATCCTCATCCAGGAATTCTGACTATGTTCAACTAACTAAGTCATTTCACTAGTCCATCTACACTGGACATTCTGAAATACATGATTCCATGTTATTATACAATATCAGTAATTCAGAATGTATGGATAATGGCTCCATTCAAAATGTACACGTGTCATATTATTACTTTTATGTAATTATCGCATCAAAGTATTATCGTGTCAATAAAACCATGAAATGCGTCACCCTGCGATATAGTTAATTTTTCCAAATTTAGAGTATGAATTCCGTCATTGTAGAAATAATCAGTGAGAGAGATTTTGAGAAGTGCTTATTTTCTTATCAATTTATAGCAATTACAATAATTATATTGATTCCATTATTTACTAAATAAGTACAATAATTGAACACAACTAATAAGGATAGAAATGTAATATTTCTCAAACTACGCAGTAAAAGTTAATCAACAACAGAAGTAGCAAACTAGAGTAAGAACTACAGTCACTCACATTAATATTCGGTTTTTATTAGAAATTACCAAAAACAGATGGTCAAGTAAACATAATTTGTAACGCAAAAGATTCGTGGATATATATTGAACGCTGAAAGAAAAAAATGTGACACAAAATGCTAATCAATGTTTGGTAACAGGATGTGAACACAAATACCTCCCATTAATATTCGATTTCGATAACGTCCAGGGAGTAATCTACACCCCCAACACCCCCTAACACCCCCAAATTTCTTTACACATACCCCTGGATGGAAAAAGGAGTACTCCCCCAAATTCAATTGTATCAATCGGTATCATATTGGTTATTTATTGCATCAAGTTAAAAAAAGGTTTAGCGTATAGGAAAGAAGGCAAATATTCTTATTTATTTATTTCACTTTAAAATACGAAGCGACCTCGTTCTCATGTACGGCTTCGAGAGCCACATGACATTGTTTCGGGCGGTGTTTCAATCGAAACAATTGACAAAACAGACCGCTGATACCTACCCTCCTGGGCTCCGCGGTCGTTTCCGAGGAAAGAGATTGATGGACAGATGATTGAAATTGACAACGTCTTGAGTGGTCATTCACCTAACTCCTCCTCAATAAGGAAAAATGTGACAATATAGTAATAAGCCTATACCAGATTCAGTTGGTAAGTGCTACTCTGCAACAGACCCGCAACCAGAGCGGGGCTAGGGGGGCCTGGTCCTCCCTAAACTTTTCATGGCCCCTCCAGACCTCAATACAAAATGCACAATTTAGATATTTGCAAGAGAATTTTTAATGACTTGGCTCTTCCTAACATATTCGTGCCCCCCCCCCCCCAAAGCTCTGTGGCTGGTTTCGGGCCTGCTCTGCAAGTGGTGTATCAACGGACGGAAGTTAGAAGGGTGTACTCAAAACGTTTTTAGAAATGAAGAGATCGATCAAAGTAAGAATTACATATATTTTAGACTGAGTCTAGTGTTATGTAGGAACGCATTTGTGCTAGCTTAATTTTTTGTAAAGTATATTTTTATTCACGTAACTTCATTGAGCGGAACAGGGCTCATAGTGAGTCACTTTTTTAACAAAAAATTACTATTTTTTAAGTTGGTCACTAAAAGTTTCTTTTCTTTCTTTCTTTTTTTTTTTCAAATTTGTCCCTAAAAGATACATTTTTGGGAGGTAAAGTGACTTTTTCGTGTGATCTATGTTTTGTATTGGCAGTTTTCTAAGAAAAATATAAAAACAAATGGAAAAAGGCAGAAACTTGTTACTCATTACTCTTCTGAAAGCTTCAGTACTTGCTGCCACATGTGAAACAGTCAGCTTTATTCTCACTTCAGCTTTTATTCTTTCTAAATCACAGTGGATGGTTGACGGATGCTTAAGCTCTCAATGTGGGGTCGAGAACTCCTCTGTATCTATTCTTTTTTCTATCATAATAATCTTTTAGTTTTCTCTCGTAATAGTTAACGCTCCGCTCAACGTTGTGTGTGTATGTGTGATTGATCATGTTCGTCTTGTGTTATGCTTTTTGTATGCTCTTCTTACGAGTAGGCGATGAATTTGAAAATTTCACGTTTTTGAGAACTCTCAATGCTAAGTTAAATATAATGTCTGGGATGAAGAAATTCGGAAATAGGCCAGAACTGGTTCCACTTACTCAGAACTTTTGTCATCTGCTAAGTTTGCTTACCGTAACTACAAAGCATACTTAGAAAACCTAAGAAAGGAGGAAGCTCAAAAAGAAGAAACAAAACAACAAACAAAGAGGGAAGTGATGGAGAAATTGACAAAGGAGGAAAGGGGCACGATGAAATTTTGGCCACTTTTTGGTCACTTTTTCGTGCGCTTTTGGTCACTTTTTGGCCACTTTTCCTGTGTTTTTGGTCACTTTTCAACTACTTACAAGAGACCAGACCACTATGAGCCCTGGAATATTAAAATTATATTATATTAAAAAAGGCAAAACAGAAAGATACAAAATATTTGTAAATTGAAAAACTGGATTTCTGGAAAACAATTAAATCAATGAATAATTTTCTTATGAAAGATATTCAGAGCTAATAACGTAGCCAGGAAGGGGCAGGAACGGAGATTGAGAGATCAAATAATATTACAACAATTAACGTTAACAACAGGGTTAGAATATTAAAATAATGAAATTGCAACTATATATAGTATTAATTACTTAACGAATGTGATTTCAGCATGGGACGAGGGAATTAATATTTTGGAATAAAATCACCCACTAAAACTTGCTGGGGTGAATAAATTGAAATAATGGCAGAATTTTGCAAAATAATTACAATAATTCGTATGTAATCAATTCACATGTAATTATTGGGTAAAATAGTGGTGGTTAATTCCTAATATATACAGTGAAATCTCTCTTAACGAGCACCTCCCAATAGTGGACACCTTTATAAGAGGACAAACTTTCTTATTCTTCCATGCCATAAATATGAGTGGTGCGGTGTTATGAGAGAGAACCCTTTCTTTTAGGGACACCTCTCATTTACGGACAAATAATCGGGTCCACTGATGTCCGTTTTGAGAGGTTTCACTGTATTACTTAGTTTAATAATAATAATAAATGTTCAAATGTGTGAACTTCCTTTATTGAACCTACCACTGCGATGAGCTGATATTGTTATTATTACAGAATAAACCGGTTATAACGACTCCAAAGGAACCGCAAATTTTCGGTCGTTATGTCCGATAGTCGCACAAACCGGGTTTTCATTTTCTTGCTCAAAATTTCGCATCTAACAATAAGTTTTAGGCTATTCACTTGTTGAGTATGTTTTAAACTTACTGTATGTGTTGTATAGTATAAGTCATGAATGACATACAGTATTCTCGTTCCAGATACTGTATTACAAAAATTAATTTATTACCGTACAAAAATGAAAATACAATACTCTCTATATAAATTACTGTATGTACTCTCGTACAATAAATGCAACGCTGTTTTTTTTAAATGTTGTACAAATATAATGTACTGTACCTTACACATTAGAAAAATCCAACACACATAACCAAACATCAAAAAGTAATATACACACTATTATTCCACGTTGTACTTTGAAAACGCTTTAACTTTAGTAAGCAACACAGTAACTTTAGTAAGCAGTACTGTACTACTTAAGGTAACCAGTTATCTTTGTTTGCTTCTTGCTCTTAAGATGTGCATACGCATATTCCATTCGTTTCAACGTCTCACTATTGATATTTGTATTAAATTCTTCTTTGAACATAACGAATTTTTTGTAAAGTTTTCACTGCACTCAGAGCTTCGTTAAGTGATGGTACAGTTCGCGGCATAGAAATTGTTACAAAAATTCTAAATCCAAATTAATAACAAACTCTTGCCCTGTTTTCTTATGCATCCAGAAATACATGTCTCAATCGATTAGTTGCTTCTAGTACGATCCAACTCCAACTCCTCCCCTCCTCCACTCTCCTTGTCTAAAGCAGTGAGTGTGACGTAGTACATTCTTTCCATTCAGACGAAAAAAAAAAAAACAAGAATCAAGTTTACAATATTATAGCTCTTTTCCATTCGTTTGTTCTGAAATATCTTTTAAGAGCCTAAATTTTAAAAAAAGTCTCACAATCTTCTCATAGCTTCATTAATACCTTTAGTTTCATTCTTTCCCTTCTTTAAAGACTGCAAGCTAGTAAGATGTTCCCTAAGAAATCTATGGAAATTGCCAATAACGGCAGTAAGTTTTGTGCTTCCTAAAGTCTGTAATGCACGCACAGAGCTCGAGAATATCTACTGACAGAAATGAATGTTATTCAATGATTCATTTAATTTCTTTTCAGTAATTGCAAGCAAATGTTCCAAGAGCGTGATTTGGGCACGACAGGAGGGTGTAATTTCCCCTCCCTTGAGCTTCATAAATACATATTGTTTGATCAAATGTATAGTAATACACTAACAAAAAAAGTGAAAAATTTTTGTCGGCGGAGACCCCCCCCTTCGAATAAAATCTAAAATGACACTGCTTTTAGCAATAAACCTATGGAGTTACGATAGCACATTGCTAAAGAGCTTACATTTGGTTTCAAGAGTCGAAGGTTTGATCTCAAGCCATATGAGTTCCTGGGCGACATTGACAGAGACAGAGAGAGGGAGAAATTGAAATATGGAGACAGAGACGAATGATTTATATACACAGATTTAGAACTGGGAAAAAATATCGGACAGCATTAGCATTATGGCGAAAATTGTGATTTTGTGAAACAGAAGAAGGGAAGGTTTCGAACTGCGACGATCACATTAGGCAGTGGTCGGATTAAGGTGGAGAGCATCAGATGATTAAGAACGGAGAGAAAGATCTTGAGAACTGAGAAATTAAGAATTTAAAAAATCTGCAGCTCCCGAGACGGGTTTCGAACCATGAACCTTGTAGTTATCGAACTATGACTTTATCCATTCTGCTACGGAGTACTCTGTACTCATTCACATACGTTTTCTGTGGCTACATTGAAAGCTAACTTAATGGGATATTCCAAAAGTTGACTTGGTGGATGCGCCGTTCTGATAGTATATTAACTCTTGTAACTTAGTTACAATGTGCATAATGAGCGTCTCCTTGTTCAGAACACTTTTCAGGGCAGTAAAATTTGTTACTATTGTGTTAATTAGGTGATATTTGATAGAACCATCTGATAAAATAGTGCAAACCCTGTGCGTCATTGTCTGTTAGGTGAATGGTTAATGTAATTTACTCCTACGTGTATGGTCCGAGCTTCGAATCAAGACCATTCTTATTGATTATTTTCTTTGAGCTACGCTCATACTGTGCATTCCACAAGTTCAATTTTGAAGTAATGTAGTCACAGCTAGTATAATTCGAAATTATTTTCAAATATGATATTTGTTATTACACGTGTTTCTTTAACTTGTTTCAAAAATTGATATTCAATCTTACAACCTTAATGTAACTCATTTCTCTACGGCATATCACCATGAATGTTTGCACAACGACGACAGTCAGGCGTTAATACAAAATTCAGTTCTTACTGTAATGTATGTATATATATTTAGAAAGTCTGACCCAGAGAAAAACGTACAGTGCAACATTGACTCTTGGAGGAGTTTCAAACGAATTTACTATACGTATAAATTACCATCTCAACAATCTACTGTGAGGGCTAAGACACTGAAAGCATTCCAGAGAGGGAAAGGAGTTACAAGTAAAAAAAAAAAAAAGTAATAGGATACGGAAAATATTGGTTTCAAATTCATAGTTTTCTGGTTCGAAGAGATGAATAGTGTCTACCAGATGGGACTCCTCACTTGTTTGTAGCCTTGCATATATGGAAAATTGTTTTAAAAGTATATTTTACATTCAAGCATGATTGTTTAATAAAAAAGCTTGTCCTTCAACATTATGTTTTATAATTATTTTCTACTGTATTTCTTATTTATAATAACATATTTTCTATATATATGTATTGTATTCTGTTATACGTTTCTTATTTGCATTTTAGGTCTTACATTTGAAGAGGAGCACATGACAATTCAGAGCAGCAGGGACATACACAGAATGCAGGACTTGGCAATCCAGAGCTCCTGCCCCACGAAATCACTACTTTTCTGTAAATTATATCTAATTTTAGAGATGATGATAGACATTTTAGTAAAACATGCCCTCAAAAGCCTTGTCTACGCCCCTGCAAAGCAGTGAAAATTTTAGAGTGCGAGCAGTTAGTAATGTTTCCCCAGAAGTTATATCTCCGATAATTCCGAGTGTGATATCAGTATTTGTGCATTATCACTTTTCACCCGCAGTGTATTGAAACGCACTAAAAAGGAACAGTTCTGAATTCTTCACTGGTTCCCCCTATGACCTCATGCCAATAGGGTCAACCTTGGACATATCCACATCTGAAATATCACGTTTTATTTCAGTGATTCCGAAAACTATCCATTCGACACAAATATAGTGGCAATGCCGATGAGTGCTCAGGAATGTCTGATACGTGAATTGTTACTATATAAATTCGAACTTGGGCATAACGCTCTAGCAGCAACTCAAAACATTTGTTATGCGAAAAGGGAAGGTGCGTGAACCACAGCACAGCAACGTTGGTTTTAAAAAATTCGTGCAGATCATAAAAGTGTCGAAAATCAGCAGAGGTCCGGCCGGCAAATAATACGAAACGGCATTGAGGAAAATCCATCCATTATCACACGACGATTATCAAATCAACTCGGCATGTCTCAGTCCACTCTAATGCGTCATCTACACTATCTCGGAAAAACCATCAGAACCTGCCACATTGTGCTGCTCCCTTCAGGTAAGGCCCAGGAAAGTGTGGATGGGTGGCGACAACTGCTGTAAAATCATCGTTGTGTGCGTTTCCTGAAACGAATTGTTACAGACGACAAGTCTGTTTTTTCCGACATCCAAATATGCAGAAGCAGTGGTTGAGCAAAAGTAAACTTCTAGAACCTATCATCAAACACGGCCATTTCGAGTTTTAAATCATGTTCTGTGTATGGTGGAACTACGAGGGGTAATTCACTTTGAGTTTGTTCCTAACGATCATACAATCAATGTTGATCTTTATTCCAAACAGTTGGAGCAGATGTATGCTGCATTACGCCGAAAATATCCTATTGAGGAAAAAAATTCGCCTTGCTGTAACTAGAAAACGCAAAATAAACTCGACTCGAAAAACGCAACAAAATTTCAGGGATTTAATCACATAGAATTGATGCAGAACTGCCATATAGTCCTTGCCGTCTCAGATTACTACTAGTGTTGCCACGTATTATATAATAAGTGAATTATCACTTAGTGCATAATTTTTTTTTATTAACATGAAACAAAATAAACAATTAAAATAATATATTTTAGTGTAAATATTCGGTACGCGGAGGTGAAAAAATAGCTAAAGCATTTAAAAGTAAAAATAACCTGAGGCTAAGGTTGTGTAAACTAAAAAATAAACTTGTTTACAAACTATAACATAACACCTAGCTAACTTCTATATGTGCATTTGTGATTTGATTTATTGTTGGCAAAAAAGTTAAAAACAAAATATCTGGTAAAGTTTTAGTAAACAAATACACGGATTTTTTAAAACTAAACAAAAAATAACCAACATTTTATATTTGTATACATAACAATAATATTTATCCAAAAAACTATATTTGGAAATTTTAAAATTTAAAAATAGAGTGCCAACGAGTTATAACAAACAAGGACATTTACGAGTACAAAAAAACAAATTTTATAAACCAAATTAATTTTTTTGGATCATTCATTTGGCTTTCACCATTTTGGATTCACTTTGTTTCGTTTAGAGATTTGACATGACGTTTTTTAGTAGCTGTTGTCAGGACATTAAATATAAACTAAAAAAAATTTAAGTAATGTATATTATAGTATAACAAGTTAAAATTATTTATTAGCAATTTACATGCTTTTGCAGTTATTGTATGCTTCTTTTCTTTAGTACCATAATATATTTGTGCATTTAACTTATAGCTATGTGTAATTGTTTCTTTTATTCTAAATATTAATTAATTACATTATGCATTCTTCTTATTATTTTTATTCAATCTCTTTTATTTTACTATCTGTCACATTTCAATAAAATGTCATAAATCATTTGGGTAATGGTCTTCATGTAGCAAGCAATACATTATAACTATAATCCCACTATACTACCCGTTCCATTATTGTGGTATACTATTATACTTTACCCACTACACCGTTGAAAATGAATTTTATATATATCTTTTTATATATGTTACACGAGACAAGACGGGACGTCTCGTGAAATGTGTCGTCTCGTCTCGTGTCTCGAAAATGAAAACGCTGGCGGGAATGGCCAAGATTGAAATTGCCAGTGGTCATATAGATTGCAAAAGGAAAATCCCCTTTGTGAGAAAACATGTTGAAAAGCCTTTATAGAAAAGTGTCCTCTGTCTATTGAATGAAACAATCGTGATACATGAGCTTCCAGAAATATCATCCTTAATGTCTTGTCCCCAATTCCCCTTGCTGTAAACTGAGGAATTCTCATTTTTTCATTTCTGGCTGGAATGATGACAAACAAAATCAAAGAAATTTTTACAAGGTCAACCGAACTACCACTACCATCTATTCAATTTGAAAACTGGGTAAGGTCTACACTCAATACAGGCTGTAGTTGAAAGTTCTGGTTGAGATGGCGGAAGAGAACAGAACAGACTACACTTGTCTTTATTCTCTGGTGGCGGTATTCTTTTTGCTATATGAACCGAAAACGGCAATTGAAATATGTCATCTTGCAACTAAAATTTTATCTTCTCTCTCTCTCTCTCTCTCACACACACACACACACACACACATACCCATAAAAACACACTTTTACCATTTTACCAATCGCTCGCTTATTATACAGCAGTCATGTTGTAAAATTCACCTCTTCGTTTGGAAGCCGGGCGAAGGACAAAGAAAGCGAAGATATTGTCGACGAACCCTTCAAATTGTTTGCTTTCAGCAAATTTATGGTACTAACAATATCACTGGAGGTGAAGAGGTTTTACAAGGGGGACCTTCCTTTTGTTACGCGGAAATGTTTGATGTGACCAGAGTGCGAAATTGCCCTCTGCTTCCATGTTGAGAGGAGGGGAATACTTCCCTTTCATAGTGAATAATATTCATTAGGACCTGATTTATCTTCAAAAATGGTTTCTTACAGGCGCAAAAAACCTTTCGAACTTGATAAATGTAAAGAACATTTGGTATAATATTCATGGAACTCCGTTGAAAGCAGAAAATATCATGAGATTGATCAAAATTCGAACATTGAAGAACATAATTAACAGAAAAGAAATAGGATACCCAAACCATATTTTCAAACCTTCTATAAAATGTTTATCCTATATTTTTACTAATTCCTTACTCCCATGAAAGTATCCTGGGGACGATATTCTCTCCGATTTTTTCAGACTGAAATCCTTTTATCCCGTACGACCCCCCCCCCTGACACAATACAAAAATAACAAATGCTGTTAAAATCCATACACATGACCCTTCCGGGACTCAACTCGGGGTCTTCAAGCCGATGGTCTATCGTCGCAGACCGCTCGGCTTGGTATGAAGATGTACGTTGTATGATTGCGAATAGATCACGACAATATAAGAAACTTTAATCCAAAATAGCCACCCAAAAATCAACTTTTTTTTTAGACCACTAGCTAATCTGGGTGTACTGCCATGAGTTTGTTACACTAACGGGGCAACCACCACATAGTATCACACACCCCGCGGTTATGGGAACAGATTTGAACCATGGAGGTGAAGACTGGCCCAAAGCATTCTTTCGTCTGATGTGTCGTTCAACTCCCATTAGTATGGCACTTTAAGTAGAGCTTACTGTGCAGTAACATATAAAATTTCAATCAAATACTTTCCATTACTCAATAAAATTATTTGGTTCCGAACTTTTTTTTAAAAAAAAAATAATTGCAACAAATCTAAACATGTTAAAATGGAAAGTAGTTTTTTGATTGGTATGGGTTAACAATGTGAAACCTAAAGGCTGGAATATATGAAATCAAAGTGTACACACATATCTATCTCTCTATTTATCTATATATCTTTCCATCTCCTCTCTCTCTCTCTCTATATGTGTGTGTGTGTGTGTGTGTATGTGTATGTGTATGTATATATATATATATAGAGAGAGAGAGATGGAAAGATATATATATATATATATATATATATATATATATGTGTGTGTGTGTGTGTGTGTGTGTGTGTGTGTATTTGTATATATATATATATATATATATATATATATATATATATATATATATATATACAGACATTATAAAGCAAGTGGGGTGATAGTATACGGTAGTGTCGGGGATGGTGACACCTTTACATCGGACTTTGCTTGTCGTGTAAACATTATTTGAAATTAGTGTCTTCATCTTCGACGTACCTATGAGCAATTTACTGTATATTCGTGTATTGAAACTGGTGAAACAAATTTCAATGTTTCAGAATGTAAAAAAAAAAAAAAAAAAAAAAAAAAAAGCCAGGGTCGAGAAGCCTCAGACAACTAACAGCAGAGATATATTATCTTGTAAACTATTGTGAGCTTATTTGAATTTATTTTTAAGACCTTTAGGCAACTTTGGCTGAATGGATGACGATGGGGAAATTAGTGGAATAAAGAATGTAGTAGGATACTAGACAACTTCGAGAAAACACACACATTCGAAAAATGAAATGAAATCTTTGAGTTTTACGTCCCATGGTTATGCCGGTTAGGATAAAGGAGACAGTGATGATGAGTAATGAATGAAATGGTGGAATGAAGAAAGTGAGAGGAAACGGGAAAACCCCGAGAAAACTCACGTACACGATGTTTGTCCACCACAAAGTTCACTTGGCGTGGTTGGGATCGAACCTGAGACCCCAAGCACCAGAGGTGAACGCTCTACTACTGAGCCACCGCGGTCCCCACACACATTTAATGTTTGTCCACCACAAAGCTGGCACTAACCGAAATCGAACCGACTACCACATACACCAGAGGTGAAGGCTTCACGGTGTAGCTACCGTGACATTTCGTGTCTTGTGTGTTCTGGGTAATACTTGTAACTTAGTTGTATCTTGATTAGCATGGTGCAGCCTGCTACATTTTACTTTCGTTTCCATGGTATGCTGCTATATTTTTTACGAGACAAGAAAGACAAAACGAGAGAAGCGAGACGAGACGGGACAGAACCTCTCGAGACGAGACACAAGACGGGACGAGCACATTTTTCGAGACGAGACACGAGACGAGGCATGCTTTGCACGAGACGAGACAGCCTGAAGTCTCGTCTCGTCTCGTCTCGTCTCGTCTCGTATCGTATCGTGCCAGCACTAATTACTACCTATTTCGGTCCGTGACGCACTTTCAGAAATCATGATGCTTCACCAACTAGTATGAAGTGGAAATACCAGATAATGGTCCTTTGCGTCTAAGGACTAGGTGTGATATTGAGGATCTGGCAGGAAGGTGGCTGTGAACATGCCAACACGTGTGGTTATCCTTTGAATGTGTGCCTGATTTCATTTTGTTTTGATAAATACATGTTATGTATACTAAAAATTTGTAAAAGTTATGACTCATCCATGTAATTCAGATGAATTAACTGCCACATAAAATAATGCATGTTTTTCATGGGATAGTATCTCTTGACCCTTAAAGCGATGAAAGGTATGAGAAAATCAGTTCACTTACCAAGGTAATTGACCTTAAAAACTTTTAAAGCTCTAGATCCTGGTAAAACAAAATATATTACGTTTGCAAATGAAATTTGCACAATAAATAATACGAATAGTGTGACAACCAGGGAAAGCAGAGAAACTGTTATATGGTAAGACAACAGAAACAAAAATCACAAGCTGAATGTTTAAAGTGTATTGCAAGGAAACAAGCACACGTGTACGTGGCGTTGTGGCTAACGTTCTAAAATACCAATCAACTGATCCATATTCGAATCTGCGTTAAGTGCACGTTTTTTCTTTTGAGGAACAACCATTACTTGCAGTATTAGTTTAATATATGGTTTCATTCTGTTAAATTTTTCTTTTCCTTTTTAAGTTAATAATATAATTCTGCAAGTATGATTCTACCTAGGTGAGAGTGAGTGTGTAAGTGCGTATTAAATATCAGAATACGATTTAATATTGATTTATTTATTGAATGATGTTTCATTGTTGTCGATGCTGTTAGTTTTATTTTCCTAAAGAAGTAATTTACTCTTTACATATACAAAATGTAATTGTATGGTTTCCTTATTTAAAAATGATTAGTGTGCATTTTTAAGTGTAGTATTCCTATTCGGTGAATCACCACTGGGCAGAAGAGCAAAGAAACATTACCTCAGGCACTTTCAAGTGCCTGTCTTATTTCTGTCTGAACTGTGAACTGACCACCAATAATATCAATGAAATACTAGTCTGTGTAAAAACATAAAGAGAGGAAAGAAACAATATCATTATATTTTGTTTTTATTATTAGATGTTTCAGTATGTTGAAGAAAGAAATCATGTTAACTATTAATTCAGAATATAATTAATAAATTAGTGTTCATACCGAGTGGAAAATCATATTCTATTTGGGAATACTCATGTGAAAATGAAAAGAAATCCAACATTTGTAGAATGAATCCTATCAAGACTGATTCCTGATGGGAACTCATTTAGTTTATGGTCCGAAGTTAAATTGTAGATCCATGTCTCATATAGTCTCGGTGCTGAAAGAGATGTTACTCTCCCAATGAATTAACTAATCAGGATTAGAAGTTTCACGAAAGATGATTGGTCTGTGCACTGTGAAGTGTCTCTATTAATCTACAAGCCATGCATAACCTAAACCTAAGCCTAAGCCTAAACCCAAAATAGATTTAAGTCACAAATCTCCGTATAAGAGTTGATCGCTCGCTGAAATATTGTGACTTATAATTAAAATTGATATTTAGCTCCATAAACTTGTGATTCTAGGTTCCTAATACGGGTTCAAAAGACTTAAATATATTCTAAAAATCAAAAAGTAGAATACACAATTCGGTTAAAAATATAGGCTGGAGAAATCTTGAAATCTCAGACACGAATTAGTTGAAATGCTCATTCTTCGAACGAGAAGAATAAGTTTATGGGAATATTATTTGCGAAATATTCAATCATCTTTTCCAACAGAATAGCATTTCAATCGAAGTGAAATTATGAAGATCCAAGTGAATCCAATTGCTAAATGTCTTCAAGATTTATTTTAAACAGCTAAAACGCTTACTCACTTTGGCTAGTTTATGAGCAGAAAATGGAAAATTAAAATATTGTAGCAGTTGCCGTGCTTTCTTTGCTAGAGTTGAAGTTTCTGGAAACGATGGACCACATGGTCACAAGTTTGTAAGCAGTCAGGCACGTAGCCAAGGTGGGATCCGGATCCCCCTTCAAAACCAGAAATAGAAAAAATTAAGGAAGAATGAAACAAAAAGAAACGAGAAAAAAGAAGAATCAGCATTAAAAATAAAAATAATTTTTCGTCATTCCTTCTTTGCTGTATCAAACATGTTATTTCAGAAACAGTTTTCTACTGCTCCTTTAACTTGTCATTTGGAACAGACAGTGGCTGAAGGAATAATAAAAAGTTGTTTGGAAAGAAAGTTCTCTTAGCATTTGATTCAACACAAAAAGGAACGCAGATATTGTAAAATATTTTACTTTTGGGTGCAATGCTTTTGCGCACACTTTCTTCCAGCTTATCATTCCATGCAGATAAGAAGCAAAACAAATAATCATTTTAATGCTTTTGCGCACAAAATGGTATGCAACGTTGCCAATTCACTCTTTGATCTTAATATACAATATATTTTGTAGTTCTTTTGCAAAACAAGACAGGACTCATTTGATTAAATAAAATAAACTAATTTATTAAATTACCTAAGTAACTCCAACTACCTTACTTTCTTGGCTTCTTCAAACACACTAACTCACTTATCTAACAGAATACATAGCGAGACAGAAAGTGGTTCCTGATTGGTTACCGCCAGCTGGCGGCAGCCAATCCCGTGACAGCTTCCAAAAGAGAACTGCAAAAATGAACTTTTAATTAACAACTTTCACTTGGCAGTAGCTCGTTAATTAAAAGTTCGTTTTTGTAGTTCTCTTTGGGTAGCTGTCACGGGATTGGTTGGGGGTAACCAATCAGGAACCACTTGCTGTGTCTCTGGAACTTGTTAACTACCAGATATGAATATATATACTGGAGGATACTGAGAATAATTGTATTCTGTTGAAACTGAGACGACAGTATGGACTTCGAGATATCAACTACGAAGAAAGGCGCACCATTCATAATAATGGGAGATTATAAATATCGTCGTTTCCGTGAAGGAAGAGAAGGATCAATATGGAGGTAAGTTAAAATATACTTACTAAATTGGTGAGAGCAGAAACTTTTGTTCTTCTCAGATTGCTTTGTGAACCATTTTAATTTCTACAGACTATTTTGACGTTTATAATCCTTGAGTTTAAACGTAGCTTACTGTGCCTCTCCACTGGCTAAAGTAAGGTAATGAAGCAGTGGATGTAAACTAACTTAATACTCTAAGATTTTGAACATTTTCGGTTTTGAATACATTTTCATACAAAAGTAGCAGAGTTAATCTATAGACCTTTTGGTGAGGCACCTGCTCACTATTGCTCCATCTACTAATTTATTACTTACACGAAAGCATTAATTTTGCAGGTGTACCTTGAAAACATGCTCGCCTACAATTGAAGTTGATGGTACTGAAAGCAGTGTATTACAGAAGGGAGTGGAGTTTAATCATCAAGGGAGTTAAAATGTTAACAGGCATTTGTTGAGGGAAAACTGTAAACGTCGTGCTGTAGAATGCCTTGACGAACGGCCAAATAAAGTCATAAGAAAGGAGATTTCAAAATTGACAAGCTTGAACAACCTTGATCATAAAGTTATGAAAACATGCAGAGAAGCAATGTATCGATCTCGGAGGAAGAAAATGCCCAGTAAACCAAAGATATCACCGAAGCTATTCAACAATTGAAAGAAAGAACGAACGATATAACTATGGCTGGAGAAAGGTTTCTGTACGTCAATGAAGCAGCGCAAATAGTCCTTCTTACATACAATGAAAACATCAGGTAGTGTTCCTTTTTAGTTGTTGTTGACTTTGATGTATGATTTTGATTTTGTTTTTATATAGGCCTAGTGAAGAAAATGTTTCGCTTCTATGTATTCTTTATTCTTATTCGGTATTATTATTCCTTTATTCTTTTTTCAGTTCAGTTTCTGGTGTGATTTCCAGGACATGGAATTGTTTGCTGACGGGACATTTGCATATTCCCCACATTTTGCCCAGCTATATAGCATTCACGGCTATAAGAATGGATATTATGTTCCTCTATGCTTCGCGTTATTGCCAAAAAAAGATAAACAGACTTAAGAAGATATGTGGAAGATGGTTATCAGTTTAGACGCAAGAGTGACACTCAGATAGATTTACACAGACTTTGAAAATTCTGTCATAGAAGCTATCAGAGTGATGTTCCTAGACTGTGATATTCATTGTTGCAGGTTCCACCTAGGTCAAGCATTGTGGCGAAAGATACAAAGTGATAGCGATCTCCGTAGTGCCTATTTAGATTCAGTCACAGTTAGGTATGTGCTTTGGTTACTTTTCTTTTCGGTTTTATAGTTACTTCTTTAAGCTGTGGACTTTTGAAATAACTCTACTATCATGACATTAGATTATGTCTTCTAAATATGAATTTGTGGCTACTACTCTTGGCAAGACTACTCTAGGAAATTTAAGTTGTGAACTATCCATAAAAGAAGTCAACAATGTTGAACTCAATTTAATTTCTATGCTTTTTAGGTTCTTGGCTAAAGACATTTTTTGGACTCCCGTATTTATCTCCAGAGCAAGTACCAGATGCCTTTGCTGATCTGATTTCGGTGGCACCTGACACCAAAGGATTTAGATTTTCAGATTATGTGCTGAACAACTACATCGAAGATAATTGCATGTAATATTGCAAATCAGAAATAGCATTCTGGTTTGATAAATGTAAAAGGTATAATGAATTTTGGGGGCAATAACAACCCTGTGGCTTACACCCGTCCCGATCTGGGAAAAACCACTTAACTTAGTTTTAACTTAACTATTAAAGAATTATAAATATCAAAATTAAAGAGGTAGAGGGTCTCCAGCAAAAGTAATTAAAAACTGTCTAGTAAATAGGGTAGAAGCATTCTCGTTTGAGAAATTAAAGGCATGAATATAGAAATAGCGCACAGAAATAGTAGAGTATTATATGAAGTGAGATCCGAAAATTAGTTTCTACTTTATAGCAGTTCTGGAAATCAAAATATTATTTCAAAATAAAAAATTAAACGGTGATAGGATATGGTATTCATGATTACCTTTTCTTTTCAGGTACCCTCCAGTGATGTGGGCTTGTGAACCATCTCCAGCACCTAGGACAACAAATGGACCAGAATCTTTCCACCGTCACTACAACAGCCAGTTCTATTCTAGTGCACCTGATGTCCATAAGGTAGTATCAGTGTTACTTGAAATACAGCATGAAACACGTTTGAAGATCGCTTCGGTACGGAAAGGTGATTCGAAACCACAAAGGAAAGAAGAAATTAAAAGGAGGGAACAAATTATTAAATTATACAGGTACTTTCAAAACTCCACACGCAGCGAAGTTTCGAGAATGAAATAGCCCTATCTTAAAGTTGTAGGACACAAATTTCAAGGACTAAAGTTGTAAAAAAATGTACCATACAGCAGAATTGAATATAATAAACATTGAACAGCAGAATTGAATATTTCTTTCGTATCTTTCATATTTACCCTTATTCTCTAAAGTATTGATACTGTGCGCAACTGCATGATTTGCTTAAGCATGATTATATTGAGATTTGGCAACGTCGCATCTAAAAACCGTGCGCAAAACCACGATTTTATACTTTTCGATCAGCTGTCAATCAACTACAGATTATCGTAGATCTTTGGGAGAAAACTGTGCGCAAACGAGGTGCACCCGAGATTTCTTCATAGTTTGTTATTAAAATACTTACTTACATATCCTCATTTTATTGTTCCTACAAACCAATATATGTTGTCAGTAAAATAGTTCAGATTGATCAAGCCCCTGGTGTGATAATCACAGTATTGCATACATGTCACGCCCCTCCCCCTACCAATATATGTTGCCAGTAAAATAGTTTAGAATAAGCGAGGCCATGATCGACCACACTAGTACTTGATCAAAAAGTTCCCGAAATCACCACCGTGTGGAGCTCTCAGCCACCTGTTTGACCTTTTCTGTCTGTGTGTGTTGCCACAGCTATCAGCGATATTTCTTCCCAATTTTAACATCCTACTTTGCCATTTGTGTAAGTGACGCAATGTTGAGTACATCTGATTGGGTACATGTTTCGATTTTGGAATGGAATTAATTTTCCAACAATGAGTGTGTATTAAATGTGGCGTTAAAACATTCAATCGTTGAAAGACCTTGGAAATATTGGAAAAATGTTTCGGGAATGATGCTTTAAACAAAACAGTGGTTTACCAGTGGTGAGCACCCAATGAGCCAAGAGCGAAGAAAACCTCGTCGTTTTCAGTCGGAAAAGGTGATGTTCAATTTTTCATGGATTAAAACGGTCTTGTACTTAACGAATTTCTGCCTGAAAGCCAGACAGTCAACAAGAAGTATTGTTTGGACGTTGTGAAGCGTTTGCGCAAGCAATCCGCCTAAAAAGAAATTATATCTGTAAAAACAGCATTGGTTGACGCTCCGTTGTCATGGTGCAAAATCCACGAGTTATCATTATCTACAAGTTTCTCACGAAAAAAGGTAACGAATACCGTTCCGCAGCCACCGAATTCACCGGATTTAGCTCTGTGCGACATTTTTCCGTTTGACCGACTCAAGAAACCATTATAGTCAACACATTTTAACAGCCGAGAGGAGATAAAATAAAAATCGAAGACGACTCTGATGGACATACCGAAAATCGAAAAATGAAATGAAATCTTTGAGTTTTACGTCCCACGGTTATGCCGGTTAGGCTAAAGGAGACGGTTATGGTGAGTAATGAATGAAATGGTGGAATGAAGAAAGTTGGAGGAAACGGGAGAACCCCGAGAAAACCCACATACAGGGTGTTTGTCCACCACAAAGTTCACTTGGCGGGGGCTGGGATATACCGAAAATCGAGTACTACAAATGTTTTGAGAACTAGATCAAGCACTGGCATAAGTGGGTTGGGGTCGATGGGGATTACTTCGAGGGGAACAACATCAATTTTTAGGAATAAACTTGTATTTTTAATTTTGTGAGTGAATTCCGGGAACTTTTGGTTCAAAGTAGTATTTCATGTCACGGACCCCCCCTATTACGAAATCCTGGCTACGTGTCTGTACTGAGGAGTTTAAATGCCGAGTTTCATCTTCCTATGATAAGAGAATCGTCAGAAACTTTTTTTTTGGGGGGGGGGAGTATATTTTTAGTACTCCTTTCCTCGTGTAGAACATGTATTACCTGACCAGCGAACGAGTGCGGGCGGCCGATTTTGGAACTAAAATACAAACAACAGACTAAAATACTAACCGGATGACTTATAATTAATCTATCACAGTTATTTTTATCCTGTTCGTAATAAACCACTTGTTCAAGTTAAGACACAGTTTCAGAAGTTATGGAGTTATTTCCAGAGCACTTTAAGGGATTGCAAAAAAAAAAAAAAAAAAAAAAAAAAAAAGTACATATACCCTCTATATTAATTGGCAATAACTTGCGAATAAACTAGCCTCAGTGTTGTACAAAGAAACACTAAGAACTTCGAGTGTAAGGAATTTCTACTTCTTCTGTTAACAAAACTTCGAAGTTCATCTTTGAGAATCAAAGTTATACTTTGGCAACTGCGCTTTCATTGTTTAAAGCAAGTTCTATTGTGTAGTTTTGAGATAAGAAGTCCTCAAAATTGCGATTAAGTTGGAACATGTGATCTCCGATCGATTGTCTAAGCAGTGTCTTGAGTAAAAAATTCTTTTGCATTAAGATCATTTACGGGTGTGCTGCAAAAGTCCGGTCAGAAAGAAATTGATATAATCTTTCACTGCCACACTTCTAACCACCTCCGAATGGGACTTTGATCCGCCCCTAATTGAGATAGTAGATAAAGATAACTCTCTCTGATGTCTAACTGACAATATTTAGCATGGTTTGGTAATTTAAAAAATCCAATATTTCTGTCATATTTTGAAAACTTTATTTAAAAGAAATATACCCAGTGTTGCATTGAAGGGGAGCAATTAAAGTTTAAAGTGGGGTGCCTAACAATTGAAGATTCCTTGTCTTTCAAAGGAATTGAACTCCAGTGAAATTCAGAAAAAAATGAATTAGTATTGAAAAAGAAATACAAAATACATTTTCACAGTAACTCTTACAGGCATTACGTTATTATAAAATTAATACTACTTCTGAAACTGATTAGAGTGAATAGATATGTATTTGAATAACAAAACTATTTGCATAAGTTTCTCAAAGTATCAAGTTTGAAGAACGAAGTTTGTCTTTCACTGTTATCTTATTGTTCAAAGATACCGTTGATGAAACAATTGGCCGGAAAGCACGCGGCCGCTTCTTACATCAATTCATGAAGAAGATGAGTGTCAATATTAGGTATCAGTATTTAAAAAAAAAAAAAAAAAAAAAAAAAAAAAACTTGCAACCATACGTAACACATTTTAATACTTAGACCTGAAATTAAAATACAGCTATTTAAAGATGATTGCCTTTGTCTTTGAATTTCATATGTGGACAACAATATAGGGCTTTTCAGATAGAGGAGGGAGGGAGGGGAGGATAGAGGAGGGAGAACAAGACCGTATATGTGATGTTTGAACTATATGCAACTTGTGCTCTATGTATTACAGACACAAAGATAACACTAGGTTCCCAAGTTTTAAAATTATGTTGTGTATGAAAACAGACAGTAGAGTTAATTTTTTGCCATCTGAGACCTAGATTCTGAAAGAAATTCAGAGGGAGTTCAAGGGGAATTTCTGTACTCGTAAATAAAAGTTGTGAATTTATCATATGTTGAAGCAATGATACTTACGCTTACATTACTCATGCGCTGATCTTTTATCAATACTTTTATTCCACATTTACCAAAAGGCTGGATTACGATAATAGTCCTAAAAGAAAGATGCACTGTAATCAAATTTTACAAGTTAATCACGAAAGGCAAGCTATCCAATCCCATAGCCCTTTAAAAAATTAAGGAAAAATTTCTTCTTCACCTCCTTGTCTCCCCCAAAGGGTTCACATTCATGGAAAAAATGAAATGAAATTTCTTTAGTTTAACGTCCCATGATTATGCTCTTTATGCTAGAGGAGATAGATGATTAATAAAAATGAAAGATTGTAAAATTAATTTTTGAGCTCTTACTAGGCTCAACCTAGAACCACGTACAACAAAAGCATATGCGCTAGCCAAAGACCAACGAAGAGGACTTTCACAGTTCTCGAGTGTAAAGGTATCGGAATTCTTCCTTGGCTAGCGCATATAATTTATTTGTCAACCGATAAACATACATTTAAAACAAACACAAGAATCGCGAGCCTTAACTTGATTTAAACTTATAGTTACAAGGTATTGCGCACTCTAAGCTATCAACCCATAACCTTTTAGTCATTGACATCGTTATTCCTACGTTTTACAGGTTGCTCCTGTCTTATAATGAAATCAAATAAAACGTAATAAATTTTCATATAATCTCCTTAATACATGGTAGAAACTCACTTGCGTGTTATATTGTTCCTAAATTGTTAATTTCCATGCACATGTCATTATCCACAATACATCTGCATTACTGCAGGAATACCCATTCCTACATTCAATAACAACTATAAAATTTATGGCGTTCTTTATTAAGCGAAACAGATTAGGCTACTTATAACATGTAAACTGCAGGTTTTAGAAGTCGTTGGATACACTGCAGAGTGACGCTCTCCGCTCCCCTGTCCCACCGCGCTTACGTAGAAACCGGTGTAAACACAACAGCAGCGCTATCCCCGAAAAAACGCACTAATATCCTGGTCACGTAATAACATGAGTAACATGAGAAAAGCCCGGCCCGAGTTAGCTAAGAAATGGTCAGCTGGCGAACTTGGACGCTAGTTAGAGAATGGTCAACTATGCGTAAATGAAAAAAAATCAGATGGAAATACACACAAGAAGAAGTTATGGGAATTGAAGTTTAGTAATGAAACTCAATAGGAAACAAATTTTAATGTAGCCGCAATCAGTTAGTACTAATCATGGTAGAAATAAGAGAAGGTAAACCCACGCGCAGCCTCTCCCTTCACGTGACGTCATCTTCGACACCAAACCCTCTCAGTTGACAGGTAGTTAGTTGCATTTGTGTTAAAGATTTTCTACGTTTTCATTGTTTTTTTTTAATAGATTTGATTACAAGGTTGATATGTTTAAAACAAAATGTTTAAAACAAGTGTTTAAAACATGTTTAAAACGAGGGCTGTTGTTTTATTCAGTTTGTTTTAAACGTTTTAAACAAAATGTTTTAAATGTGTTTTTTTTTTCGATGGTGGTTGAACATGTTTAAAACAACTAAAATATCAGATTGAGTAAGTTAATTTAATTTTCTAACAAACAACCCATCCTCCGCAGGATTTGTGCATGGAGTAGATTACAAGCGGAGTTATATTCTTATTATAACAACAATTACTGAACGAAATTTTGCATATCAATGTGCGTATAACTAAACCAACAGAAATTCAAATGAAGTATTTCAACATTTCTTAATTTCCAAGAATAACGGAGGTTAAACACACTACACACTATTCTAAGATACAAATTCAACACTTGGGTATATTTTTGATCACTATCATTTCCATAATACTGAAGAGTTCTCACACCATAAGCTAGAAGAAATACTTTGACAAATACAATACAACTCATAGAAAAGAGCAGTGACTAGCCTACAAGGAGCAAATGCCATATTTTAATTAAACAGTTTTCAAGATACATCTCTATCTGCAACATGGTAGCTAATAATGATTAATGTCTAGGGCATAGCAACATAATTAACTCTAGACGCTCGCCAGGGATTTTAACAAAATGGTAGACTCTCACGTTCGGGGCTCTGGTGACCTCCCTAATTATCACAGAGTCATGAGTTATACATCATTGGAAAGCTTATAGACCACAAATTCCAATGAGGTAACATTCGTGAAATTCCCGCCGTATTCGCAGAAAAAGAACAGACATAAAAAATCATTAAAAATATGAAAATATTGACTTTGCGGGGCCCTTGCAGCCACTCTACGCTGACAAAATGATGAATGTGTAGGCCACATACTTGTGACAATAATGTAAGAAATGGTAGCCATTGCTGCCATTGGGTAACGAATTCGTTTTATGTAGGAAATATTTAAAAAAAAAATGCGCAGAAAACATTCATTGAATTAGACATTCTTTTCCCTCCCCCTCCCCCATAGTACCACGTCCATATGTAAATCATTTTTTTCTCTCTTTTTAAGTTTTACGTCCCACGGTTATGCCGGTTAGGCTAAAGGAGACGGTGATTATGAGAGATGAGTGAAATGGTGGAATGAAGAAAGTGGGAGGAAACGGGAGAACCCCGAGAAAACCCACGAGCACGGTGTTTGTCCACCACAAAGTTCACTTGGCGGGGGCTGGGATCGAACCCGGGACCCCAAGCACCAGAGGTGAACGCTCTACCACTGAGCCACCGCGCCCCCCGTAAATCATTTTCGTTGCACACAACATGTATTGCTTCTAGACCACTTCAGTGAAATATATCTTGTGTTGTATGGGACCGTCCCGAAAGTAAATGTAAATTAACCAAATTTGACCTCCTCTTCTTCTATAAACAACAAGTACACATACAGGTTACTATCATATAAGGGACTACCTCATTGCTTCACATACCAATTTTTATGGATGTACCACAAAGGAGGGAGGAATACCCGCCAAACCTGATGAAAAAAAAATTGGTGGAAAATTAAAAAACGAACTTCATCCTCCCTTTCTCGGCCGTACATACGTACCCCCTATATACATAAAATGCAACTGACGGAAAGCTTCATCCCTCAAAAATACTTTGGTACCAAATCATCTTTCTAGCTTAATTAGAGGCTGAGCTATTGGTGTTTGTTGTAAAAATAAATGTAATTTACGTCAAAAAACTTAAACTCCAAAAAATGGCTAACTTTGCCCCCTCCTTTCTCCCCCATATAAGCAAGAAGCACAAATACACGATATTTCCATGTAGTGGCATACTTCATTGCTTCACATACCAATTTTTATGAATCTATCCCCCAAGAGGGGGAATAACCTGCCAAAATACTGTTGAAAAAAACAACCAAAAAGCACGATATTTACCCTCCTCTCATATACATAAAATGCACACCAGCAAAGCTGCATCTTTCATGAATAAATTGGTACCAAAACTATCTTCCAGCATTAATTTGAGGTTTAAGACTGAGCCATTGAGGTTTAAAGCCCTGACACAGCAGTTGCGTCAATGGGCGTTTAAAGATTAAGATTGCATTCGACCAGTAGAATGTAACACAAAGAAACTAAATTACATAATCCGTGAACTGAGATCGGGAAAATCCCGATTTCTTTCTCCGGAATTGAACATTTGGGCGGATCGAGATTAGGGAAGTTCCCGAAATTTGATCTATCGGTTGAATATAGATGGCAAGCAATACCTAAGAGTGTAAAAATGTAAAATATATGCGAATTTAGATTATTGTTTTAAACAAAATAAACATTTTAAACATATTTTTTGTTTAAAACAAAGTACTTTGTTTTAAACGTTTAAAACGTTTTAAACAAAAAAGCATGTTTTAAACATAAAAAGATGTTCCTTTTTTTTCAACCCTGTTTGATTAGTTTGTTATACACACTGTTGTGTACGACATTTTCTGCGTGTAAATATTGTTGTATATCTCGTACTGTGCATCTTGTGTAAATAGAACTCATCTGTATTTGTTACATTTACTTTGGAAACTTTAAACATGCCCTCATGCGCTGTGTACGGCTGTACAACGAACACACGAAATAGAAAAGTTGGTGGAGAGAATGTCAAGTTCTATTCATTTCGAAAGCAGGAAGATCTACAGAAAGTAGGACTACTGGGGATACCACTTAAGAAAAAAAAAAAACGAACTACGAACAATGCCACTAGATTGGTAAGGAAACTTGTCTAAATAGACTTTTTCTATTTGCATTTTTTAAAAATGAAATATATTCCCATTCCGGAAGAAAATTCCAGTAATATAGTAGACAGGCAGCGAAGTAACTAAGGAGGGAGGATCGGGGCTTGTGTCCCGGGCGCCGGATTGGAGGAGCGCAAAACTGGGTAAATATTTATTTTTACTATAAGGCAAGAAAAGGAATTTCAGCAAACAAAAAATCATTTAAAAAAAAATCTTCAGAAACTTAACAGGACTACAACGACTCACCAACCTTAGGATCATATTCCTACAGCATAAGTTAGCTTCAAAGCTATCTTTTGAGAACATTATAAAAACCTTTGCAGTCAAAAGAGCACGCAAAGTTAAATTTTAGTTCCAACTATTTGTGTTTTCATTTAACGTACATCGATTTAAGAGATTTGTAAAATGTCCTAATACTTGAGACAACAGCTTGAGTGCTTGTCATAATTAAAAATATTCTATTCTAAAACAGCAAACTGTTGATTCATTTTACACATATGAACATCTCGATAAAATTCCAAAAATATTGTGATTTGCAGTTATTATGAGAAGATTATAAGAATATGTCAAGCATGCTACTCACAGATTATTTGGCAATCAAATACTGATTAGTTTGGGGTGTTTACTTGTACTAAAAATTAAATTATTTACTGCAATTTTAAAATCAAGCGTTACCACTTGAAGAAAAATGAAATAAGAGAATTAATGTGATGCTAATATCAGGTGTAGTAGGGGAGCGTTTTCGTTTGGCTGGTCAGGGATGGGGGGGCACTAAGGCGAGTTATTGCCCCGGATGACAACTAACCTAGTTGCGTCGCTGTAGATATCTAAATTAGAAATAGCAAATAGACATCTGAAAATGAGGAGAAAACTGTAATTTGACATCAGACCCCAAAGAGAATATACGACAGCAAGCAGACGACAGCGTGACTCCTGTCCTGAGCGTGTGTCGAAGATGACGTCAATGCGCGAGTAGGACGAAAACGCGTCCGCTGATGGACTTACCTTGTCTTATTTCTACCATGGTACTAATTGAGAGCGCAACTAATCACTTTAGACACGCGTAAGAAATAGTCGGGCGGTTGTGGTAAATAATCTGTTAATTGTATCTTCAAAACCCTAGAAAGGTTACGGTTTTCTTTTCGTTTGCGGGCATCACATTTTGTTTTTCAAAGACTTCCAATGCTAAACTTCAATTCTCTATTACTTCTTTCCTCATGTTCACTTCCATCTGAAATTTTTTATTTAGGCATAGTTGACTATCCTCTAAATTGTATCGAAGTTTTGTCAAGTTTCTAATGGACTTCAGCTAACTATTTTCTTCCAAACGTATTTAAATCTACTAAATGTATTTAAATATTCATTTCAAACGGTTCATTCGATTTCCCGTGATGATCAGACAGACAATCACGATGTTATAGACAGCGTATTTGGAACCTGCCCCCTTTTTCCCTCGAAACCGGAATTTTAAGGATAACGGAAGATGGGCTCACATATTTTAGAATAAGGTGTATATGTTCATCTCTTCCTCTTATGATATTTGTGTTAATGAATGATGAAAAGTCGACTGGAATAAATGCTAAATATAGTATATTAAAAAGATAATTTCAAGTGCTTCATCAGTTTAGCTGTGAGGAGAAGACACAACCTCGATGTCATAATTCTTAAATATTGACTAAAAAAATACAAATTGCCCCTTTTCTCCACTTAATACCGAAATTTCTAAGCACAGTCGTACACGTGCACACTCGTTTTAAATACGGATTTTATATGTAAATAAGGATTTCGTGTGTAATATTATAGTGAATATAGTATGTCACGCTAGTAGTAAATGAAGCATGAATGCTAAAACATTGCTCAGTTTCAGTTCTCAGGAGATTTTCTTTCCTGTCCTTGCATTATTTTGACAATACCTTATAAAACACTGCCACCAGACTACTTTTCTCAAAGTTGTAGTCGTTTAGGCTAAAGGAGAAGGATGATTAATGAAAACAAATTCTAGTTAAAGTAAAATTTTAATTGACTCTTAACTGGAATCGAATCCGAGACTACAAGAACCAAAATCGCACACGCTAGTCACATTTTTAAAGAAAAAGATCAACCGATCATACCTTAGTTTCCTGTGCACCCGAGTTTCCTCGTATAAAAGGTTTCTCAAGTACAGTTAAAACTCCGAAGGCTCTCCCACCGGAAATCGAACACGATATCCCGTACACCAAAGGCAGACGTGCTAGCCACTAGATCAGCGGGGAGGGACAGCCACTTGACCAGCAGAAAGCATATGAGTTTTACTAACAGTACATACAAATTCTCCGTGTGTATGACGACGTTTCGTCGTCTTCAGGTCTGTTCCGGTCATACCGGGACACGAGTCTGACTGATTCCAAGTCACGAAATTCTTAACCAGTGTCATCACTGCTTCAAATATCAGTATAATAATAGAGTTTGTTCCAACCCCAACGAATAAGAACTGACTCTGGTCAGATACTTTTTTCTAAAAACGAAGTTCGACTCTCGATGGGAGCTCATTTGTTTCGGATGAACTCCCTGCACTACAAGTTCTTCCTGAAATATATTCAAAGGAAAAATATCTTTTGACCAAAAATCCGGCGTTAGATATGTTGATTTATATTTAAAAATTCGGGAAATGGGAGCTGGTTCAGTGAGCCGCTCCCTGGATTTATCGCTAGTTTAGTCAGTTTGTAACGACAATGTTATAACCATGGGACATCAAACTCGTGTTGCGTTCTTCAAGGTTTAAAGTTCTTAACTTATTTCAGATTCTATTGAGAATCAAATTTAAGGTGTATATCTCAAGGTGAATTGTCCCTATCTATTCACAAAACTTGTATTTCAGCATATAAAGGCAATTTTTTTTTGCTAATTTCAAATACCCTGCATTTCATCGCAGTTTATTATATTATAAACCATAGTTTAATTCTATTATAGTATTGTTCATAATAATTGTCATATTATCTTCGACATTTTCAAGTATAAATGTATTTCTTTTCATTTCTTTATATAACGAAATGTAATGCCATAGTGACATTTGAACTATGATCTCTGTTTTGTTAAGAACTACAAATGAGTATTTTATATCTAAACGAAAAAAAAAGTTATGTTTAGTTCCAGAATTAAAGATGATGGAAGCTAATGTGCTGACCATCCACAGAACAACTGAAATCCATCTCCTTAACCATGGCTAATTATAGACTACAATTGAAGAAAATTCAATTTATTTTTGAGCTGTAAAGTTATACATAGTTTTTATTAATAGTAAAATCTCGAAGAGTTTTACGCTTGTAAAATTCTACTTCATCTTGTTCGCTTGACGATAAATAAATAAATACTTGCAGAATATCGAATCACACCTTAAACTGTAACCATATTTTTCTTTTTACTGGAGTTCTACGTACCTCGTCAATGCAAAAATAAAAATAAAAACGAAGTAAGACGAAGATTCGAAAGCGCGTTGCGGGAATGGGAATTTTGTACGGATCCAATGAGCTACGGAATAAGATAACACAAGTCATCTACTCTGTAAATATATAACAATAACAGCGGTTAGCTCCGTGGCTAAGCGACTAGTGTACGCGCCTTTGGCGTGGGAGACCCGGGTTCTATTCCCAGCGGGAGCTCATGTGGTTCGGATTCCATGTTAATCAATAGGCCCACGTCTCATATAGCCTCGCTGCTGAACGGGACAAACTCAAAAATCAACTCAACAGTAAGCTTCACTCTGTGAAAGAATGTTATTTCTTTCTTCTTTTTATTAAGTTTTACGATATTTCTGTAGTGTCTTGTGTGAAATGCAGAGAAAGAGAGAGAGCATGCATTTACCGATTTGGTTAGGGGTTGAGCTTTTAAAACCTTTAAAGCATTTAATTAAATCAAGAGGTGGTAGAAATGTATGTGTATTGATTTCATTCTCGTAGTAAGGGGCAAAATATACTGTACGGCGAGAAACATGCATTCTTTTATGTGACAGATAATACGCTTATTTTGTGCTTAACAATAATCTTTTACGAGTCTTTTATAATAGTCTTGTATTTTCCCTGTACTTTTGGTCGACAACGATTACTTTGAGTGCAACGGTAAGTACGAATAAATAAACGAATAAATATTGTATTCAATGTTATGTTATCTTTATGTGTTTATGCGTTAAAACTATTATTCTAGGAAATATCTTTAATATTTCCTAGAATAATAGTTTTAACGCATAAACACATAAAGAACTCACCTAATTTGCATATTCAGAAAATTTGAGTAAAAAAGTATTCACTACATATGGCAAGATACTGAAATTATTAGTGGGTCATAATGTAATTTGCATTCTTTGAGAGCAATGCTTCATAAACGTTTATTTCTTTTTCTTTTCTCTCAAATACTGAAACAGTAATAGCACGCAATGGATCTAGAAATTGGAAACACTGCCGGATAGCAATGTTTTCGTTGACTTTCCTCAGAAGACAAAAGATAGGAACGTAAAACGAAGTCTTCACCAGCGGTTAATTAAGATATAAAACCTAAAATTCAAGAGAAAGGAAGGAAATTTAAAAGTCACCAGCAGATTGTTGTTTGGACTGGACAGTCTGAATATATTAGAAACCAGGAAGACGTAAGCGAAACAATCAAGGAATAAAAGATAAAAAGAAAGGAGATCTAGAGAGGGGAAAATAAGAAAGAATGTCTTGAGAAACACCAAGAGATTTCAAACGATATGGGAAACGGACAGATCTGTCCTACAGTCTCTCTGAAGGAATCCACTAGAGGTGGCTGTAACTCTTAATGGGAAACTTTGTCCAAATTTTCTTTTCCTTTTACAAGTTGAGATGCAGTGTTGCCACTCCGGATTGAACATAATTTGTAAACATCGGTCAAAAAATAAAACCTGACGAGGAAGAGAGTCAAATAGGTCACCAAATTGTTATTTTTGCAGTGTGGAATGGGACATCTCGATTTTTTTTTTAAATTTCGGATATAACGTCTTTTTTGAGCATCAAGCATCTACAGTTAACAGTGCAAAAATGTCGAGTCTGCGTTTTTGTGCGTTTTATGTAATATACAGAGTAAAAAATAACATAAAATTACAGTATTAAACAACTTCTGGGGTTTCTATTTGACTGTGTTTTGTTGTTGTATTTTTATCATTCAAGGTTTGGGATTATGACAAATCCTTTAATCATCAAGCCAATGTGCAGTATCAGTTTGAGTTACAGAATAAAATTCCTAACTGAAGCCAGTATAGGATTACGCCCTCTCTTTGCCAAAGGTTTTGGTATATATTGTGATTCCGTTCATTTTATGGATGTTCTAAATGCAGTCTGGAATTAAGAGTGGTCAAAACAAAAAAGAAAAATACTAGTTGAGCAAAATAAGCATGTTGAATAGAAAAGAAAAAAACATTTATAGGTAGTTGGTTGGTGGAGGTATAAATATAAGGTGATGATAAATGCTCTTTTTTTAAAAAAAACAACATATTTATGTATTTTGACTAGGTGAAATACCCGTTCTTCGCACAGGGACAGATGTACAGGAAATATTCCAATCCTCTTCCCCTCAGGATACTCATTTTAATGAAAGTATAATGATAATAATACACAAGTTAGTCTACTTTTGGCATAAATTTCGAATCACCCTTTAATCGAAGTGACATTGTAAAAATCCACCTTGACGTTGATACTATGTTCCAAAAGTTATTTCAAGCAGGTCAGCTGTTTTCCAGATCCCGAAAACTATGAATTCGACACTATTCTCGGTCAGTTTGAATATTTTATTTTTCACTCTTTCTCACCTACTGTGCCGATGGAGGTGAACAGGGACTTAAACGCCTCGTGAGTGTCGGTATTCATTTTAGCAATTCTATAAACTATGGATTCAGTTATTTTTACGTACCACAACTTCCGACACTACTCAGGACATGCTAGAGGTGTGTTACCCGCACTGAAGGCTGAACTTGGACTTAATGGTGTCGGAAGTGTTAGTATTTATGTCAGTGACCTGAAAACTATTCGGCATTAACGTCTGTCGTTTACGATTATTTTAGTCACTCCTATCTACGAAAGCTCCTAGTAGAGCTAGGAATGTCTTACTCCCACAATATTTTTTCTCAGATTGTAATTCATATGTGTATTAAGTTTGAATAAATAACGGCAAGCATCACCTTGGGCGTTGCTCCTGTAAATTCCTGAGCCATCGGACATAAATGTTCTTCCTTGCACAGAGGAAAATCCGTTCTCCGGACAGCGGTATATTGTACAAATATACGGTATCCTCTTGCTTACTATAGAAGTCAATACGGAGCATACGTTATCCGTATGCTACATAGGCACTGCCCTTAGATGTTACATCATGCCGTTGCAGAATGTCTGACATCTAACAGTTTTCCGTATATCACATGCATATACTTATGTTACCTTCGTCAGCTATATGTTATATAAGTCTATTTGTATGTGAGATCCTGACCTCCTACATTGTTTCATACGGAAAGTACGTATAAATGGAACACTTAACGTACAGCAGACGTATAACTGAACACTCATGTTTTATAATACTTTCTGTATAAGTCCAAAAACTACAGGAATTATGCATGTAACCTATCTTTTTAAGTACGCCTCGTACATTTTTTCTCAGTGTGCCATACTTGGTTTTAAATGTCATCAGAATCGGCACCTAACAGCTAAAGATTCCGAAAACACAATAATCGATTATGAATCCCGATGAATTTGACAGTAATCTCTGTCATCTTAGACGTTTTTGTTTTCCACCCCTTCTCTTCTCCATACCAATGGGGACTGAGTTGGATTTAGTGGTACCTGGAGTGTGACTATTCACCTCAGTGATCCGAAAAACTATGGATTTGACACTAATATTGGTCGTTTTGATTATTTTGTACACTACTCCGTTCCCACCTTCTCCGAGTGCCAATGAGGGCTGAACGTGAAGTTACTCGGCATCGAAAATGTCACTATTTATCTCCGCGATCCGAAAACATAAGGACTAAACCCTAACACCGATCATTTATTATTATTATTTTTAGCGTTTCCCCTTGTCACAACCTTACAGACACTAGGGTATGCCACACTGGAAGATTAACTTGAACCTAAATGTCATCTTGACTGTCACAAATTAACTTAGCGATCCGTAACTGAAAACGCATGTTTTATAATACTTTCTGTATAAGTGTTCCATCTATACGTACTTTCCGTATGAAACAATGTAGGCGGTCAGGATTTCACATTTGTATATAGCGTATATAGGACGTATATAGCGTATAGCTGACGAAGGTAACATAAGTATATGCATGTGATATACGGAAAACTGTTAGATGTCAGACATCCTGCAACGGCATGATGTAACATCTAAGGGCAGTGCCTATGTAGTATACGGATAACGTATGCTCCGTACTGATTTCTGTAGTAAGCAAGGGGATCCGTATATTAGTACAATATACCGCTGTCCGGTGTGTGTATTGTTAATAATTGATGGTCTGAAACAGCATTCTGGTTCTCTGAATTCATTGCAGAAATTAAAGAGATCTTGGCATCTTTTTACGGGTCAAATGATACATTAGCGACTGAAGTTTGAATATTGCATGCAACAATGAAAAAGTTAGTGGATAGAGTGAACACGGCAGAAACGGTACTCGTGAAAGTGTCATGGAAGTACGTGATTTACAGCAAACTATAAAATTCCTTGAGCTGAAAGCAGATGCGCTTCAAAAATACATGCTGGAGTCAAAATCTTGAGTTACCTTAATTCAAGAGGTTGCGAATGAGAACTGGGATACTGCAAAGTGTGCGATGTATTACGAGATTTCAATTGGAACTTGACAAAGAGCTATTGCAGCGTGTGCATCGCGTACGAAGAAAGTGTCCTAGACCTATTGTATGTAAATGTAGGACTAGACCTATTCCATGTATTTCTCATTAAAAATGACCGTCTTGTAACTGAGATATTAGTGATTTGGTGCGACATTTACATGGATGTGTGTTTGGAATGGTACTATAGCTTTTAAGTCTGAATATCATCTGTATGCAAGCTGCTGTTGAGAATGGCGGAAACAACAAATTCAGCAGGTTAACATAATTTTCTGAATACTACAACTATTTATTTTGGTATTTAAACACTTTATTGCAACAGTTGAATATACTAAAACTTGTTTCTTGTTTTCAAGTAAAATTGTTGACGAAATCTTAATACGTTTATAAGCAAATGCTTCTTTTCTTGTATTAAATTAGAGGTTTTATGACATTTCATCAGTCACTCATGGTGATATATTGGGTGGAAAACAGCGAAAGAATATACCATGGAGACTCCAAAACCCACGTCAGGATAGCCGTGAAAAACTAGTGCCATCAACTTACTCTGTAGTATGTTATTTTAATCTTCTATCCAAGTGTGCATATTTACTTTGAGGAGATTGTTACGTACGAATCTCATCTTCAGTTATTATTTGTCCTTCTCGAAAGCGAAAGGAAATCTTTACCAATGGTGAAATATCTGGTATGTGATTTTTAGATGGAATAGACATAGATGGGAACAATAGAGATGAATATGAATTACAGTTGTCTACCAAGTTGAATAAAGGTTCAGGAAGTCTGCGAAGGAAGTCTGAAAATGATCTCGCTTTACCCCATGTTATATCGTACTAAGAATTTCTCATTTTAGTGACTTGGTGCTGGCGAATTCTTGATTTGAGTACAAAACAGACATGAGAAAATCGGGATTCAACAGAAAGAACATCCTCAAGATTATGAACTTCAGGCTAGCTGTTGCCTGCAGCCTGCTCGCATTAGATCATCAGAGATGCTAACAATCATCAAGAGAAGAGGATGAAGAAGAAATTCAAAATTCACCTTTTATTAACGAGAGAAACCCAAACCACCACCTAACAAAGAAAACCGAAAATGTAATTTGCATTTGAGGAATAATATTACAAGGGCAAATTCATTGTGTGTAAAACCCTTAAAATGTTCCTCCGTGTAAGTAAGAACAACTGCTTTACGAATGCCATGAAAATTGAACCTCAAATTGCACGTGTTATTTGAGGTAAACTTTTACATTTCAATTTTCAATCTTATGTATAAACAAAAGCAACTAGTTAATACATACACAGCCAAGATATAACTATGTTCATTATACTGATACAAGAATGAAACTTCAAACAAAACTATCTTCACGCATTTTACGTGATATAAATTATACTTGTAAATATAATACTCTATATTTAAATCTGCTTGTGAAATATAAACATACACATAATGGTTGATATATCAGCACTTCCATAATAACACTCATATATGGTTAGCCATCACAGTATTAAAATTATGAACTTAGAAAAACTTCTTAATTACAATAAACCAGAAATAATTTTAATTTTTAACGAAAATAACCTTCGGACCTCAGGAGAATATAGATGGAAAAGCATATACATTTTCTGAATTGGAAATTAATGGAAAGGAAAGCTATCAAGAACTGAATGAGAATACTTCTGCAACTTTTGAAACTTCCGACCGGAAATCTGAGTTCCTTCGTAGCTAAGTGGTTAGCGTGGGAGACTCTGGTTCGATTCCCGGCGGGAGCTCATGTGGTTCGGATTCCACGATAACCAGTAGGTCCCGTCTCATATAGCCTTACTGCTGAAAGGGAAGTTAAACCCAAAATCAACTCGACTCCAACTGGACATCTGTTTTGCTCCGAGTGGTTGCCAGTCATCGTGGAGTAGAACTGCGACAAGGAAGGGATTCTTCTGTCCCTCCACTTCCAGCTTATATTGACCCTCCAATTATCCAAGAACAGATCAACCTGAAATCAAGGCATTGATGACAATACAAAGAATGGAAGTAAAAAAAAAAAAAAAAAAAAAAACTGGTAAGTTATCTACAGCTGATCTAAGTAAATCTTTCAATGCAACTGTGTATTCAGAAACTCAAAAAATCTTCAATATGTATGATCAGAATTCTCATAGCCTACGCGGTAAAGTGAATGTTTTGTTATTTCTTTGACTTGATTTCAATTATGGAAACTTAGATTAATGAATCACATTATGATTGTGAACAGTGGCGGACTGGGGCGTAAAGGGTCAAAGTAGAGATTAATCCAGGGGGGTCCCTCTCTCTCCATATATACATACGCATATACACACTATATATGCTATATAGGGCCGGAAATAAGAGACAATTGCTGTTTAGCTCCCCTTTTGGTGGTGTAAACACAAAAGTTTATTTTCCTTATGGGAGATTCAATGTTAAATTTTGGAAGCAGTTTTCTCCAATAATTATTCGTAAAGATTTTGGGGCAAATGAGTTGTGTTTCTTACAAAATGCAAAAACATTCATTCACAAAACTAGTAAAGCCGTCTCACAAGTAAACCTTACGTTTGGGTGAATCAAGTTGCTGACTGAGACACACATCAGAAAGTAGTACTAAACGTGGTCAGTATTTCAGTGAAGTTGTAGGTGCGAAGCTCCAGGGGTTTAGGAGATACAGCTACCAGAAATCACATGGAAGTACAAAATAGTCTTCATACAGTTGGAAGTAAAACCAACTGTAAGACCTCTTGTAACAACAAAAGGTGAATAACAAATATATGGGTACATATTAGGACGGGGGGGGGGGGTCATATAGTAAGGGTATACCTGACGGCGGCCATCTTGAAATCCGCCATTTTGAATTAAGGTTAAGTTTTTAAAATAGGAATATGGTCATGTGATACATGATTTAAGGCGGAAATTTAATCAGAAGAACAATGGTGACGTTAATTTTGATTTACGCGAAATTGGTAAAAAGTTACAGGGAAATTAAATATTGTTGCAGCATATGTATTAGTCCTTTACCCTACCTTGTAAATTTTGTGTCAATGATAATAATTAAATAAAAAGCAGGTGGATAAATATTAGGTCTATGGTAAGAGTTGCCTTGATGGCGGCCATGTTCAAATACGCCATTTTGAATCAGACAAAAGTTTTAAACAAAACGCATAACACTGACACCTAATTATAACATTAACCCATAATTCCAACGGTATAACCATTTTTGCTTTTTCATTAACCATCACAAAATTAAATGGATCGCTCCTTACGACTACTGCTTTGACGGAATTGTTAACGACAAATGTGTCAAGTGTAACTAGATTGCCTTTGTCAGGTGTGCTCACTGTGAGCAGAGCGTTTGTGCAAGTCATGCACTACTTTCTGAACTACATATTGATTGTACTAATTGAGGACTTTTCTGGAAGAAAGACCCAAGTTCAATTATGACTCAATTCTACTTTGGTCATTTTTCCTTAAATTAGCAACTTGTTTATGCGATAACAAATGCTGGTTAATGATAAAGCAAAAATGGTTATACCGTTGGATTTATGGTAAAATTTGCTATTAATAAGGTGTCAATGTTATGCGTTTTGTTTAAAACTTTTATCTGATTCAAAATGGCGGATTTGAACATGGCCGCCATCAAGGCAACTCTTACTATAGACCTAATATTTATCCACCTGTTTTTTTATTTAATTATTATCATTAACACAAAATTTACAAGGTAGGGTAAAGGACTAATACATATGCTGCAACAATATTTAATTTCCCTGTAACTTTTTACCAATTGTGCGTAAATCAAAATTAATGTCACCATTATTCTTCTGATTAAATTTGAGCCTTAAATCATGTATCACATGACCATATTCCTATTTTAAAAACTTAACCTTAATTCAAAATGGCGGATTTCAAGATGGCCGCCGTCAGGTATACCCTTACTATATGACCCCCTCCCCGTCCTAATATGTACCCATATATTTGTTATTCACCTTTTGTTGTTACAAGAGGTCTTACAGTTGGTTTTACTTCCAACTGTATGAAGACTATTCTGTACTTCCATGTGATGTTCTGGTAGCTGTATCTCCTAAACCCCTGGAGCTTCGCACCTACAACTTCACTGAAATACTGACCGCATTTAGTACTACTTTCTCATATGTGTCTCAGTCAGCAACTCGATTCACCCAAACGTAAGGTTTACTTGTCAGATATTATTTTGGGAAGGCCCCCCTTGTGGGGACAAGGGGCGTGAAAAGGTGATGGGTGATGTGTTACCAAAATTCCAAAATTTATTTTAAGCCAGTAAGCGTCAGATTTATCACGAATGTCACAGAATTAATGTTCCAATGCTCCTTACATGAAAGAATGACTAATAATGGGGCTAGCCCCCTTTCCAAAATAAAAAAAAATACCATAAATATCCTTATTAGGGACATACGAGAAGGTATTTTTTGTTAATTAATGTATAATTTGGCTTCATTGTAGCAAAAGAGTATGCGTTTTTCAAGTCTGGAACGTTATTTTAGTAACGCACCACCTTAGGGGTACACAGGGGGCGAAGCATTAGATGATGGATCTTTATAAAAATTCCAAATTTTGTTTCGGAAATGCCAGCGAGCGTCAGATTATTCACAAGTGTCACAGAATCAATATTTCAATGCTCTTTGCATTGTCAGTGACATATATGTAAGACATTCTTTTATTTTGTGATATTAAACACTGAAGTATTTTCTTAGTTTCTCGGGGAAACCAAACAATAAACAAGTAAAAGTGAAATATTTTAAATAAAGTATCGAAAAACATCCTGATAAAAACAGTGAAAGTTAAAAACAAATATTAGAAACACGGAAGACTTTCACAAAGGAAGATAATCCATTTCATAAACAATCTTATTTTCTCAAATCCGAAATAGAAAATGAAAGTATGAAAAATAAGTATATAAACTCTAAAAATCTTACAAAAATGATCACATCGCAATCTCAACTCAACCTCAACGCATTCGCACAACATCGTTTACAGAGGCGTTCTACTTAGCGCTAGTCGTGCGCAGACTCAGCTGTCAATTGACTGTGCCTGATCATGAACTTCAGCCAAGTGTAAGTACGTAACCATGAACTTTGTCCGTTATTATAATGAAATATACATATGGCAGTCTTAACATAAAAACAAAAATATGTAACCCCGTGTAAATCAAAATATTGTTTATTATCTTCTCCATACTCTCATTTACTTTAAATATTATTCATTTCTGTCTTATCATTTTGGTGACAGTCATACATTATGTACGTATATGCAATAAAATCACGTTTTGTATTATTCTTCTAAAAATCTGTTTGTCTCCTTTCAAGCACTATGCTACCTGTCCCTATGGCAATCAATCATGTTTTTTTTTTCGTCTTATATGGGACTATAGCCACTTTCAAAAAATTAAAAAAAAAAACACCATAAATATCCTTAGTATTGACATACGAAAAGAATGAACTTTTTCTCAATTAATGCGAAACTTTGCGTCGGGTTAGTAAAAAGTTAAGGGTTTATCAAATCTGGAACATTATTTTGGTAATGTACTGCCTTAGGGAGGCATAGGGGCTGAAGCATAAGTTGGTGGATGTTTATAAAAATTTCAAATTTTGTTTCGGAAATGCCAATGAGCGTCAGATTATTCACAAATGTCACAGACTTAGTGTTCCAATGTTCCTTGCATGGTCAGTGACTTATATGGGGCTTCAGTGCCCTTCAAAAAGAAAAAAAAAATCACCATAAATATCCTTATTAGGGACATACGAAAAGAAGGTATTTTGTGTTAATTAATGTTAAATTTGGGGGCATTGTAGCAAAAAAGTTTGCGTTTATGAAACCTGGGAAGTTATTTTGATAACGTACCACCTTAGGGATCACAGGGGGCGAAGCATAATTTGGTGGATCTTTATAAAAATTTCAAATTTTAATTTGGTAATTCCAGGGAATGTTAGATTAATCACAAATAATACGAAATTAATATTCCGATGCTCCTTTCATGTGCCAGTGACTGATATTGGGCTACAGCCACCCTTCCAAAATTCATATAATTTACGATAAATATCCTTAGCAGAGACGGGTAAAGTAGGGGAAGAAGGTAAATATTCTTTACAATTAATGTGCAGTTTGTCATTATTGTAGAGAATGTTTTGATTTTTAAAAAATCTTGAGTCTAGTGTGAATGAATATCGTCTGTTCTCTTCGTATAGCATAAAATCACACATACAAGTCACCAGAATATTTTCTGCGCACTTAAGCAAACCAGCTCGAAATAGAACACAAAATGACAATGGAAAATGCCGCAGGTACCACGAACGAAATCTTAATGGGAAGTGTATTTTAAAAATTAAAAGTCTAATATGTGACCTTTAAGTTTCAATATTGTTTTCTTCATTCATAAAAAAGCGTATCTTTTCCCTACTTCTGAGACAAGTACTGTATGATTCCACTTTCCACGCTGTAGCTTACTCGTATACTGCACATGTAAGCACGTCAGGAAATTGTATACTATGCAGACATAGTTGTAGTAAAAACAAATGTCTTGCGAGAAATAAACATCAGGTTGAGTAAGGCTATACTATAAACCCAAGAAAACATATTACTTTTTAAAAACAAAATACTCTTTTTTTTTTTTTTTAGCTCAGTTATCATTTACTAAATTGTTTAAAGATTTCATTAATCTAAGTGTAAGACAGATAAAATGAACTTACTTTTATTCAGCATGCCCTCGTGAACGAGAAAGACACGAATTAATGCGATTTACTAAAACCACTGTGAATACCTTCTCCAATATATCTGGAGTGATCCTCTCTACGTTCTGGATAATTCTTTGTTTCAAGTCATCTACATTGTTACATGATTTTTGATAGAATTTGTTTTAGGAATCTCCACAAAAAAAGTCGCATGGAACTCTATGAAATTTCTTTTCGTTTTACAATCAAAGAAGGATCAAAATGAGTGCCTGATTTTGTATATATGTGAGTGTACACTAAGTACTCTATAAATTTGAGTGTATCAGTGAATATTTCTTTATATTTCTTTCTCCTTTCCTGAGTATGTGTTCAATGTAGATAGAAAGGAACTTTGTCTATGTAAATGTAGCTTCAATTGAAGATAAAGAAAATTTACTCTCTTTGTAAATATATATTTCTGGAGCTCCTTCGTGCCTAAGCGGTTAGGGTACACGCCTTTGGCGTGGAAGACCCGGGTTCGTGGAAGACCCGGCGGGAGCTCATGTGGTTCGGAATCCACGTACGTTAATCAGTAGATCCACCTCTCATATAGCGTGGCCGTTGAAAGGGATGTTAAACTCAAAATCAATCAGTCAATATATCTTTCTCTCTCCATTTGCTTTTAAAAGATTTCCAAATGTATTTAAAAAGAACTTGTTAATATTTCTTTAAATCCTGAATGTAAAAATTTTCAGACTCTTTCAAAAGAATTATCTGCATGTGAAAAAAGTTGCTGATCCCAGACCGCATGTAGCGGCTAGAGTGCACGTCTCTTCTGCACGGCGTACCATGTTTCCACCTTTCATGTCTGAGATAGTGAGTTCATGTCTCATATACGGTTTTCCTCAGGATGCATATTTGAGCTTCTGGATTGATAAGTAACATAGACAAGTAACTTAATGGATAGATAAAAAAAATGTCATCTCAGGTTTATGGTAGGTTGAAATTCCCTGCCAGTGATGACAAAATTCTTATCATGTTCATGACCTCAAATCTTCAGAAATAATATAGCATTAAATGAGGCTGGCAACATTGACCAGTTGACGGATTGCCTTTTACTTACAGGAAAAAACGGATGCAGTCGAAAATAAAGCACAAAAGGAAGAAAGAGAATCCAATCCTGAAGAAGTGGACAACGAAGATGAAAGAAGATCTTGGGAGGCTACTGAGACAAGTCCAAGGCGATTTGAGGAAAGATCGATCACCCTGGGAAGGGAAGTTTCCTATCCCTCTCCCCATTCTCTTTAATCTTCCTTACTTTTCTCCGAAGTTCCATTCTCTTTCTCCATCTCTATTTTCCCCAACATTTCGTGGCTCGTGTGGCTAGCGGGAGGGAATAGATACCGAGTCCTGAGGGTTCCTTTCACGAGAGTTTCCAAGGGGAAAATTTTCGCCCCATACTTTGTGACTACTAGCAGGAAGAATGAAAGTGACTAAGGATTCAGATTACATAAATTATTACATTAAGGTTGTTTATGAGTATATGTATGAGGTAGAGTGGGTTGAATAAGTATGACATCTGCAACTTTCCATCCCATGTTTCTTTCATAATCATTCATTTTCTATAATTATTTAGAGCATAATCAGTAGAATTATGTAGAATGTCGGAGGAAATGGCAGAATCCCCCCAAAATTCACAAACACCGTGTCCACCAATAGCCACATGACCTTGGATTAGCCAAGAACCCTCACATCAGAGGAGAATGCTCTACCTCAAATCCACCATACTCCGGTGTTAAATAAGAGAATTCATTAACTATAATAGATAGTAAAAAGGATCACCCACTTAAAGTTTCAATTCCGTCCTGTAGATTATAACAGCTGAAGGAAGAAACTGCTTCTACTATCGTTGTTTCAAAATGAAATCTTTGAGTTTTACGTCCCACGGTTATGCCGGTTAGGCTAAAGGAGACGGTGATGATGAGTAATGAACGAAATGGTGGAATGAAGAAAGTGGTAGGAAACGGGAGAACCCCGAGGAAACCCACGCACACGGTGTTTGTCCCCCACAAAGTTCACTTTGAGGGGGCTGGGATCGAACCCGGGACCCCAAAAACCAGAGGTGAACGCTCTACCACTGAGCCACCGCGGCCCCATATCGTCGTTTGAATTTCAGAAAGTGGAGTATGGATAGTTATCTTTAAAGACACCTTTATCCATTAAGATGATAAAAGATTGACTCTATTAATGAACTCGGCAGAGATAATCGCCCTAGCTATCTATTGCAAAAATAATTAAAAATTCACTTTTGTTAAAAAGTTATAATGTGTAATAATTAATGGGTAAAGTCATCTTCACCTAGTAAGATGTTAACAAACTGACTTCATTAAAGAACTCGTGTGAAATAATTACTGCAGATATCTATTGCAAAAGAATGGAATTCTAAAATTCATTTTCGTTCAATAGTTATCGTGTGGAATAACGAACGCGTTAAAGTCAACGTTAGACGTTAAGATGTTAACGGATTAACTCCATTAACGAACTCGACCGAAATAATCGCTCTAGTTATCCATTGTCAAAAAAGAATTCAAAAATTCACTTTCGTTCAAGAGTCATCGTGTGGAGCAACGTACGTACTAATAACACAATTTTATAGAAGTCCCGCTTGCATGATCCCAATAATTACAAGCTTGGTAGAATGATCAACTGGAGCTTGGTGTACCTTTTCAGCACTGGAGCTGCATGAGACATGACCAAACACTACTTTGGTTTTAATCCAAGACATTATGCTTTCATTAGAATTAAATCTGGGGTTACGCGCACAGAAAGTGCGTGAGGTAGTCACTTCGTCATTTATATCCAGATGTTTCTGGTTGAGTTTGTAGCAAAAGTCAGGGTCTATTCCGCAAGGCTACTGTTGTCCATACACTTGTGATATGGACACTAAGCGGTCCACTTTTTTTTTTTTTTTTTTTTTTTTTTTTTTTTTTTTTGACTATCGCTTGAAATATGATGATTGTTGATGCCAACTAATGAATTAGTAATAAACACAGGTGGGAGGTACACAAACGTTACAAAGCAGTTTCTACTACGATGCAAGCCTCAGAATAGAGTCAAAAAATAAAAACCAGAGGTGCACATATGTGCACCTATGGACTGAATAGGGTATGTATCTGGAACCTACAAGAGTAAATACTAGCTACAAGTATGTTGACTACTGTTACAAGAGCACATGACTTCCTCTATCGGTGATCTTGTTTCAGAAAACACAAGTGTAGTGCAGTTAGCTTGTAACTGACTAGTAAATACCCATAATAGATTGGAGACTTGTATTGCATTTGTGTAACTTTACAAATATGAATAACTTGGTGTTCTATTTAAATAATTAAAGAGAAAGGAATCTGAAACCCAGTGCAAACTTGGGCAAAGCGATTACACAATATATATGCAAGGGTTGGATTTTTAGTTATGGCAACAACAGTATATCTTGAGAAGTAGAGTACTTACAAGATTCGAAGTTTTACAGGTCCTTGATGTAATCACCAGCATTGTGAATCACGCGTTCCCAGCAATGTGGAAGCTACAAGATGCCGTTGCCAATGCCTAATCTCTGGATAGTGCGGATGGAGAGATCGGTCGCCCGGAGGACATTAGCAATTGTACGGAAGCGTGTCCCAAGAAGTGGTTCCTTCATCTTCGGGAAGAGGTCGTAGTTGCAGTGACGTAAATCTGGAGAATATGGGTGATATAGCACTTCCCAGCCCAACGATGCAACAAATCAGTGATGCAACAATAGTATTATGACAGATGCAACAATAGTATTAATGTTTATTAATGTATGTTTACTAAGGTTTATATACGTCCAACTAGTGGCGGCGATTGGACGTTGAAAGTGGGGAGGTAATAAATGATTTGAATATTTGTATATCAATGTTATTTTTCCGGGTTGTTTCTAACACGGTTTGACGAAAGGTTGTATAACTAATAGGATACTATCTTTCTCTGTTAAAATACCGTATATCGTATTTCATATATTATAAAGTAAATTGACAAGCGCAACGCAAGTATATACTAGTCTTTGTATCCTTCAACAACGAAAGTATAAGAAGAGATTTAATTCCTTGCTCATGAACATCTTAAAATTCCGTCTGAAAAATTGTGTGATCAGATTATTTAATAATGAATAATGAGGCTTATTTTGTAGAAGTTATATTAAAACTAGGGATTAATGAACGACTTATAGTTTTAATTCCACACATGCCATTAAATGTATATTATTACTCTTAGAAAATGAAAGACAGTAAATACTACAAACATATGCTACGACATTTAAAGAAATACGCAATTGCAATATTAAATGCTTTGAATTGCAATTAAAACGCAATTCCTGTAACTTTAGAAACTCCGTAACCAATACGTACTCACGCAACGTCAAATATTATATGGAACCATTTTTTCTATGAATCAGCAATACGTACAAAAACATTACATTTCCAACCTCTCTTCCCCCCCCCTAATCGTCGCCCATGTAGCCAACTATAATTTGCATTATATTTATATGCTCCAACGAGTCCATGGGTCTGGATAGCCTGCAATATTTTTGTTTATTCATTTACTTTATCTTTCTGTGTTAAATTACTACCAAACTCAAATATTGATATTTTTTAAATCCTCTTATCACATTCAAAATATTTAATTTCAATTCTATTGTTATTATTAGGATCACACAGCGAGATTTACAAGATTGTGTTGTTAGTACGTTCGTCCATCTGTCCGTCCGTCCGTTACTCCGTACGATAAATTTTGAACGGATGCGAATTTTTTAATTCACTTAATAGATAGGTAGGATGATTACCTCGATTGAGTTCGTCAATGGAGTCAATGTATAATGGTGACTTTAAAAATGTCTATCTGTAACCTATACTCCATACATGAAAGTGAATTTTTAATTCTGTTGTCTTTTCAACAGATAGTGAGAGCGAGTGTCGTAGCCGAGTTCCTCAATGAATCAATCTGTTATTATCTTATGGGATAACGCCGACTTTAACGGTGACTATATAGCCTATATCTAATATATGTAAATGAATATTCAAATTTTGTTTTCTGCAAGAGATAGCTGACGCGATTATCTTTGCCTATTTCGCTAATGGAATCAATCCGTTAATGTACTAACGATGACCTTAACGGTGACTATTTACAGCACGTAGGTTCTATGCTACACATGTAAGCAAAGTTTTCAATTTTATTTTCTGCAATAGATAGTTGGTGCGACTATCTTAACCGAATTCGTTAATGGAGTCAATGCATCTACCGACAACTTTAACTGTGGTTATCTATAGTTCATATCCCATACATATAAGCGAAGTTTTGTGTTCTTTTCTTTGGAACATATACCTAGAGCAATTATCTCAGAAAAGTTTGTTAATAGAGTCAATCCGTTAACCTATTAACGGATAACAGCAACTTTACCAGTGGCTATCTTTAGTAAATGCCCCATATATAGGTTGTATGTAAGCGAGTTTTTAAGTTCTTTTTTGTAACAGATAGATAGATTATCTAGACCAAGTTTGTTAAAAGAGTCAATCCGTTAACATAGTAACGGAAGCGTCTACTTTTATGGTGGCTATCTGCAATCTATGTTCCATATGTGTAAGAGAATTTTTAATTGTTTTTCGCGAAACATAGATAGAGGGATTATCTCAGTAGGGTTCTTCAATGGAGTCAATATTTTTAACAGATTAACGACAACTTTAACGGTGGATATCTATGTCCCATAACCCATACACGTAATCAATTTCTTGAATTTTGTTTTTTTACAACATATAGCTAGAGTAATTATCTCAGACGAGTTCGTTAACGGAGTCAGTATCTTAACGGATAACAGTGACAATCCATGTACCATACATGGAAATATTTCGGGGGATTCTCTCTACTGTCTTTACCAGAGTTTATTTTCGAATGAATAGTAAAGTTGTCACTAGGGATGCACGCGAGACGCGAGAAGTCTCGTCTCGTCTCGCATTTGCGAGACGAGACAAGATCCGAGAGTGAAAATTTTATGCGAGATGCGAGACGAGACTAAACAATGCGAGACGAGACGCTAAACGAGACTCGGTTAACTCTCGCAAGACTTCTCGCAATCTCGCAACATTTATGAATTACATTTAATTGTATATTTGTCATTTTACATTTATTGAGTTTTCTAAGTTGAGCGTTAATGCCTCCAGGAACAAAAAAAAATGATTGGGGCAATAGACATTTTATGAGATTTATTATTATTCAAAGTTGATTTTACTTAGCTCAGGATCAAAAGACATGTGGACTGTGTCTGTGTGGCTTGACACCAGTGCTGTCGGGTTAACCAAAACTTTTCAGGTTTTGATATTCTGGCAACACTGCAGTTAGTTCAACTGTATGATCTGGATATTGATCCAGAAAGGTTTTTTCGTATCAAGTATAGTTCGCTGGATATTTTGATTCTCGCAATTGTTAACATTTTGCGTTATCCACAAGTCCGTTGACACAAGTAATGTTATTCCTTGGTGGTTGGTGTAAAGGGAGGCGACAATAGATGGCAGCACTGTTTTCCTACACAAGTAACGTATTTTTATATTTTCTCTGCTGCTTCCACAAATTTAATGCTAGAGAGTTTAAACTTTCTGAAAAGAAAGTTCAAATCTATTCCAAGGGAACAAACAGTGTCAATTTTGGATATTGTGACGTTAGAGCGTTCCTCGGACTAGAAGCAGGCAAAGACAAGGTTGAAATCCGATTAAATAAAGACGAAGAAATTCACATATAGATATAGTAAGAGGATCCCGGTTTGGTTCAATGAGTTCAGAAAAACATAGACGGAAACGTTATATTCTTTATATCCTAATTGCATTGGCGACTTTTTTTTCGGGGCAAAAATTGCCCGCATGGCATACTGGAAAATATTGCTGGGGACCTCTAAACTGGAAAACAATGTTGTATCCAGCAACAATTTATGCTGGTTTTGCTGTAAATTATGCTATTAAATTGACGAAAATTAATGGTCCAGCAATCAAATTTCAGCACAACTTTTCTTTTAATTTGGAGCGGAGGGGACCCAAGTTCGGATACCATGTTGAACTCTAGGTTTCGTCTCCTTGGGATGTTGAACATTCATCCCATGGAAAACAACGGCAAACCACCATGGATGCACCTTGCCAAGGGACTTTTAGGTCAAATACCTGCTTTCGGACAGAATATCACATCATCATTCATAGAATAACACATTGCAAAATTTTGACCCAGAATATAAGCGAGACTGCGAGACCATGCGAGAAAGTCTCGCGCGAGACGCGAGATGACACTCAAAATTTTATGCGAGACGCGAGACGAGACTTCACATTTGCGAGACGAGACCAACATTTGAGGCTGCGAGACAAGACGAGACTTTTCCATTTCTCGTCTCGTCTCGTCTCGCGTGCATCCCTAGTTGTCACATATGCCCTAAACGCCCTACATCACATAAACCCCTGCCACATATCTCCTAGCTCAGTTTGTGATAGTGATGGTAAGGACTCGTTACTATGAAAGGGTTCTTTTGTTTAAATGCCATGTTTAAAAAAAGAGAAGGATTCTATATTCAGTCAGGGACAGAAAACAATTTCTTAAAGGATGTCTCATACATATGAAACTATCGATTCTGAACATTAAGAATATAAAAACAATTCATAACTTCAATATATGTAGAAATATACGAAACTCATAATATGCGCTAACCATCAAAATATGCATTTAAAAAAATGCAGTCCCTAGTTATTATAATATTTGGTACGTTACATACTTGTTGCGTACTCACAGTTGTCTAAGTTCTTTCGGTAATAGCCGAATTTCTTCATCACGTTTCTCTTTCACAATCTACAACTGCGTATTTACCCTAGCATAATGTTCATAGCAATTAACGTGGCAGTCATCGTGGTCATATATATATATCTATATATCTATATCTATATCTATATCTATCTATCTATCTATCTATCTATCTATCTATCTATCTATCTATATATATATATATATATATATATATATATATATATATATATATATATATATATATATATATATATATATATATATATATATATTGCACTGTGCCATTGCTGTATTCTGAAATGCAACGCGATTTCTATATTAACTCCAACACTTTACACAGGTATGTTTCCTCTAGGGCTAAATGTTTTTCTATGCAAGTTACTTCAAGTTATTCCTTCAATCTTCTTATTTGCTTTCAATCTCCTTATTTGCGCACTTCTTATTTTCATCCACACAGAAAATTATCTTCCAGATCTTGCTCTTAAACAGTAGCATCATTTCAGGTCTTGCTAAGCAGAGGAAGGGGGGGGATAAAGACCACCAACATAAGAGTCTCACGTTTTCTCATTAATATATTAGTACACAATTTATTAAAACGCATTTGTTTCCGGAACTCAGTAGGAATGATTGTCCCAAGCCCTCCAGAAATGACTCTCTACTTTCAAATGTTCTCACAATATATAACTCTCCAAACTCGCCTGCCTCTACTAAATCAGTAACAATTGATATCAATGTCCATTGTTATTTAATTTTAATTTCATTTAATTTCAGTTACATCTTATTAAAAGTGAATATCATTTAAATTTTCTGTGTATGTATTTAAAAAAAGACTCAAAGCAAACAGGATCACAATTTTCTTTAGTTTTCCTCCTAGTTCAAGCAAGGTGACTTTTCTTTTCTTTTTTTTCTTTTTTTCTTTTTTTTCTTTTTTTCTTTTTTTTTACCTGAGCAACAGTTTTAATAGAAATGGTTAACAATACTCTCCGTCGTTGTTTCTCATCCGACCACACACACGCACACAGAGAACCGTCGACCCAGTGAAAAAAGGGACAAGGAACTCGAAAAACTCTTAGCATCATCTTGTGAAAGAACAAGGAAACGGCAAACCTACCCAAATTTAATGGAGTTAGAATGGAAGATAATTCCTGAAAATTTGCGAAGAGCACATTTTAGACCGTCTCCAAACCAAGATGAGATAAACTTTTTACACATCTCTGAGACTTTAACAAAGTCACACACAGGACAGAACGTCGCCGATTCTAAATTCCAGAAAATTTTAGAAGCATATTGTGAAATTTAAAAAAAACAATCACGCTCCAGCATCGTTAAGGGGCGTACACCTTAATTAAAATCCAAAACGCAAGCAAAAACCACTGGACGAATCAGAAAGAAGAAAAATTCAGAAAATAGGTTATAGGCGGATCCAAATCATCAGGAAAATTGGTAACTAAAGACGTCGAAACAGTATGAACTTATCAATGGTGTAGAACACAACATTTCGACTTCATTCATGCACTTAATGCAACACCACATAGAATTATACACAAACTTAAGTTGATCGTAACAATGATGGCAAGCTAAGTTAACACATAGCCGCAGTGTCCAAATCCCACAACACGGACTGACGTAGACGCTACTTACTCATCACTTTCTTTAGCGAGCCACAAACCCGTATCAAGAATCAAGTTTACATATTTTTGTACATTACATATTACAATTTGGAGTTTAAAAAACTAAACTTATTTAACTCCCTCGTTACATCCTATCGAGGCTTAGTGATCACAATATTGAAACAGTAACATCATGGCTCAAGCAAGAAACTTAGATCCATAGACACTTTTTGAGAAACATTTTCTGAAACACTCACACACCCGCTATAACAAAAAAATGGTGTTAGTAAGTTTAGTGACAAGGAGTGCTATAGTTTGGCCACGAATAGCGATGAAAGAAAGTGTCAAGTGGATCCAGACAGTGAGGAAGGAAGGTCTAAGGTTCATCGCTTCATGCAGATAGAAATGAAGGCCCAGCAATTCTTCTTAGCGGCAATCCAACATCCGGAAGTATCGTCAAAGGGTCACCAACCCAGGAACCGCCAAGACCTCTGTGTGTGTGTGGTAAGAAGGTGTGTGGTGAGAACAGCACTGGTAGCAAAAGGTTACAACGATATATTGTTATTATAACGGTATTCAATCTGTACCTGGTTTTGTCGACATGATCAGAGGCGCAATAGTTGAACATATATACATTTAAAAGAGAAAAGAGGTAATTAATAGGTTGTCACGGAAAAAAATGGTTGTTGATAATATAACTTATGGATGTATAGAAGAATAAACGAGTGATATCTGGACACAATTCTTATAATTTAAAAGGACAAAAGGGATAGTTATGGTCAGTAACTATTAGTTAATATGTTTAGTGTTATAACTTATTGATCTAAAGTTGATATGTTAACGAATTAGGGCTAAAACGAGAATTAAAAATATTATCGTTTTAAGATAGGACCAACCTATTTTACTTATGGTGTTGAAAGACAAATTTTCATTTTTAAATATTAGAAATGCAAAGTGCCAGAGTAACTGATATTTGGAAAGACGTTAACTTTGCTTTCATCACTTCGAAATTAGTATTCTATTTCGGACATTGTACGTAAATAAGCAATATCTTCGGTTTTAAAAGTACTTTTTTTTTTTAAAGCTTTCGAGAAACTATAGCGAAACTTCGTTTTTTTTTTTTTTTGGACTAAAAGAAATCTTGACTAAAAGTTGCTCTTTGACTAAAAGTTGCTTCTACAAGACGTAGCTTAAAATTTGTTCATGGAAAGAATCTAACCAGATGTAACTGCTAAAAAACCTCCAGATACTCTTTAAAATATTAAGTATGTAGTGTTAGTTAAGAAAGCAACGCCAGCTCTCAAGCTATGATTTTATTTCTTTTTATGTGAATTATTTAAAAATGTCCAAAGCATACTGTGGCCAAGCATTACTTGTATGTATAATACGTAATGTCATGCAGTGAATATTTTTGTTAGTATGAAATAATGATATATGTGAACATTTTCTAGTAGGTATTTGTGAAATGAAAATTAACTTCAATTAGTATTCTTATGATAGTTGAAAGAATGTAGAATTGAGAAATCAAATAGAGAAGCATTAGTTAGAAAAATGAAATACATAAATCTTAAAGGAAGTCATGTTAACGATACGGTACCCGTTGGCTAGACATGGTATTCTAGAAAATGAATAATTATTTACATATCATGAAAACGTTAAGCTAAGCAAAGCCGCAAGCAACTAATTATCTTGATCCTCCTAAGCAATAGGGAGATCAAGATCTATGCGCATAGACAACGATCAACGACCAGATCAAAAGAAAATGTTGCAGCATAATAATAATAATAAAACTGCAGAAAACAACTAAATTTTCCCAGAGCCTTTTGAACAGACGCCTTTGCATTATCTCTCTCTCTCTCTCTCTCTCTCTCTCTCTCTCTCTCTCTATATATATATATATATATATATATATATATATATATATATATATATATATATATATAATATTTAGATCTATATATAATATTCATGTATTAATTGTGTTATGTGATTGCATTTCAATATCTCATCTATATACATGTCTATTAGTATATTTCTATGTGTGCTAAAATGACAATGTAATTCGTATTGATGCATATAATCAATGTTTATTGCTAATACAGAAATATGCAAATATGCGTCAGCTAGGCCCCAAGGTTTAGTCGTAGTTGTAAAAAAAAAAAAAAAAAAAAATCAAAACTCAGGTATCACTCAATTCTTCTTATTAGGCAGTCCCAGTTTTCTTTCAAAATTTCTTATCAAGTTTCTTTAAAAGTCATGACTTCTCTATTTCCTTATGTCACTCTTTCCACTAATTTACTTGATTTACTTAGTCTAAATTTTGGTATTCAAAGGCAGATTCCAGAGAAGCTATATACATTCGTTTTAATTTTATAAATCTTGAGATGATGTATCAACTGATCAATAGCAATTATCTGCTAATCCGTATAATTATGTTAATCGATATTGGTCAATGTAAGGTTACTAAGTTAATTATATTTGGATCCTTAATTTCAAGAACTCAGTGTGTAATAATAAATCAAAATTAATGTAGTTAAAACTTGTTACGAAGAACTATGTCATTGTCTGGTTCAAGTATGTCAAATCATTCAGAAAATAATTAAAGTCAAAGGTCAAGAAGGAGAAAAATTGCAGTACGATTGACCAGGTTACATTTTGGTGCTGAGGCCTCACGCCTTACCCTCTTTCTTGTTTTATTTGTTATTATACTTTCAAAATTCATTGTTATGTTTTCGTATTTACTTGATTTTTTTTACATTTATTTTTAATCATTAAAGCTTTTATTCACTGTTAACCTAAATTTGTAAACTTTTCTTTTGCAAGCCACTTATTGCATCCCTCACCTCAATAATAATAATAATAATAATAATAATAATAATAATAATAATAATAATAATAATAATAATAATAATAATAATAATAATAATAATAATAATAATAATAATACCGTTTCTATGAGAGTTTAATAGGTCAAAATGTTAGGAAATGCAGGACATTTCTAGTGCAATTTATCACGGACGGAATTAAACTGATTTTCAGGACTTTCAGTCAAAATTTGAGTCCAGGATATCTGTCTACTTGTTTCTAAATTGTTTATTCCAATTTTCCTGGAAAGTGAAAGTCAGTCTAATTCGTCTCTATACATCAAACATTAGCGCCTAACTCTTTTTCAGCATTGCAGCATGTGATAATATAAATACGCTACAAGAGTAAAACAAACAAATTTTCGCTTGCTCTCGCGGTTTAGGGGAATCTTATTTTCCTAAAGCCCTGGAATACCGCGGGAAGATAGGATTTCATGACCGTGAAATCAGTCTTCATTTTCTTTATCATTAAATATTTAATTAACAGGGTTGTGGGTTCGAAACCCAAATAGGTCATTTTCCCTTTCAAGATCTCATTTTTCCGTGTAAAAACTAATTTTTTTAAACACCCGGTGATTCATGTAGCTCACTCTTTTGTGTGGTTTTTAGCATAGAGGAATATATTCTCATTTCTGTTCTTTCATTCAATCTACATGTGTGACGTCATGCCCAGATCGGATACAGTGGTGTATCATGTCATAAACTATCTTAGTTTCGGGAACAGTGACTTCAACGGTGGTGCGCATAAGGTAAATTGTGGTAGCCGTAACACGAACCCACCCCACTAATTCATAACCTATATAAAAATTTTGACGCCGCCAACAGTCCTCATATTTTTAAACCTTTATAGAAAATTTGGCGCTCCGAACAGAAGCCTCTATTTTTGAATTTTACAAGTCATGTGCCTACTTGTATAAATTTTGCGCCAATTCTCCTCAGCTAAAATCTCAAATGATGCTGCTGAGCTAATCTACAAAGTATTGAACAAATAATATCCAATAGTACAAAACGTCCTAAAAATACAATTTTACTTTCAGTTCCAATTTGTTTTTTGAAGGAAAGAAGAAAGAGGAAGAGAAACATTTACAGTTGTCTGAGAAAGGTTAAAAAAGGAAATATACGTTACAAAATTCAATTACTCAACTTTTTTGAGGAAGTCGAATTAACAAAATGTATTTAGTCAATACTTAATTTTATTTTGTATGAAAGGATTGCAAAGGCATAAGGCGGTGGTTAAATCAAATAACCCTTTGAAGTGGGCGACATTTTCCCTTCTCTTTCGTGCACTAAAAACAAGCTTTATAAAGTTTAGTCACGAACACTGAAATTGGCACACAATCTCAAAGAGTCTTGTTGAATATTAGTGAAGCGAGCGCCTTTGGTGCAGCTTTTGCTCTCTTTTGACATGTGACGGAATGACCTTCGAAAGAGCTCGACTGTTACAATTCTATCCCTCTTTACCCTTTTCTTTGTGTCGCTGATCTCTTTAACTTCTCTCTCTCTCTCGTGGACCAGAAACACCATCCTGTGTCTTACCCACCACCCTCCTCAGTATATAAAATATGCAGCTGAACAACATGCACCATGATGGCATGGATTCCGTGGGTAAAGCACGGAATGTGAACCAAAGGAAATGCGTGTTTGTATGTGTGTGTTGGGTGTGAACGGAGCGAGGGACCAGAGTTAAATCAATACAGGGGGGAAGATATTGTAACGCTCATGGATACTAGTACGCACTCGGAATCTCTCTTCTATGTTTTACAGGCTGTAAATGGAATTTAAGCATTGACTGAAAATAAGTTACAGACAATAGCAGAATAGCTACTTCAGTGGAAATCTTTTAATAACAGATAAGTTTATCCGTAATGCATTATCCAAAGTTTTAATAAAATACTAGGTAATTCGAAACCTGTCACTGGGAGATAAAATACAATACAGTGAAACCTCTAAATAACAGACACTGATGAGGATTGATTATTTGTTATTTATTGATGTCTGTAAATGAGAGGTGTCCATTAAAGGGAAGTTACACAAATTTAAATTGCTTACTATTTATGCAGTAATTGTATGCACTATATAGTGAACAAGACACCAGTATACAGTGGGTAAGACATTAGTTATAAGTGTGCATACTCAATGTTCGAATTATTGGAAGAATGAGGAAGAATTCTCCTCGGTAAGAATAAAAAGTATTTCTGGGGAATATGTTTATATGGGCGTGTACTGCAGAGTATACTTCACGTGTAGTGATTTTCTTCTCAATACAATGTAGTCTGGTAAAAGTCCATTAGGTGCCTTCCATTTCAACTCAGGCAAAAAAAAAAAAAAAAACAGTAAAATTGTACCATCACCATCTCAGATATTGTTTAAATTTTTTATAGCAACTAGACATGTTTTTAAGAGACCCATTTTTTTTTTGTTTTGTCGAAAAAAATTTTCCCGCCAAGTAATGGGCCATCAAAGACGGGAAGTATAATTTATGAATTGTAAAAGACATGGAAAATGGTCAACTTCGGAGAACCACCATTCAGCTATGGAGACAGGTAGAGTTATAATTCTTGTTGTGGTATGTACATAGGGATATAAATATACTATATTTTATTATAGTTTGGTTTGCGCATGCGTATCTTTTTGTAAATAAATTAACAAATGAATGTCAGTTTATCTGAAAAGTCGAAGTTTGCGAATTTTTTTCGAACACTTCCGGTTCGAATTTTAAAATTCTGTTACCACGGTTGGTAAGACCTAGTTACCCGCTTTACGAAAAAAAATTGTATCGCTTCTGTGTGGAACCGTTTTGTAACAAAAAATTCGAAAAATTGTAAAATTTTCAAAAATCGCCATTTTTGGGCGCCATTTTCTCGAAAACACCATCTTTTAAAATTCTGAAATTTTATCAGATGGTTCAACTTTACATGAATAATAAACACACGAAGTACCATTCTCGACCAATGCATCATGAATTAACTACAACCTTTTGAAGTTAGCAAAGTTTCGTTAACTTTGATATTACAGTTAGCAACACTGGAGACAATAAAAGTGCAATGATTTGATTATGTTTGTGGTTCACATTAATTAAATGAAGAATAAAAGGTTTTCGTGAATGTTTTTTTATTATTATTTTGATCAAAAAAGCTCTCTGGAGTAGTAAAATGAGCCGTTTAAAAAAAAAAAGAAACGAAGTAATCTGAGATGGAAATTACGATTACAAAACACACAAATGTTAAGTTCACTTACTTAAAATGGTCTTCGGAAACAAAATTTCACTGATTTTTTTTTTTTTCACATGGACCAATCATTTCCTTGCTTGGTGCCTTTCCTTGAAGGCGATCGCCCTCCCAGAAGAAGAAACTTTTATTTTATATATAAATAAAACCCATCCCAGAGTTTGAAGCTCTTAAAAGTAGCTCTAAGTAGCAGTATTACACCTCCCCCCCAGACGTCCGTCCTGGATCCGCCTCTGCGTAGCACATTGTCGATAATCACAAAACATTTATCTTCACTTGTCTTATGCTCTTCTGGAAACCTGTACCCTGCTGAAAGTCCATGTGGAAACATAAACAGCACTTCAACTTTACGTAATTCATGATTTATTGATAATTCTGCTACGCACCACTGGATATCCTACGTATATGCAAGGGCACCGATCCTGAGGAGGGGGCGGAGGAGAACCTGGGACCCCAAAGCTGATGTGGGCTCCCTATTGTATTTATGAATATACAATATTTGGCATAATTTGAATACAATTTGTCTTGAAATCCTCATATATATACCTTCTACATCTGAATGCCCTCTCCCCCCAATTTAGAGAGAAATCGGCGCCTTTGCGCATATGTATTCAACAAAAGTTCCTTTTTGCAGACTTGTTAAATCTACACTTTGAATTGCAGAAGCTCGATTTTGGGGAAAGCATGAAGTTAGTTCATGGTGACCCGTTACTGCCATAAAAACTTCGCCATTTTCTGAAAGCCAAAGGTGACTTCGTTGAATACCAGTTACCGGTCGCCAGTGGCGTATTTACGATTTTGTTTCGGGAGGGGCTTTGCTAACTTTCGGGGGTGGCTTTGCCTGGAAATGTGAAAATTCTGCAAGATATTTCATTTACTTTACTATACTAACAAGGGACATCACCCAGTTGTCCGGCTCCGATTTCAATGAAATTTTTGTTTCTGATAGAGGACATGTATTCATTACTTGTGATGACAGAAATTTTTGCCATCGTGCATGTTTTCTATTTTTTAATAATTTTTAAAGGTTGTGATCTGGTTAATAGAGATTACTGCAGAAGTCCCTTACTACCCTTTGTAAACGGAGTGTTAATGAAAGAACAACCATGTAGATACGTATAGGGCCTAGGGAGAAGTCGTATGGTACCTATGACCTTGACGGGAGCCATCTTGAAATCCGCCATTTTGAATTAAGGTCGAGTATTTTAAATGGGAATAGGGTAATATGATACATAATTTCGGGCTAGAATTTAATCAGGAAAACAATGGTGAAGTTAGTTTTAAGATGCGCTCATTTGGTGAAAAGTTACAGCCATATTAATTGTTTATACTTACTATGTGCCTAAGTCCCTTATCTCCGCTTCTAACCCGCGTATTAATGATTATAAGTGGATAAAGGTTTCGGTAATACATATTATGCCTAGAGGGAAGTGATACGATAAGGATATCATTGACGGCAGCCATCTTGAAATCCGCCATTTTGAATTAAAATGAAGTTTTGAAAACTGAAAACCATAGCATGTGACACCAAATTTTAATAGTAAATTTTCCTCAAAAGCCAATGGTATGCTTAGTTTTGTTCTATAGTTAACCAGTATGAATTTATGACTTTTCTAATGTGCACGAAACGTCCATTATTCGATCTTTTAAATTGGCAACACTCCTAATTTTCATCGCATGTTTTAAGATTCCAACTGGCACTATGCAATTGTTTCCATGGCGCATGTTTTCTAAATTTATTACATTTTTTAAGAGTTGCGATTTGTCAGTTCATGGATAGTGTTGGGATAAGCATCCAGCAATCTTTCTGAATTTTGAAGACTTGCCATGTTATTATTAATTTCCTAGGCAGTGTAATTATTTATTTTAACCCAAAGTACATGAGGAACCTATGGACCTATGTGATGTAAAGAAATACAAATGAAATTATAAGAAATTGGTGTAACACGAACTCACAATTATCATGAAATTTAGCCTACATGTTGCGCAAACGACAAACAATATTTTTTTTAATAAATACAACTTTAAAGGAACAGCAACAATGATAGAAAATACCAAAGAGACGTAATATGACTGTTCCCAACACACTGTTTGTACCATGAACAAAATATGAAAACAGGTAACTTGTTTATAAAAAGGTGTAGCTTAATCGAGTTCCCGATCAATAGTGATTATAAATCTTACAAACATGAACCATCGACAACAATAACTAGAAAACGAATGACTTTTTTGTATGACTAGCTAAAATATTGCCATAGAAAATAAATAAATAAATATACAATAAACAAATAAGTATAAAACAAAACAAAAGACCATTGATTTACACAACAGTCATATTTCGTTTCCTTTTTTGAAGTGAATTTTCATTTGATTTCTCGTCTCATCTACTATCCATTATAAGCTACGTCTCCGGTATTACCTGAATGCAAAGTTGGAGTTCTTTCGTTCTGCGATGATTCATGTCAGTAAACGAGTTTTTGAATTGCAGGTATAGGAAATAAATAATTATATTGTCTATGAAATTAATAGTTACATGGCAAGTCTTCAAAATTCAGAAAGATTGCTGGATGCTTATCCCATCACTATTCATGAACTGACAAATCGAAACTCTTAAAAAATGTAATAAATTTAGAAAACATGCGCCATGGAAACAATTGCAAAGTGCCAGTTGGAATCTTAAAACATGCGATGAAAATTAGGAGTGTTGCCAATTTGAAAGATCGAATAATGGATGTTTCGTGTACATTAGAAGAGTCATAAATTTATACTAGTTAACTATAGAACAAAACTAAGCATACCAGAGGCTTTTGGGAAAAATTTACTATTAAAATTTGGTGCCACATGCTATTGTTTTCAGTTTTCAAAACTTCACTTGAATTCAAAATGGCGGATTTCAAGATGGCTGCCGTCAATGATACCCTTATCGAATCACTTCCCTCTAGGCATAATATGTATTACCGAAACCTTTATCCACTTATAATCATTAATACGCGGGTTAGAAGCGGAGATAAGGGACTTAGGCACATAGTAAGTATAAACAATTAATATGGCTGTAACTTTTCACTAAATGAGCGCATCTTAAAACTAACTTCACCATTGTTTTCCTGATTAAATTTTAGCCCGAAATTATGTATCATATTACCCTATTCCCATTTAAAACACTTGACCTTAATTCAAAATGGCGGATTTCAAGATGGCTGCCGTCAAGGTCATAGGTACCATACGACTTCTCCCTAGGCCCTATACGTATCTACATGGTTGTTCTTTCATTAACACTCCGTTTACAAAGGGTAGTAAGGGACTTTTGCAGTAATCTCTATTAACCAATCACAACCTTTAAAAATTATTAAAAAATAGAAAACATGCACGATGGCAAAAATTTCTGTCATCACAAGTAATGAATACATGTCCTCTATCAGCAATAAAAATTTCATTGAAATCGGAGCCGGACAACTGGGTGATGTCCCTTGTAAGATTTCGGGGGGGGGGGGCTTAAGCCCGGAAGCCACCCCCTAAATACGCCACTGCCGGTCGCATACTTTCCCATTCTTGCTTTTTTTTCTTCCGGAAGCAGGGGCGTCATTTAGGGGGGCAGGGAGGGGCATTTGCCCCCCTGTGTTTGAGATGTATATAGATTTTATCAATAGAATAGTAGTAAATCAGAGAAAAATGCGAAATTTTACTTATATCAAGGAGTCTTCCCCCTCCCCAAGCAAAATCTGAAATGACGCTCCTGTCTGGAAGTTGTCGAATTCAGTTCCAGGCAACAAAACGATAGTAATACCGGCGTTTGTACTTGCACTATACTCACGAATTCTTCTGGGGTTTTAATACTGTGTATCTGTTTTCGCCTAAGGTTATGCCGCGTTGCCACATTCTTTACAATCCCCCTTCCCCCAATACCGTCACAGAGACCCTAGCATGGCCGGTTTCACTGCAAAACCACTGCTTTATCGGACCTGTCTGCATCTCGAACATCTGAAAGAGATTTTAAAAGTGGGATGCAGCACCATCAGAAATCACTGACACGGTTTGGGAAATTGTACTCGTAGACACTTATTTTCACGTATTCGAACCTTTTTCTATAACCTATATTCTCGCTTTTCTTCGAGTATTTTTAGAATCTTGTCTATGGCTATGTGTACATGAGCCGAATCGTGTGTTTTGTCGTCGCTTATTACAACAAAACTGTCAGTTGTCCCATATTCCGCTGATAAATCTGAATTTCACTTTGCAGAATAACAGTCCAGTTTTCAGCGAAGTCCACATGAAGTAAAATAGAATTTATATCTTGAAATTTTATACGTTGCTTTTCGGCAGCAATATATTCCTGTTTGGATTTCCTTAATGTAGTCATGAATTACAATTCTTACAGTTAAACCAGCAATGTACGATACGAAAACAGAAAGTGGCACAGTTTTTTAACGAGATCATTGTTTTCCCATATGGCATACGTAACACTTTCATTTTAATCAGGATCAATAAGACTCCACACTTATTCCTTCCACTCCAGGACATTCACCACGTTCTTGAAGTCAGTTGTCATATTCTACCGATCATACTACTACAGGAAATAGGTCACTCATGACAGCTTTAATACAGGCTGCACCTTTGATTTGTTGCAACCCATTAGCAGCTAACTTAAAATTTGCACAATACACAAGCACACTCCCTTCGCAGGTTGCGGACTGACCCACTTAAGTCGAATACTATAAAATTCCGAGTGACCCGTTCTTATGTTGGGATTGTTCTGTTTAAAAAGTCCGTAAATTTATTTGTTGCAACGCGTAAGAAAATGTCGATTTTTTTTAACTTTTTATCCTTTTTCGATCACTGTAATGACATCGCACTTAATTGAGACTTTGTCTGGAACATTCCAAATCATCACTGAGGTAATAGTTCAGACTTTTTATAGATCATCAGAATTTATTGGATGGTCATTTGAAGTAAACTTAAAATTTGTGTGTTTCGTAATCGTAATTTCCATCTCAGATTACTTCGTTTAAAAAAAAAAACTTAGAAGGGGGAAAGGCTCATTTTACTATTCCAGAGAGCTTTTTTGATCAAAATAATAAAAAAAAACATTAACGAAAACCTTTTATTCTTCATTTAATTAATGTGAACCACAAACATCATCAAATCATTGCACTTTTATTGTCTCCAGTATTGCTAACTGTGACATCAAAGTTAACAAAACTTTGCTAACTTCAAAAGGCTGTAGTTAGTTCATGATGCATTGGTCGAGAATGGTACTTCGTGTGTTTATTATTCATGTAAAGCTGAACCATCTAACAAAATTTCAGAATTTTAAAAGATGGTGTTTTCGAGAAAATGGCGCCCAAACATGGCGATTTTTGAAAATTTTACAATTTTTCGAATTTTTTGTTACAAAACGGTTTTACACAGAAGCGATATAATTTTTTTTCTTAAAGCGGGTAACTAGGTCTTACCAACCGTGGAAACAGAATTTTAAAATTCGAACCGGAAGTGCTCAAAAAAAATTCGCAAACTTCGACTTTTCAGATAAACTGACATTCATTTGTTAATTTATTTACAAAAAGATACGAATGCGCAAACCAAACTATAATAAAATATAGTTTATTTATATCCCTATGTACATACCACAACAAGAATTATATCTCTACCTGTCTCCATAGCTGAATGGTGGGGCTCCGAATTTGACCATTTTCCATGTCTTTAGGGATGCGCACGAGACGAGTGGAGACAAGATTTTCCTGACAAAATTCGAGTCGAGACACGGCTCTTCCAATAGAGAAATATACGTTTTTCGAGTTGAGACATCACTTTTACAGCACATTTTTGAGACGAGACAGCCACAAATCTTGTCTCGTGTGCATCCCTACATGTCTTTTACAATTCATAAATTATACTCCCCGTCTTTGATGGCCCATTACTTGGCAGGAATTTTTTTTCTACAAAAAAATATGAGTCTCTTAAAATTATGTCTAGTTGCTATAAAAAAAAATTAAACAATATCTGAGATGGTGATGGTACATGCTCTGCCTGAATTGAGATGGAAGGCACCATTAATAGCTTACTGACTAACCTGATTTTCTGAGCTAAAGTAACCCAATAAGAACGTAGAACATTATCGTTATTAAACAATGGGAATGTACAAGAAACTCATCTACTATAAATGTTTATGAATATTTTGGGGGAAAGTGTAAAGTAGTTGTCTACTGTGCACATCATGCAGACATTAGTTTCTGATTAAAATTTACTTCTAACTGATGGGTCAATTGAAGATTTATTTACAAATTGCAGTGTACTGTGTACTAAATACGTATGAGCTGTGCTGAGAATAATTCCTGTCCGTTGTGAAGAGGATACTAAAACATTGGGGTAAAAGAAGGCTGTCCGTATCCATATCTGTGAGTCCGTGTAATGAAGTGTTCTATGTGATAACAATCCATATATTTTTGTCGGGACGAAAAAAATTATCTGTATTATGATGGTGTCCCTTAAAAGAGGTTTCACTGCATTACTACTATACATTGAGTGTGAACTCGAATCAGGGCTGGATCCAGGACTGACTTCTGGGAGGGGGGGGGGGTTTGTCATAGTGCTACTTTTATGGGCTCCAAACTTTGGGATGGGTTTTATTTATATATTAATTAAGAAAGTTTCTGCTTCTGGAGAGGGACGATCGCCCCGACCCCCCCGGATCTGCCCCTGACTCGAATCGCCGAAGCCTTATGGACGTCTTTTATCTGAATATTGTGGCCGAGGGAAGGTCTAGTTACCTTATCGTCGTTAGGCTCACCATTAAATCAACAGAACATGAGTTGTTTGGTCATTTCTTCTCCCCTGTGGTTTAATTAGATGTATGATAAACTAGAAATTAAGAAGTTGGTGTAGAAGAATATATTGAGAATTAGGACTAGGATACCACGTGCACAATAACTGAGCAATTATGGCTCAATCACGAAGATAATCACTTATACTTAGTGAAGTAGAATAGTGCCAAAATATTTCATGACTGGCTACAAGCAGGACATTTTTCAGGATAAAAGTACACTTATAGGAAGTCTGAAATACACCGGGACACAGGATGGTAGAGACGTCGCATGGCCACAGTGACGTCACAAACATGGCCGTCCATCTGAAATTTTAAAGTGTCATAACTCAGAAATCATTGATCCTATGGATTTCATTCATGCACCGTTGGAACCGGAATCACAAGCTCTACAAATCATTATATCAGAGCCATATTTGTAAAGTAATATCTTCATGGAGAAATTTGAATATTTTCATTTTTTGCTTCAACTTTAGTTCACATTTTTGCATTCCAATACACAACGGGCTCACATTGATTTAAACACTAATTACATTTATTATAGCTTATAAAGCAATCTTTCTAACCAGATCAAATAGGTTATTGTGACTTTATTACTTCCTGACATATTCAATTTTTTGAACATATTTGACGTAAAATTAAGATAAAAACCTGAATGTGCAGAAATTTCAAATATTTCAATGTAGACACTATTGATCAAACATACTTGATCCCTGCACCGTTGGATCAGGAATCACAAGCGCTACAAATCATTATACTAGAGTCATATTCGTAAAATAATATCTCCATGGAGAAATTTGAATATTTTCATTTTTGCATCCATTTTAGTGAACATGTTTGCATTTGAACACATAACGGTCTCACAAATCAGGTTATCTAAGAAATCTTCAATTACAAACACTTCAAAAAATCTTACAGAAGAACAAGAAAAATATAAACAGAAACAAATTTTGACAATTTGTCTGATGAAGCGTCTGCTCTTGAGATACGTGGCTCGGGTCAAAAAAAATTTAGTGCACCCAATGACTTGCATGCCTAAACAATTCAACAGCTTCTTATCAGTAGACGAAAACAAAGAACAGTTATTTCATTTACTGGCTGACTGCGTAGTGCAGATACCACCTTATGAAAATCCATTATATGTACATACGATGATGTGGTAAAAACTCTTTCAAAAGTTCTGCACACAGACTGAATATCACCAACCACCCATGAGGAAGCAGAGACCAGACTTTTAGTTCATATGAAAGGTGCTGCTGCTGGTGGCCATTTTCATAATGTGACGGTAGATTCTGACGTGGTAATGCTAGCAGTGTTTGCAATGACTCCATACCAAATTTAGAAGAAGTGTAGATTGATTCTGGTGTTGGAAAGAAAATGAACTACATTCCAGTCCATGCTATAACCCATAGCACGTTATCAGATAGCCATAAAGGTTTATCATTCTTCCATGTTTCTACAGGGTGTGATACTGAGTCTGCATTTGTAGGCATTGGTAAAACGACAGCGTGGAAAACATGGGAGCAATTTCCGGAAGTAACTGATGCATTCCACAGGCTATCAGATGATGACAGTTCCAATGAAGATCATGATTTTCAGCTCATTCAGCTGTTCGCGATTCTAATGTATGATAAAACCAGTACCTATGAAAAAGTTAACGACTTGCGACGAGTGTTGTTTACGAAGACAGCAAGGTCAGTAGAACATATTCCACCAACCGAAGCTACTCTGATTCAGAACACAAAAAGAGCAGCTTTACAGGCAAATATATGGAGACTAAATTAAAACACCCTGTTCAGTGTGGCTGCCAGAAGGCGATTACTGGATATCAACCCCTATGGTCTGCTATTCCTGAGGCATCACGTTCCTGTCAAGAACTCATATCGTTCGGTTGTAAGAAACAGTGTTCATCAAATTGCAAGTGTGTAAACCATTCTCTCTCTCGTACAGCCTTATATGTATGAGATGCTCATGATCTGGGAATGCCGTTGTATAAAGTATGATAATAGGTATTACACGGGAACAAAGCGATCTGCAGACGTTTGTCCCTGACTAGTGTACTTGCTAAAAACAAAGTGATATCGATTCCATTTTTTCTTTAAATATTTACATGTAAATAAATGAGAAAACTATTAGCGTAATGAAACAAAACTGTAATTTCAGATGCACATACTGTTCGACCTTTATCTTAAGCGTCAAAGTATCACTATTTATCACGATTTATTTCTAGTATCACGATTCAACCGATTTTAGCACAACTTGTTAATTGATGTGAAACTACAGTTTAAATACAAGAAATACTCCTCGTAATCTAAATTTTTAAACTGCTCAAAAGTTATTGACCAAAGATACTGTGTTTCATAAGCAGAAATGGATAATAATGTATATGTACGTTTGTCTCTGCAACATGCGACCAAAATATCAGTTGAAAATCTGAGAACCAGAAAGAACTATTTCCACTTTATGTAATAAAAATGACAGATCCCAATATAAAGTAATAAATAATTCAGATTAGAAACTCAGTGCTATGTAGCCTAGTTAACGCGCGAGGCTTTTATGCTCGCAGACTCGGATTGGACTCTCATTGGAAGCTTAGAAATTTCCTACTTAAATTAAGAAATATACAGCTCTGATGTAGGAAGCCAAAAGTATATAAGAGATACTGCCGATGTGGTGACTACACTTTATTTAAGGGGGCAGACTACTAAAAATTATATAAAAGCTAATAATTTTTCTTTTACCCGTTTTTCGTAAGTGAAACAGGTAATGAAATATAACTTACCTCAATAATAGATAATGTTATTCTACACCCGAAAATATGAATTGGAAGAATTTTCAGTGTTGTCATACATAGAAATTACAGTGTGGCCAGAATATTAATTACTCAAACATCTCGGTTAAGCAGCGACTAGAAAAATGAACTCAAGTCATTGATGACTTATCATGTTGTCGTGGCTCCTTGTTAACTACAGTAATTTTTAAATAATATTTGTATTTATTTGTAATTAACAGAAAGTTATTAAAATTAAACTTTTAAACGCGAAATCCACATACCGAATTTCATGTCTCTAACCTTAAGAGATTTCGATTGATTGATTTTGAGTTTAGCGTCCCTTTCACTAGCGAGGCTATATGAGACGTGAACTTACAAGTTAACATTGGATCCGAACCACATGAACTCCCACCGAGAATCAAATTCAAGTCATGTTAACTGCTTAACTACGAGGGAGCTATTAAGAGATTCCGATATATGAATATCTTATTATAATAATTGTAATCCCAATCCTTATTTTCTTCCCACCCTTTTCTTCTCTATGAGGTCAAATACTAATGGACGCTGAAATACGTATCTAGTCATTTTAAGTGACAAATCAATATTCTAACCTTCAAAGATTCGTAGGTATAGTTATTTTAAAATAATAATTGCCACCCTTCTTTTCCCCTTTCCGGTCGAATTTCCAAAAAATACTTCCTCAGTGGTGCCTTATATCACAAATTCATCCCCTGTCGAAATTTCAAGTTTGTAACTGAGCGTTTTGGCCTGAGCGTTGATATAGTTAGTCAGTCACTCCCTCACATAGGACTTCTTATATAGAGGTACTACGATATAAAATAGTACAAGTGAGGTTATACTACTGTAGGTAAAAACGTGAAATTTGAACAAAATATTAGTTTTGTCATAAAAGTAATTAATAAAGAAGGATCCCAGACAGCACAATGCACGTACAGTACCCGTATAGTACATGTACAATTGCACGGATGCAACATGTGCATCATCTGTATAAATGCACGCCTGTACATGTGATGCACATATACATGCCAGGTCCTATTCAACATCTTCACGTGCACAGAACATGTGCAACGTACACGTCCTGCACAAGTGATTTACACCTACCGCGCAGGTGATTTACAAGTAGCACGTATTCGATTTACATGTAGTTCACAGGTGATTTACATGTAGGACAGCGGTGATTTACACGTAGCACACAGGTGATTTACACGCAGTAACAAGGTGATTTAGATGTAGGATAGAGATGATTTACACGTAACATACAGGTGATTTACACGCAGTTCCCAGGTGATTTACATGTAGGACAGAGATGATTTACACGTAACACACAGGTGATTTACACGCAGTACCCAGGTGATTTACATGTAGGACAGAGGTGATTTACACGTAGCACATAGGTGATTTACACGCAGTACCCAGATGATTTAGATGTAAAAGAGAGATGATTTACACGTAACACACATGTGATTTACACGCAGTACCCAGATGATTTACATGTACGATAGAGGTGATTTGAAACAGTACCCAGATGACTTACATGTAGTGCACAGGTGATTTCCTCGTAGTACAGAGATGATGTAAAAGCAAATTCGAGATGCAACGAAAAAAAAAGAAGTTTATATATTTGGTGTCTTATGCAGTAACACAATCTATAACTGCAATTTTTTTTTTAACCTGCAATTTCATTCCCAGTCGAAACTGGGCGGGCCTCAGAAGGTAACGCCTTCTCTGGGGCCAGTGAAAACGGAGTTGGTGGAATCTTTTGTTTATAGATGGGTTCAGGAAGATATTAAAAGTATAGTTGTATACTCATTATTATATATATAGATGCGGTAGAAGAAGTGCATGAGCGTGGATGAAAACCCAAATGTGGAGGACAGAGGTTACGGATTATAGATATGCGGATGGCAATGATATATTCGACGACGTGGGTTATAGGTAGCAGTGGCCTCTTCTTGGTCATGTAAAGCGAGTAGATGGTCAACTGGAGGATAGGCATGCCGTGGTTGTGCAGGAGTCTGGTCTACTAATTCACCAAGGATAGGATGTCCTTCCGCTATACGGCGCTGTATGTAACGAGTGCGCAGGCGATACAGATGGGGTAAGAGCGTGGGAATGGTGGTGCGGCGGTAGACCTCTTGAGTAGGAGTATGTGGCGGTAATGAGTATGCAAGCCGCAGAGCATGACGTTCCAGGACTTGTAATTTGTCGTAGAAGTGCTGTGGAGCTGACAACCAGGCAATATGACCATGTGTAAGGGCAGGGCGGACAAAAACTTTGTACGTATGGAGAATAAGTCTAGTGTTGAGACCCCAGTTGGTGCCGCAGAGACAGCGCAACAAATTTATACGACGTCTAATCTTAGCTTGTAAAAGGGAGAGATGGGCGGTCCAGGTAAGGTGTTTGTCAAATATGACGCCTAGATATTTGACACTGTTTGACAAGGTCAACGGTGAGTCAAGAAGCGTAAGATGTAGACGCTCGGGATTTCTAGTTAGACAAAATTTGTTGCGGTTGCGGGCGAATAATGCCATTTGGGTCTTGGAGGGGTTTAATTTCAGCTTCCACTTCAGACACCAGCTGACGAGCTTATCGAGTGCTGGTTGGAGAGTGATGTTGATACGATCAACAGAGGAACACAAGGCGATATAGGCGGTGTCGTCAGCAAATTGGAGTGCGTGGATGGGCGGCCGAGGTTGGGGCATATCTGCTACATATAAGATGTATAGTAAGGGGGAGAGCACTGAGCCTTGTGGTACACCAGCGCGAAGAACAAAATGGTGGGATTGAGCCTGGTTAATTTGGATATAAGCTGAACGTTGATGGAGAAAATTTGCTATGAGGCGAACGTACGGTAAAGGAATAATACGTAGTAGTTTGAAAATAAGGCCTTGATGCCACACAGTATCGAATGCTCGTTCGACGTCAAATGAGATGAGGACAGAAGGCAGTCGTTTATTCAAGTGGTTAACCAGGAGGCTGGAGAGTTTGAGCAGTTGATCAGTAGTGCTGAATGATGGTCTGAAGCCAGCTTGCGTTGGGGGTAGAAGATGATGAGTTTGGAGATAAGAATGAAGGCGTGTGACCACAATACGCTCCATAGTTTTGCTGAAGACGTTAGTTAGACTAATTGGGCGGTATGATCCGACGTTGGTTGGATCTTTGTCCGGTTTCAGAAAAACTACTATTTTGGCGAGCTTCCAAAGAGCTGGAAAATGGCCAGTCGTGAGAATAGTAGTATACAACTGAGCGAGCACATTATGGAATTCCGGTGGGGCTTGCCGAACTTGGTTATATGTGATAGTGTCGGCCCCAGGTGCTGTATTGCGGCGTCGACGAAGCATAGTTACTATTTCAGGACTAGTGATTGGAGCTGTCAAGGAATTAGTCGGATCAGGTTGATGGGCCATGTCAGGTGTAAATAATGGTCGCTCAGGATTACCCAAAGTGGTAATATGACGGTGTGATGGATGGGAAAACAATGGAGCACTGTGAGGGGTGAAGACAGTCTCAAAGTGGTTAGCGAAGGCGACTGCTTTGTCAGAATCCGTCGTAGGGACGTTGCCATCAACAAGAATAGGATAGTGGGAGCCCCGGCGTTGGTAAGTAAGACGTTTAAATAAGTGCCAGAATTTAGTGGCATTGGTTTCGTTGCGCAACTCGTTGCATGAGGTTCGCCAGTCGAGTCTTTTCCGGGCTATGAGGTACTGTTTGACCATGCGTTGGAACTGTCGATGCAGTATGAGAAAGTGTGCATCGTGAGTCCGCCTGTATTCAGTCAAAAGGGCATGTGACCGGTGAAGGAGAATGACTGCATGAGGTGGTAAACTCGGTCGATGTGAGTGGATTGAACGTTTCGGTACTGCATGTTCAGTAGCCCCTGCAATGATTGTACTAAGAGACATGGAAACATGGTCAATGTCGTCTAAAGATGAGATTTCGGTGCGAGTAAAAGCCAGTTGCTCAGAAATATAGGTTCGATATTTCTCCCAGTCGGCTTTGGCGAAATTGTAGGTCGCAGAGGATGCTGGTGGTTCCTTGGGTTTGGTGCCAGGAGGAGTTATTGTAAGCAGAACTGGGAGATGATCGCTGCCAACCGAGCTAAGTACATCCACAGAAGAGTTGGGGAGCAGATTGTTACTGACTATAACCACATCAGGTGTGGTGTCACTCTCAGGCCGTGTGTGGTGGGGCAGAGGAATACAAGAACTATGCGTGGTATGTAGGAAGTCCTGGAAACGCTGTTTCTGCGCCGAAGTGCGTGAGTGGTAATTAAGATCTGCAAGAACTACGTATGTTTTGAAGTTGACATCCAGGTAAGTGAGAAAGCGGTATGGCAAAGGTTGAGTAGATCGGACGTATATGGTTGCCAGGGTCAGAGTAAGGGCTGGAAAGTAGACGGTGCTGATGACGTGTTCGGAGTACTGGTCAGGATACGGTGGTATGACGTGACGACGAGGTAAGGATTGTCTGATGGCAATGGCGGCACCACCTCGAGCAATGTTATTAGGGAGATCACTACGTAACAGGTGGTAGTGTGGAAAGTAGTACCGGTCAGTTGGCTTCAAAAAAGTTTCATTGAGTGCAAGACAATCAACGTTGAGTGAGGTCGTCATGGTTTCAAGCAATACCCGATTAGTCTTGAGCGAGCGGATATTGGAGAAGAGCAATTTTACTATCTTATTTCTGTTCCCCGCCATCTTGATCAGGAGGTGTAGATTCAGAATGGAAATGAAAATGGGAATATAGGCCGGAATAAGTGGCTGCCATATGGATATGGAATATGTCATAAGCAGCTTTTGTTGCATGTGATAGAATGGCTTCGCGTTGAAACGGGAAAGCATTTTGTAAAACTAGAGTGATGAACTGCAAGACATTTTCGACTGTGGGAGGTGGAAGTAAAGAGGTTTGAGTGCCAGTCGAAACACTTGTATGTAGTCGGAGCGGCACCACTGTCTCTGGTTTATCTGGCAGCGGCTTCGGTTTATTTTTGCACTGATAAGAGTAAGTGGGATGGTCGCCATTACAGGTGTTGCACACAGGAGGTTGTTGAAGGAGGGTGCAGTTTTTGATCTTGTGTTGGCCTTTGCAGTGTGCACAGATGGATGGAAGAGTGCATTGATTGGTCGGATGTGAGTTGTAGGTGAGGCAGTTTTCGCATCGTCGAGAGAGAGGTTGTGGCGTGCGAGAAGCCTCAACTCGATGGTGACAACGGTAAATAAAAACACCATGTTGGAGAAGATCATCTATGAGTGTTTGGTTGTCAGTAAGCAGTCTGACCATGTAAGTAGGACCTGTTGCATTTTTGATGCGAAGTGCACGACTGGGATGGATATCATCAGCCTTGAGTTCGTCTAACAGTTCTTGTTCGGTGATGCTAGGGTCAACGCCACGAATCACTACAGACAGTAAAGGGGTTCGTTGAGGTGGAGGTGGTGTTTTCAAACCTGGAGATTGTAGTAACTGGACTTTTGCATTGGTGCCGAACATGGCTGGTCCGACTTTGTAGATGATATGTTGATATAGATTCGGGTTTGCAGTTTTGAGGATAATGCCATTCTGTGTTTTGATTAGTTGTTGTAAATCAAGGCGAGTGCAGTAACGGACCAGTTTCAGATAGAAAGATTTAACATTATGGAGTGCTGGATCCAGCTGCGTGAAGAGAATGGTGAGGAGCGCAGGATACGGAGTAATACCAGTCATAGGTTGGGCAACAGAAGTGCTTGCGATAGTATGGGAATCAGATTCAACAGAAGCGGTCTTGGAAGGACTCTTGAGAGCCTCAGTGTAGGATGGTTTAGAGGGAGAGCGAGAGCGTTCGCGGGCCCTAGGTGGGGAGCCATCGGAAGACTGTGAGGTGCTAGGTGGTTTGGTGCGCTTTTGTGAACGTGCCGATTCCCGACGTGATTTCCTAGGCGGTCCCATCGAGGGTAATCCTTGATGTTTACCCTGGGAAGAGAAGTCCGGTGTCTTAGGCATGAGTCGTCGTAGATGACGTCCGAAAAGCCGGAGCTCTTCTTTCGTCTAGTAAGATTGAGATCACTACCAATAAAGGATAAAGCAATACTCAAGTAATAATATGGTTTGAGATCACTACCAATTAAGGATAAAGCAATACTCTGATCAACGAAGCTAGATGATAACTGCAAAGACATCACCTTCAAAGTATATAACAAGTAACAAAGAATTGTTAGTGAGAATTTTAGTTTTGGAGTTTATTATTTGCAACGAGCAAAGCTTTAGGTAGTATTTTTGACATGTTTGCCAAGTAACAAATAACGTAACATATTCTACTGTAATCGGTCACGAAAATAATTTTGAAAACCTATTAATTGTCTGACAGTAGTCACATCAGTACAATGCTGCCACCTGTTGATATTGTATCCTAGCTCAGTGGACGTTATGGAGTTTTTACAATCATTCAGCTGTTATTCGTCGAAAAGTCTCTATAACACCGCCTGGAGGAGAAACGACACCTACCAACAATGGACCTTACTTTCTGTTGATGAGAATGAGAGTAAAAGAATGAAAGTAAAAGTATACACTTGCACGGTATTATGGACGTCTCATACACACGTGTAGTACCCGTGCAAATACCCACGTGCACTCAACGTCTTAAGCACCGGTAATTTAAATATGCTTCATCCACGCAAATGCACATGTGCACATCCACTGCTCAAGCATGGGTTATGCACATGCGCTGCATCCACGCAAAAGCACATGTGTACATAACGGCTACAGCACGGGTTATATAAAAGTGTGCTTCATCCATGCAAATGCACATGTACACATAACGGCTTAAGCACGGGTTACGTACGTGCGCTGCATCCATGCAAGTGCACATGCGTACATAACGGCTACAGCACGGGTTATATAAATATGTGCTTCATCCATGCAAATGCACACGTGCACATAACGGCTTAAGTACGAGTTCCGTACGTGCGCTGCATCCAGGCAAATGCACATGTGTACATAACGGCTACAGCACGGGTTATATAAATGTGTGCTTCATCCATGCAAATGCACATGTGCACATAACGGCTTAAGCACGGGTTACGTACGTGCGCTGCATCCATGCAAATGCACATGTGTACATAACGGCTTAAGCACGGGTTATATAAATATGTGCTTCATCCATGCAAATGCATATGTGCACATAACGGCTTAAGTACGGGTTCCGTACGTGCGCTGCATCCAGGCAAATGCACATGTGTACATAACGGCTTAAGCACGGGTTACGTACGTGCGCTGCATCCATGCAAATGCACATGTGTACATAACGGCTTAAGCACGGGTTATATAAATGTGTACTTCATCCATGCAAATGTACATGTGCACATAGCGGCTTTAAGCACGGGTTCTGTACTTGTGCTTCATCCACGCAAATGCATATGTGTATGTAACGGCTTAGGCACGGGTTATGTAAATGTGTACTTTATCCATGCAAATGCACATGTGCACATGCACGACTTAATCACTGGTTATGTACGTGTGCATAACCCACGTAAATGCAAATGTGCACATACACGGGTTATGTATGTGTGCTTCATCCACGCAAATTCACGTGTACGGCTTATGCATGGGTTATGTATGTGTTCATCATCCACACAAATGCACATGTGCAAATGTACGGCTTATGCATGGATAGTGCACATGTGTCGTACACGTACGTGTTGTCTGGGATATTTGCAAATAAACCTTAATACTAAGGGGAGTAAAGGGAGAATCAAACTTTTTGCCAAGAATCGTATATCTCACGAATTCCTGAAGTTAGAAGACGAAACTCATCATATAAACTTATTATTAAAATTGAGGGTGTCCGTGTTCAGGGTTTTTGAAAATTTCACTTCTAAGGCCGGATAACAGGGGCATTTCTAAAGTATCCAAATTTCCCTTTGTGTAATAGAAAAGCCAAATGTAAGGATTTCCTGAAGTTCATGAAATAAAATTCGATATATAGACTTTTCATTAAAAATAAGAAAACACATTTCAGCATGTATAAAAATTTTGCTCCTAAGGGAAGAAAAGATAGCAATTTAGATAATATTAAAATTTCCCTTTATTTATTGACAAAATGTTAAATGTAGGAATTCGCTTAAGTTGAAGATATGAAATTCGGTGTACAAATTTCTAAATAAAAATAATTGAAAACGTGTTTCGGCATTTTCCAATATTTCGATCCTGAGGGAAGAAAGGGAGTGGTCATCTTTTGTTACGAGAGCAATTAATAAGCTTTCTTTAAAAACACATATGATAAATGAGGTAACAGAGATTCAAATGTTTTGCCCTGAATAGAATATCACCGAATCATGAAATTTAAGAAATAAACGCCTCTAACAACACTATCCATGGCTTTGGATTGAATATTGTAACCAAAGAAACACTGACCAAAGCTTCAGCACACACTGTATTTTAAACTATAATGTGTTACAGTTTTAGATATCTGGCATATCTAATAGTCTGATGAAGATCAGACACTAACATATACGTATATAGTATCTGATGAAGGATGTTAGATATCCGAAACTGTAACACATATAGTTTAAAATACAGTGTCTTGAAGCTTTGGTGAGTGTTTCTTTTGTTACAATAAATTTCTCATTAGAAATAAGCGGACACGTGCTCCAGCGTTTTGAAAATTATCATTTTAAGGGGAAAGTTCATTTTATATTTCCCCCGCTTGAAAGCAGGTTTTTTTTTTTTTTTTTTTTTTTTTTTGATCGCACTACGGGAAGACGGCTAACTTTGAAATGAATTTTGGAACACACTTAGTGCATACCTTGAGCTACGTTTCAATCGTCAGTTTTACTAAAGGGTAAGGGATTCAGAATTATTGCGGGAAATAAATTATTTAACGAGCTTCTCAAGTTAGGAAGATAAAACTCTTTATACAGTATACAGGAAAGCTACTCGCTACAAATAAGCACACATGTGTCCCAAAATTTTATAAAATTCTAGTTTGAAGGGGAAGGTTATACTTTTTTTTTTTTGCCACATTGGTATTGACGTTGTCTGTTGCTTACGATCGCATCATGAAAACCTGCTTACTCGCTTGAAATAAATTTTGGAATGTATGTAGTATCTACCTCAAGGTCCTTTTTTAAATCATGTCACATAGATTAATTGGAGTATCCTAAAGGAATAAAATTGTCAAAATTTATGCCAAAATAGAGTATCGTATGAGGTTTTTATATTTACACTTTCATTAAAATGTGTATCCTAAGGGAAAAGGGAGTTCAAATACAATGGACTCTCGTTAACTTGAACTTCAATAATTCGAAACATTGGATAAGTTGAACATAAGTTTATTCCTTTTGGAAACTGTGTTGGAAACTATGTTAAAATATGGTGGGTAAATTGAACTTTTGAACCTTCTTTTTGGATAATTCGAAGTACAGGTAATACAATACAAGTGTTTTCAGTGTTGGATAGATTGCATGCAGAAGAATGCAATTTTAACCGACCTTCTGTTATCCAGAGGCGCTCTTTGGGAAGAGTGACATAAAAACATCTATTTGATGATGAAGAAGAGATCGGTAATGAAAACTTTTAAACCATTTCGAAAGCTTCAGATGAGGTTAACACATGCTGTTTCTTTTCAAAATCTATTGAATGTCAACCAAAAGTTACTAACAACGAATTTCACAGAATAAATATAATCGGAGATTTTGTTCACGGTGTGAAATAATTAAATCAAACCAAACAAATTATTTTTGAACAGATAATTAGGGTTGTTACTTGTTTATGTAGTTTTGTGTGTTAATTCAGTGTACATGGTATTGTAAATGTGTTTTCCGTCGTGCGTGTGGTCTAATTTAAGTGCCACTAAATGTCGTTTTTGTGTTTGCGGTATTGTTTCATGCAAGTAATATGGCCCCTTGTTTGTAAAATCTATTGCTTTTCTTTTATGTAGATACAGTGGTTTCGTTCGGTTAATTTTGTACTATAAACACATATTTTTGTATAATTCGAACTCTGGATTGTTCGAATTTTTCGGTGTCCCCTTGGACTTCGAATCAAGAAGATTTCACTGTATTTTCCATATATCTATTCTCCTCGTGCAAAGAACGGGCATGTCTGATAGTTTGTATATTCTATAATCACTTGCCTTTCAAATCATGTGTTTAGCTTTTAATATACAAACGTACTAACTGCTCACAATGATAAATAAAACAAGTGCATCACAATGTGGATGTATGACTCATCGATATATGTAATAATTGGTTTAATCTATTTGGAAGGTTGATTTGGTTACCTAATTGAGAAAAATGTAACCCTTTCACCCAGCAATCTTCCTATCACCCTCATTTTCCGTTTTGCAGTCGTCCATCGCGTGGAGGAGGTCTCTCGTTGTATGACAAAGTATGTTAATTCCAAAACATTCCCATAACGCACGTGCGTGCCGGACGTCGATTTGCAACACGCAACGACAAACGCAACTGCTGTCCATAAATCTTTCACCCCTTCTCGAGACACATGGCCATTCTTGTTAACATACAGCATTTGTTGTAATGTTGTATAGCTTCGTATATCTAAAGGGAAAAATTCTCTTCATGAGTGGAATAACTGAAAGCATTTTTATCCATGGGAGACCAAATTTCTATGGTCCAAGAGAGGTATATAATTAAAAAAAAAGTTATAGTTATTCCTTCTATTGAAAAGAACTATTCGTTCGGATGTATAATATCATATTCTCCCACAGTTCACAATCTTTTCTCCAGACAACGTTAAGAAAATGCAACTTAAGTGAATTAAAGATAACTTCTTTTCTCTGGGGACTGTGTTTTATTATATGGAAAGGGAAGAGATAAGTTGCGGTGACTGATCGACTTCAAACAGAAGCTTTTAATCTAATTGCAGATTTCAAGAAAATGCACATTCTAAGGGGAATATTCTTTCAAGAGAGGTATATAAGTGAAAAATAAGAGAATTTAGAACTTTGTTTATAGCTAATACAGTAATTTTTTCTTGTCTCTGCTGAATTCAACATCATGTTTAGCTGAGGACCGAAGTTATTGAGGAACAAAAGTGAAATAAATTGTTCTATTGATTCTGCGTATAACAAGAAATAATGTCAAAAGACGAGACTCATACCAATCGATAGATCTCATTGCGCTGAAGAAAATATGGGTCAGTTTAAATCCTCGTACGTGCTTTTCAAAAAATTGACAAAAATTATTTCTCTATGTAATGTTAAAAATTAATATTGTTTGATAACGTAGCCACTTATTCAGATGAAACTGGTACTAAAGCATACTTTTATCAAGTTTCCATTAGATAATAATAAAACAATAGTGCATCCTATGATTGAGATTAGTGATGAACGCAAGAGTCTTGGTCTTGCAGTTTTTGCAAGAGTCTTACATGCAAGACCAAGACCAGGAATCCCGACGCAAGACCAAGACGAAGACCAAGGGGTGCAAGATTATACCTGCAAAACCAAGACCAAGACTCTTGCGCAAGAGTCTTGCACAAGTACCGCTACTACTTGAATTTTTTTTTATAGAATGTAAAAAAGGAAGGGAAAAAAATCATTACATCAGTAAAAATGCCACTGGAGTGACTGTGTTCCCAGTAGTTTATGCAATCCGCATGAGTCGATCTGCCCGTGTAGCATATAGTTACAGTATGTCGTTTTCTGAATTGGTTGTTCTCGTTTTCTGTAGATATTGCTCGTTTTCAAGCCACACAGGTGTCATCTTGCGCCGTGTGAGCTTTTTTGGTGGGGAAACACTTTGTGCGTTGATTTTCTCGGGATTTTTTTTGTTTCCTCCTTCTTCCTTCATTCCACCATTTCAGTCATTTCTCATCATCACCGTCTCCCTTAGCCTTGGTGCATAATCGTGGGACGTCATTTCATTCCAAAGCATATTAGTGGTGTTATTCTTCCAAAACTAAAGAGAAATCTAATATTGAACATCGGTAATTCCGTACACAATAGGTGCCGACTACGTTGGTATGGCCTTGGCTCCGAGACTCAAACGTCCGTTGGATTTTTTTTTTTCGAAATAACATTTTCATGACATTGTCAAAAACTTAGTGCGTGTGACCGCAAGTTTGATTTCATGGGCAGATGCTTATATGTTGAATAATTGTTTATCAATACAACTTTTAGCCTCCTTAAGTATACGGCACCAGCCAAGTTCCGCGAATAAAATGAAAACTGGCCTGCACTGCCGTAAGCATATTATACACGAACAAGAGTTTTGGGTAAATCGCCGATTTCGAGGCTTTGTAAAAACAATTCTATTAAGGGTAGAAACATGAAATTTAGAATGTACGGAGATATCCCACAGATGTACTCATATGCCAAATCTCATATTTCTACCTTCAACCATATCTGAGTACTGGACCCCCAAAATATGCAGTTTTCAGGCTCACTGACTCACTGACTCACTCGTCAAATTGATTAGGTACTTCCCAATGAGACAGAGACGTGAAACTCTGCATAAAGGTACCTTATAATGACTTGAGTATGGAAAAAGTCCGAAATTTGAGGAATGTACTATGGGAAAGTTTTATAGGCAAAAAGCTGTCCTTAGCCAAACAAGAAATCGATTCACTCACTCACTCAACAAATTGATTAGGTACTTCCCAATGGGATAGACATGAAACTTTGCATAAAGGTACCCTACAATAACTTGAGTATGGAATAAGTCCGAAATCTGAGGAATGTACTATGGAACATTTTTTATGTGCAAAAACTGTCCTTAGCCAGAAAAAAATCGTTTCACTCACTCACTCATCAAATTGATTAGGTACTTCTCAATGAGACAGAGACGTGAAACTCTGCACAATAGTACCTTATAATGACATGAGTATGGAAAAAGTCCGAAATTTGAGAAATGTTCTACGGGAAAGTTTTTATAGGCAAAAAACTTTCCTTAGCCAAGCAAGAAATCGTTTCACTCACTCACTCATCAAAATGATTAGGTACTTCCCAATGGGATAGAGACATGAAACTTTGCATAAAGGTATCCTATGACGACTTGAGTATGGAAAAGTCCGAAATATGAGGAATGTACTATGAGAAATTTTTTATGGGCAAAAAAAAATGTTCCTCACTCATCAAATTGATTAGGTACTTCCCAGTGAGATAGAAACGTGAAACTCTTCATAAAGGTACCTTACAATGGCTTAAATGTGAAAAAATTCCGAAATGTGACGAATGTGTTATGGGAAATTTTTTATAGACGAAAAATTGTCCGTAGCCATTAGGTACTTCCCAATGAGATGAAGATGTGAATGTCTACACGAAAGTAGCTTATAATGGCTTGAATATGAAATATATCCGAAATTTAAGGAATGTACTATGGGAATTTTTATGGGCGAAAAACTGTCCATAGCCATTAGGTGCTTCTTAATGAGATAAAGATGCGAAACTCTCCATAAAGGTACCCTATAACGGCTTGAAAATGAAATTTGAGGAATTTGTTATGGAAAATTTTTCATTAGCAGAATAACTGTCCTTAAAACTAGAAATCGGGGACGATTCCGTTATTGAACACATCATGTGCATAGTGATAATGTTGTCAATCGTCCGAGTGATCGAGTTGGTGCCCTTCTCGCTGGTCTATTGGTTACCACGTGCGCCTTTGATGTATGGGATTCTGGGTTCGATTCCCGGTGGAAGAGCCTTTGGAATCTTAACTCTCCTCGATGTTTCTGTGTTCGTATCCCTGTCGTTCTAGGTTAATAGAAAAACGAGCTAAGGTAACTGAGAAAAATCCGTTATCTGGACAGCGGTATAGTGTACAAGTATACGGGATCCTTATGTTTACTACAGAAATCAATGCTTAACATACGTTGTCCATATGCTACATACGTACTGCCCTCTTTCCCCCTTAGATGTTACACAATGTCGTTGCAGGATGTCTGACATCTAACAGTCTTCCGTACATTACGTACATCAGCTATAAGTTACATACGGCCATCTGTCTATTCCCACGTTTTGTGCGCCATCGGAAGTAGATGAAAATGGGCCTCCAAGGTGGGGCAAAAGTGATCCACTTTTCCGCCACCAATGAATTTCGAGGTGGTTTCTTTTGCATTGTTTTGTGCGCGTTTTGTGCCGTTTTGTGCGTCTAATCCAACGTTTTGTGCGCCACCGGAAGTGGGTCAAAACGGGCCTACAAATATGGCGGAACAAGACAATGCTGTTCCACCACCAACGAATTTTGAGGTCATTCCCACCACATCGTTTTGTGCGTGTTTTGTGCCGTTTTGTGCGCCTATTTCCACGTTTTGTGCGCCATCAGAAGTAGGTAACAATGGGCCTCCAAGGTGGGGCAAAAGTGACCCACTGTTCCGCCACCAATGAATTTCGAGGTGGTTTCTTTTGCATCGTTTTGTGCGCTTCTCGTGCCGTTTTGTGCGCCTATTCCCACGTTTTGAACGCCAATGGAAGTGGGTCAAAACTAGGGATGGCCAAAATTTTCCGGAATCCGGATTCCGGAAATTTTGTTTTCCGGAATCGGAAAATTTACTTTCCGGAATTCGGAAAAATTCCGGATTTCGGAAAAAATCCGGAATTCGGAAAAATTCCGGAATTTGGAAAAATTCCGGATTTCGGAAAAATTCCGGAATTCGGAAAAATTCCGGAATTCGGAAAAATTCCGGAATTCAGAAAAATTCCGGAATTCAGAAAAAATCCGGATTTCGGAAAAATTCCGGAATTCAGAAAAATTCCGGATTTCGGAAAAATTCCGGAATTCGGAAAAATTCCGGATTTCGGAAAAATTCCGACATTCGGAAAAAATCCGGAATTTAGAAAAAATCGGAATTTTTCCGAGATCCGGAATTTTTCCGATTTTACTTTCCGGATTCCGGAAAGTAAAAATTCTGGAATTGGCCATCCTTAGCTAGTAGCTGTTAAAAGAGAAACAATAATGAATAGGCTATATATACTGTATTAATTTCTTGTAGTTGGATATGTCTTTATCATTTACGTAGACAATTGCTACTGCAGTTATTTACTACTTTATGAGAAAGGTCTTATTTTCACACACAAAAAAGTCGCCGGTATGTCTCAAACATTATCGCGTTCCCACCTGCAGCTGCTCCAAAGCACTGCAAACTACTTTTTAACCAGGCAAAAGGCAGTGAAGGAAAATAAATCTCTAACAAATATTCCAATAACATTCGCTTATTGTCAACATACCTACAGTGAGCGCAGAAAGTGTTCGTACAACGGCAATACTTTATATTGAAAACAGCTAGCATGAGAACGGGAGGTGGAAAATATATATATAACCAGAATTAAGACTACACATTTATACATTTTATTTCTATACACAAGAGAAAGGCCAAACAAAGACAATCACTGTTTTGTTCAGAAGAAAAGAGAGAATTCCTTTTTTGTAAACGCAAAAAGTCACCGTACACTTATGCTTGAATTAATGCTTATAAAGTATATTAAGTTATTTAATATTTTGTGGGATTACCCTGTGCGTTAATGATTGTCTGTAGTCTTCGTGGCATTATATTCACCTGTAGTAGTTCGTAGTTCTGTAGCTTCGGGACTGATTATGTCCCATTCTTCTTGAATAGCTTTTCTTAGGCCTTCTTTAGTAGACAAGCTGTGCCTTCTTATTCTTGTCTCCAGAACAGATCGTAGATGTTCTATGGGGTTCATGTCTGGGGATTGGGGAGGTGTGCGAAGCTGTTTCAAGGTATTATAGAGACAGGGGCGGATCCAGAGGGGGGCGATCGGGGCGATCGCCCCTCCCCCCCACAAGAGGAAACTCTTATTTTATATATAAATAAACCCATCCATAACAAGTTTGGAGCTCTTAAAAGTAGCAGTATTACCGCCTACCGCCCCCCCCAGAAGTCCGTCCTGGATCCGCCCCTGGCAAACCTTGCAGACAGGCCTCGTTCAACAGTACAAACAATAATTGCGATGTATAATGTTTCTATCACTGTGCGAAACCATAAAAAAATAATAAAAAAATAATTAAAAAAAAAAGAACTGGAAGACCAAGAGTGTTGAGTGAACAAGTTAAACGTTACATTATTAGGGAAAGAAAAAAGGTTCCAAAAAGTAGTGCTGTGCAATTGACAACGGATCTGGAAACACGCGGTGTTAAAGTATCAGCCAGTTCAGTGCGGAATATTTGCAGGGTATCATGGTCGGATAGCCAGAAAAATGTTCTGGGTGAACAAAAATCGTATGAAGAGACTAAAGTTTGAAAAAGAGTATAAAGATAAGGGATCAGGCTTCTTTCTGGAATAGGGTCATATTTTCGGACGAAAGTAAATTTAATTTTATCGAGTCCAATGGGAGGCGTATGGTATGGCGCAAGGTGAATACAGAGATGAATCCTCAAAATCTCGTCCCTAAAGTAAGACACGGAGGAGGGTCCGTGCTCGTCTGGGGTTGTATGAGTGCCTCAGGAGTGGGTCGTCTCCACCTTATCGATGGAGTGATGATCCACAAAGTGTATATTAACATATTAAAGGAATATCTCCATACTAGTGCGCAGAAGATGGTTCTTGAAAACAATTTATTGTTCAGCAAGACAACGACTCCAAACATACAGCGGAAAATACTCGATTGTGGCTACTCTATACAGGGGCGGATCCAGGACGGACTTCTGGGGAAGGGGCGGTCGGCAGTAATACTGCTACTTTTAAGAGCTCCAAACTTGTTATGGATGGGTTTATTTATATATAAAATAAGAAAGTTTCCTCTTGTGGGGGGGGGGGCGATGGCCCCGATCACCCCCCTCTGGATCTGCCCCTGAGGTTTGCTATCTTTCTCAAAGACTTACCCTTCTTATGCACTTTAATAATTACTTTTCTTGTCTCCTCATTTGTTTCTGTTCGGTTGCTTCCCATTTCGACAGCCCACCGTGCAGTTTTTTCACTCCTATTCACAACTAAACTCATTCTGTTACTCGTCATGCTATACAGAGGTGTATACTCAGGTGAATACTAGTGAACCCCAGTTGTGGTATCTTTGTTTCGTATTCGTACGTCAGGTGTACGATCACTTTTTGCGTCTACTCTATACATTTTCTACGGAATTTATTTACTTTCTGACCATTAAACTTGTCTTTGTGGTTCTTTATTGATATATTCATAAAGCTTAGTTTTCATTATTCATATTGTGTGTGTTATTACACTTCTTAAATTTTCTGTTTCTTTTTCGCAGGCATTCTCGTTTCAATAGCATAGGTGTACGAACACTCTGCGCTCACTGTATGTACAGTAAATACAAATTTATAATTTTTGACTTTACGAAGTATACAATGTAATTGTTCAATAATTAACATAAGCAGGCATTCATTAATTTATATTAATATAATAGTTAACAAAACTAATAAGCGGGTGATTGATGACTCAGTGGTAGAGTTTTCATCTATGGTATTCTAACCCAGAACATGTGGGTTTTCGATGGCTAATTTTGTGTTCGAAAATTTTCCCGGTGGTACTCTTGGTTCCCTTTCTTATATTTGTTCCATCATCACTCATTAACGAATTTAGTTTATAAAAACTCTATAGCCATATATTCATTCTGTCCGTCAGTGAAACAAACAGTCTCAAGAACTATCTGATGGATTACCAATCAATTTTGGCCATGATGTACAGAGTCAATAGTTAAGAATCGAGTTTCCTGATGAATGTAATATTCAAACCGGAAGCGGTACAAATCAACCATTTCCGGTTTTAACGTTAATCATTATATAGTAAATATGGTAATAGATAGCGAGAAGCGGTTTCCAGTAATCGACATATATAACATTCATGTAGATAGAATGTTACCCAGTTTGTGCATCTGCTGAAAATAATGAGCTTAGGTATTTAGAGAGCATTTTCCGCTTTAGAAAATGTGTGCTTGGTAAAGAATGTAGAGAATTAGCTGAGTCAGGCACGTAGCTAGAATATGGTAATAGGAAGGGGGGGTCTGTCACGAAATACTGTGGTTTTTTACCAGGGGCTCAATCATTCTAAACTATTTTATTGGCAACATATATTGGTTCGTTTAGCCAAGATTTCTAATGGGGGCATGATATGAAATACTGTGGTTACACACCAGAGGCTCGATCAATCTAAATATTTTACTGACAACATACCCATATTGATTGGTTAGGACAATAAAATGAGGATATATTAGTAAGTATTTTAATAAGAAGCTTTGAAGAAATCTCGAGTAAAAGAATATAAAAAAAAGTATTGAAAAAGATATCGTCTTCCGAGGTCACTCGAACGGTGTCGAGAATTTTGCGTCTGGGAAATTTGCGCCCTACCTCAAGAACAGGGAAAATTGCGCCTGCGATGTACCTTCACCGGGAAGTTTGAGCCCTGCGAAATAAAAGAACCTATTGGAGCTTACGCATTTCCTCGGAGGGGCTGACATTACAACATAAAAAATCCTCCCCCCACAACCATGCCATTTGTGATTTATTTTCATTGTGGCTATATAAGGGGAGAATAAACTTCAATATAAGCCAAAAGAACACAACGGATCAACGCAATCACTGCTTCTTCCAGAGATGATTTTGGGGGAACACTGGCCTCCCCAGAGCTCTCAGAGTGCCCCCTCGGAGGAGACCAAAATAATACGTCTATAATATAATAATAAATAGAATAGTACCAGCAGTGACCCCCCTCCGGAATACTAAATGTGCCCCCCGGAACATTTTTCCTGAAAGAACGACTGAACGCAATTGTGTGTTTGAAGTGTAATTCCAGCAAGTAAACACACTGTACATAGTTTTCTTGATAATATTACTGAACTGATTTTACATTCACTTTACATTTTCTTTTTTATATTTTGTGTCCTGAAAAGCCAAACAACTCGCAAGGATTGTGAACAGAGATATCTGGGTAGAGCCAAACAGCCTTTTGTAGATTAAATTATACTCTTTGATTATATTAATAAATAATTATATATCAGTCATTTATACGTTTATTGTAAATTTTGTAGTATAATGAAAAATTGTATTTGTATGGATTGCCCTTTAGTGATCTAAAATTGTGTTTTTTTCATTTGTTCGGAATATTATAACGGATGGAATAACTCACTGAGACGATGAGAGGCAAGCCTAGTTCAAGTGCGAGTGGAAGTTACTTTACACCATACAATAATAAGTTGAATTGTAGGGCGCTAACATCCCAGTGCAAATATATAGCCGGCGCATTTTCCCCTCTTTTGGGGGTAGGGCGCAAACATCCCAGTGCAAATATATTGCGAGCGCATTTTTTCCTATTTTTGTGGTAGGGCGCAAATTTCCCGGGCGCAAAATTCTCGCATTCAAGGAAAATATAATGTCCGTGAAGTTGACAAGCCACTTATGTCAGGCTCCAATTTCGACTTTAAACGTCGCTAGTGCTACGTTAGTGTTCGATAGTGACGCAAATCGTTAGTACTCCAACTGCATGCCAACACGCCCACTTCTAAGAATCATCTCAAAAATGAGGTTAACCGTTAGAGCAAGTAAGTGCTCATTGGTGCCATTAACATTAACGTTAAAGCCTCCATCGTACGGCCCTTTGAGTAATAATAACACCACGTTTTTTGCTAGTCTCAATGCGTCCCTATATTCTCGCGAACATTCTGACGTGCCCAAGTTAGTTACTTTTTTTTTTGGGACTATTGTTTATCTGTTATTGTTTATTGTTTATTGCTAGCCTGCAGAGTAGTTTTTACATTAATATGCCATTGTCCTTGATAATCATTGCGTATTTACAAGCAATTTGTTATTACTGTTAGAAGATATCAAAAAACAACAGATAAAATCTACTACTTAACGGTTCATATTTTTCTTTTACAGTACATAAACGATTAATAATAATAATAATAAAAATAATAATAATAATAATAATAATAATAATAATAATAATAATAATAATAATAATAATAATAATAATAATAAGACTATTCCAGCATAAAAGTTATCAATTGCATCACACTGGCAACAAGCGACGCATATTTTAACTTCATAAAAAATCGTTTCTCACGATTTTCTGGAAAACTACGTATGATAACATCTTCATTATGTCAAGTTGTTTATCTCAGTGTGATATATGTCTTACCTCTGGACAATATCACAGTAAAACAAAAATTAAATATTAGGAGTACATCGTACTTTTGGACTACATCTCATTAACCATAGGAAGATTGAGTAGTGTATACTTTAGGATGTAAGTTTCAGCTTAACTTGCATCATACATTCTTAGGATTACAAAAAGGAAATTTGTTCGTTTGCATTTGAACAAAATTCTTAGGATTACAAAAAGAAAAAATAATTTTTCCGAATTCCGGAATTTTTCCGAAATCCGGAATTTTTCCGAATTACGGATTTTTTCCGAATTACGGAATTTCTCCGAATTCCGGATTTTTTCCGAAATCCGGAATTTTTCCGAATTCCGATTTTTTTCCGAAATCCGGAATTTTTCCGAATTCCGGAATTTTTCCGAATTCCGGAATTTTTCTGAATTCCGGATTTTTTCCGATTTTTCCGAATTCCGGAATTTTTCCGAAATTCAGATTTTTTCCGAATTCCGGAATTTTTCCTAAATCCGGAATTTTTCCGAAATCCGGATTTTTTCCGAATTCCGGAATTTTTCCGAATTCCGGAATTTTCCGATTTTACTTTCCGGATTCCGGAAAGTAAAAATTCCGGAATTGGCCATCCCTAGTCAAAACGGGCCTACAAATATGGCGGAACAAATTAATGATGTTCCGCCACCAACGAATTTTGAGCTCATTCCCATCACATCGTTTTGTGCGTTTTGTGGGCTTATTTCCACGTTTTGTGCGCCACCGGAAGTGGGTCGATACGGGCCTACAAATATGACGGAACATGTTAATGTTGTTTCGCCACCAACGAATTTTGAGGTCATTCCCATCACATCCTTTTGTGCGTGTTTTGTGCCGTTTTCTGCGCCTATTCCCACGTTCTGTGCGCCACCGGAAGTGGGTCAAAACGGGCTTACAAATATGGCAGAACAAGTTAATTCCGTTCCGCCACCAAAGAATTCTGAGGTCATTCCCATCACATCGGTTTGTGCGTGTTTTGTGCCGTTTTGTGCGCCTATTTTCACGTTTTGTGCGCCATCGGAAGTAGGTCAAAATGGGCCTCCAAAGTGGGGCAAAAGTGACCCACTGTTCCGCCAGCAATGAATTTCGAGGTGGTTTCTTTTGCATCGTTTTCTGCGGGTTTTGTGCCCTTTTGTGCGCCTATTCTCACATTTTCTGCGCCACCGGAAGTAGGTGAAAACGGGCCTACAAATATGGCGGAACAAGTTAATGCTGTTCCGCCACCAACGAATTTTGAGATCATTCCCATCACATCGTTTTGTGCGTGTTTTATGCCGTTTTGTGCGCTTATTTTCATGTCTTGTGCGCTATCGGAAATGGGTCAAAATGGGCCTCCAAGGTGGATCAAAAGTGACCCAGTGTTCCGCCATCAATGAATTTCGAGGTGGTTTCTTTTGCATCGTTTTGTGCGCGTTTTGTGCCATTATGTGCGCCACCGGAAGTGGGTGAAAACAGGCCTACAAATATGGCGGAACTAGTTAAAGCTGTTCCGCCACCAACGAATTTTGAGATCATTCCCATCACATCGTTTTCTGCGTGTTTTGTGCCGTTTTGTGCGCCTATTACCACGTTTTCTGCGCCATCGGAAGTGGGTCAAAATGGGACTCCAAGTTGGGGCAAAACTGACCCATTGTTCAGCCACCAATGAATTTCGAGGTGGTTTCTTTTGCATCGTTTTGTGCCGTTCTCTGCGCCTATTCTCACGTTTTGTGCGCCAACGGAAGTTGGTGAAAACGGGCTTGCAAATATGGCGGAACAAGTTAATTCTGTTCCGCCACCAACGAATTTTGAGGTCATTCCTATCACATCGTTTTGTGCGTGTTTTGTGCCGTTTTTTGCGCCTATTTCCACGTTTTGTGCTCCATCGGAAGTGGGTCAAAATGGGCCTCCAAAGTGGTGCAAAAATGACCCACTGTTCCGCCATCAATGAATTTCGAGGTGGTCTCTTTTGCATCGTTTTGTGCGCGTTTTGTGCCGTTTCCTGCGCGTATTCCCACGTTTTGTGCGCCACCGGAAGTGGGTCAAAACGGACCTACAAATATGGCGGAACAAGTTAATTCTGTTCCGCCACCAACGAATTTTGAGGTCATTCCTATCACATCGTTTTGTGCGTGTTTTGTGCCGTTTTTTGCGCCTATTTCCACGTTTTGTGCTCCATCGGAAGTGGGTCAAAATGGGCCTCCAAAGTGGTGCAAAAATGACCCACTGTTCCGCCATCAATGAATTTCGAGGTGGTCTCTTTTGCATCGTTTTGTGCGCGTTTTGTGCCGTTTCCTGCGCGTATTCCCACGTTTTGTGCGCCACCGGAAGTGGGTCAAAACGGACCTACAAATATGGCGGAACAAGTTAATTCTGTTCCGCCACCAACGAATTTTGAGGTCATTCCTATCACATCGTTTTGTGCGTGTTTTGTGCCGTTTTTTGCGCCTATTTCCACGTTTTGTGCGCCATCGGAAGTGGGTCAAAATGGGCCTCCAAAGTGGGACAAAATTGACTCACTGTTCCATGACCAACGAATTTCGAGATGGCTTGTTTTCCATCGTTTTGTGCCGTTTTGTGCACCTATTTCCACATTTTGTGCTCCATCGGAAGTGGGTCAAAATGGGCCTCCAAAGTGGTGCAAAAATGACCCACTGTTCCGCCATCAATGAATTTCGAGGTGGTCTCTTTTGCATCGTTTTGTGCGCGTTTTGTGCCGTTTCCTGCGCGTATTCCCACGTTTTGTGCGCCACCGGAAGTGGGTCAAAACGGACCTACAAATATGGCGGAACAAGTTAATTCTGTTCCGCCACCAACGAATTTTGAGGTCATTCCTATCACATCGTTTTGTGCGTGTTTTGTGCCGTTTTTGCGCCTATTTCCACATTTTGTGCGCCACCGGAAGTGGGTCAAAACGGACCTACTAATATGGCGGAAGAAGTTAATGCTGTTCTGCCACCAACAAAATTTGAGGTCTTTTCCATCACATCAAAATGTGCGTGTATTGTGCGGTATTGTGCGCCTATTTCCGTGTTTTGTGCGCTATCGGAAGTGGCTGAAAATGAACCTCCATACGCGGAAATAGGCGCTGAATACCGAACAGAACACGCACAAAATGACGTGATGGAAACGGTTCCAAATTTCGTTAGTGGCGGAACAGCATTAACTTTTTCCGCCATATTTGTAGGCCCGGTTCCACTCACTTCCGCTGACGCAAAAAAACGTGGGAATAGGCGCAAAAAAAAGAGACAAGACTCATAAAACGATGGAAAAGAAGTCATCTCGAAATTCATTGGTGCCGGAACAGTGGGTCACTTTGGCCCACCTTGGAAGCCCATTTTCACCTACTTCCGATGGCGAACAAAACGTGGAAATAGGCGCACAAAACGGCACGAAACACGCACAAAACAATGTGATGGGAATGACCTCAAAATTCGTTGGTGGCGGAACAGCATTAACATGTTCCGCCATATTTGTAGGTCCGTTTTCACCCACTTCCGGTGGCGCATAAAACGTGGGAATACGCGCACAAAACGGCACAAAATGCGCACAAACGATGCAATAGAAACCATCTCGATATTCTTTGGTGGCAGAACAGTGGGTCACTTTTGCCCCACCTTGGAGGCCCATTTTGACCCACTTCCGATGGCGCACCAAACGTGGAAATAGGCGCAAAAAACGGCACCAAACACGCACAAAACGATGTGATGGGAATGACCTCAAAATTCCTTGGTGGCGTAACAGCATTAACTTGTTTCCCCATATTTGTAGCCCCGTTTTGACCCACTTCCGGTGGCGCACAAAACGTGGGAATAAGCGCACAAAACAGTACAAAACACGCACAAAACGATGGAAAACAAGCTATCTCGAAATTCGTTGGTGGCGGAACAATGGGTCAATTTTGCCCCACCATGTAGACTCATTTTGACCCACTTCCGGTGGCGCGGAAAACGTGGAAATAGGTGCACAAAACGACACCAAACACGCACAAACGGTTGTGATGGGAATGAACTCAAAATTCGTTGGTGGCGGAACAGCATTAACTTGTTCCGCCATATATGTAGGCCCGTTTTGACCCACTTCCGTTGGCGCACAAAACGTGAGAATAGGCGCACAAAACGATGGAAAAGAAACTTCCTCGAAATTCATTGGTGGCGGAACAAGTTAATGACGCGTATTTAGAGGAGTCCTTTCCCCTCTCCGATTTTTTTTTTAAGATTTATAACTAGGCGAAATTTATGTATTTCGTACCTTAAGCTAGTTCCAATTTTTTAAGAATATGCCCCTATTAAACTAACTTCATATCAGTAACTTTTGCGAAAAAAGTGACATTTTGATAAACGTTGCTATACTTTTTCTTTAATGCTTAACCTTTTAAATTACATTACCTATTTTTATTCTATTAAAAATCGAATCTTCATTACTCGATTAAAAAAGTACCAATAAACCTTTTTACATCGTTTTTTTTCAAGACGGAAGGCATTGTAGAACATGTTACCATATGCTTTCACGCCTTTCTGCGTCGAGCCATAGTGTGTGATGACATCATAAATTTAAAAAGATATTTTTTGTTATGCCTATTATTCTTATTTTTTGGCATGCTTACAGTTTGCATTTAAAAAACTGAAATTTTGCACACTCGTTCAGTGCACCCCTTAGTATTTTTCAGATGTTTTCAGATCTTTGCGTGAAAACAGGGGGGAGGGGTCCAGAGGGGAAAATGTAAATATATATATACATTAGTGTATGTTTTATACGGGAATCTAGGGTATTTGGGGGATATTATTTTTCGCGGGCTTACTTTTGCACCTAGAAGATTGAAATTTTGCACATTTATTCAATGTACTCCTTAGTATTTCTCAGTGTTTCAGATCTCTACCTTAAAACAGGGGGTTGGTTCAGAGGTAAAAAGTAAAAAAGGATATTTTTAACAGAAAATCCCTTTTTTCGTGATTTTTCCGCTCCAGATACACGATGGAGACATTTGAATGGTACGATTGAAAATCTTTTTTATTACAAACCACGACACTAAGATAAATAGAGATGCGGGTTATCTGGGGCATTGTGGGAATGTTCTTAGCTCATTCTTAAATATTTTCCCCGCCCTTACTATTCAAGATAGCTTGAAATTTTATACACACATTTAGTACACCCCTTAGTATTTCCCAGTTTATTTTGAGATATGTGCGTTAACACAAGAGAATCCAGAGGGGATCAAAATTTGAAAAAACAAATCAGAAAAATCTAATTTTCTCTCAAACTTTCCCGCTTCAGGGACATGATAGGGAAATGTGAATGTTACCGTTTCAAAGGCTGTTCTATTCTGAAGAGAATGAGGTATGGACCATTATCCTAGGATAAATAGGGATGATGATGTAGCTGCTTGACTAAAGCCAAAATTTAAAAGAGTTAAGAAATGTTGTTTGGAATTAACAGAGGTTAACAATTGGGGATTAATTCAAAATTCAACCCTAATACTTTCATTTAAATGGCATAATTAGCATTTAATACTAATTCCTAATGCTTTTTCTTCAGTTCGCGACTTGTAATTTATGAGGAGAAAGATTTGATTTAAATCAAAAAATCAATTTAAATAAAAAAAGATTAACAAAAATGATTTTTTTAAAAAAAATCGTGATTTTTCCCACCCTGTTACAAACTAAGAATTAATTTCAACTTTTATTCTTATGGGTATTATGCACGTCGTAGGTAGCAACGCTTCTTTCGTTCACTTTTGTGTTTTCTTTAGTTAAGTAGTCTCTAACACCAGTGCACCAGTGTGCACTCTAGTTGCATCCATCCAGGAAAAAACATTGCTAGCCAGTGTGTGTACTGATACAGTTTCCAGCAATTCGATGAAAATTGGGTCAATATATATTGCCCAGCAAGAATTATTACTGTATCTAGCAAGAGGGCACGCTGGACCGGAAAGGACCTCTATATAGGGAATCGGTGTGATAATTACCGTAAATTTTATACGGTAATAACACACCTGTGCTTAAAAAAAAAAAAAAAAAAAAAAAACTAAAATAGAACGACCTCTAAATATTACGGTAAATTACCGTAAAATATATGGTACCAAATTTGTTTCTAAACACGGTCAATATTATTTTGCTTCTAAATATACGGTCTGCCGTTTTATGAAAAGACGGTGGTCCGTTAAATTTAGGGTAATCGGATGGCAGCGAGAATTGACGGTAATCGGTCAGTAAATTTAAGGCGAAATTTTTTACAGTGTAGGACCATGGACCGGTTTTAAATTGTTTACAAATGCCAGTTTACTTACCTTATATTCTTCCTACAGTCCATTATCCTCCGTCGGTCGTGAAATAAGCGAGAATAACGTGCAATAATTTATATTTTTATATTTTATTATAATGTACTCTTTACACACGAACTCGGAGATGATTAATTTGTTCCTAGTTCTTTTTTTCCTTGTATTTTTTTCATATATGGCCATAATACCGTTTTGGTTTATTGGTCACTTTGAAATAGAGGCGCGTTCGGTTTCCTTACAATACATACCGAAGATGATAACTGTTTCCCCTTAATTTGCGGCCTCTCTTATACTTCCTACGTGCGGGAAAAGTTTCCTCTACTTCCACGGTTGTTCGAGGTTCTCCTATTTGGATGTTTTTAAAAAGTAACTTTTAAAAAGAGCACTTTCTTGATTTGGACTCTTGGAAGAGGAGCCGAGTGTTCTAGAAGTTTACCTCTCTTAGTTTCGTGTTATTGAGCCATGTACTACACTGTTATAGGATAATGAATTCAGCCCTTTTTGTTTCAATTTGGTACTATTTTTCAGCCCACTTCAGAGCTAGAACTGTGGCAACACTGATGCATGTATGCTTTTGTTATCTATTTTTGCGTAGACCGAGTGTGTCATATTTTTTTTCAACTGTTGTCCCGCAATTGTTATTCAAAATATAAATGATTAGTGCAAATTGTACTCTTTCGTTAAAATGAATGCCATCGTCAATACAGTATTTTCTTTTGTGCAAGTACTATGCAAGACAGTGCATCTGATATAGGCCTATTGCGGTGACTAGTGAATCATGACACCGCCATGTCTCCGAAAAACAGTGCGCATTTAATTTAAATCTACAGAAGGAAAATACTTTGATTTTAAAAAAAAATACAAATTCGAGTCCCAAAATTGAATCTGGTAATCAGGTTAACCCACCCCCTCCAGTCCCGCATTCATATGCCTCAGATTCTTGCAAAGTAAAATTCTTTTCACCTTGAGGCTATGCTATCTTCCGGGAAGCGGACCGCCCCCCAAACGATCCTTCTGGATCCGCTAGTGTACGCTAGTCTACACACAACTGAACACACATGCGGCGCTTATAACTCATACTACAGTGCGCTTGCGCGCCATGCATATGCGAATTTCAGTACTGTTTGCTTTGCCGCATACTGTAGTAAAAAAGTGACCGACTAACGAATCATATTATTTTTTTAAAAAAAATTTAACCCAACGAAGTGGGACTTGATGCTAGTAATCCATATTCACAAGTGAGACTGATTTTGTACAGTTTTTTCAAATAACTTGGAGATTGATGCCGTTATTTTGTATTTCTAATACAGGTCATTGAGTTTACACAAAATACAGGCAGTTGAGTCGTTTTCAGTTTTCACTCAAATTATTCTAAAATACACTCACCGGACAAAAAATTAGTCATTCCTCAAGAATTCGCGAACAGCAGTAATTAATAGCGTGTAACACCACCTCTGGCTTTGATAACCGCCTGGATTCGGTTTGGAAGCGAGTCCACAAGGTTTTGCAGGTATGTCACATCCAGTTGAAGCCTCTCGTTCAGGATTTGATAGCGCAAATCTGCCAAACTGCGTGGATGCTGATTTCGGCGTTTAACCCGCTGTTCCAACATGTCCCACAGATTCTCGATGGGGTTCAAGTCTGGTGACTTTGCAGGACAATCTAGATGGAAGAGGGTTCGAGAGTGTTCATCATACCACGCACAAATTGTTCCAGCCCTATGAACTTTGCTGTTGTCGTCTTGAAAAATAGGAGTCTCCACAGCATACTCATCATGAAGATGTTGACTGAAAGGCGGCTGAAAGGCAACACTTGCTCATCCAGAATGTTCAAATACACATGCTGGTTCATTGTAGTGGTGACCTCAGTAAGTGGGCCCAATTCATGATAAGAAAAACACCCTCAAAACGTCACAGACCCACCTCCGGCTTGAACATGCCCTTACACACATTCAGAATGAAAGGCTTCATGTGGTCTTCGGTGCACTCGACGACGTGCGTCATTGGAATACAAGCAAAAACGTGATTCGTCAGACCACATTACCTTCCACCAATCAGCTACTGTCCACGTTTGGTGATTTCTGGCCCACTGAAGACGCGCAGCTTTATGTGCCTGTGTGAGCAATGGCCCCTTGCGAGGTGTCCGACTCCAAATGTTCAATGCATGCAGTTCCCGCCGTAATGTTCTTTCGCTAACAGGTTGGGATGGACCTGCATTCACTGTCTGCAGCAGTTCCTGTCAGGTTTGGAACCGATTTTCATTCACAAGCCGAGAAACGCGTCTCCGGTCCCTTTCAGTCACGATCTTCTTCAGACCACAATTCTGACGCCGTGTTTCGTGGCCACGTGTATGACACCACTGCTTGTACACGTGGTGAACAGTTCGCTGCGAAACACCAACAAGTTCAGCAACTTCCCTTACCGTATGGCCATGGGCACGGCCAAACACGGTTGTCCCTTTTTGCCACTCTGTTACATCGTTACTTTTACCCATTTTCACGGACACTGTCCACTTGCAACACACTTGTCTCACTGACTGAAGCTGCATTATGGTTCCGTCGAGGCAGTGCGCGCACAGTTGTGTACGTGACTGACTGCTGCGCCATCTGTACAGGCTTTACGATTTATCTTTCCTTCTGCACCAGGATGACTAATTTTTTGTCCAGTGAGTGTATTAAGAGGTTTGATTATAATAATTATTATTTTATTTTTTTCGCTCTTTTTTGGTCAATATTGTTAAGCATATCATCATAGCTATTCTCCTACTGCTAATATTTCTAACATTTCTTATATTTCTAATATGTCTAATAATTCTTTTTCTCATTCGTTTTCCGTTCAACACAGCTAATTCTCTCCTTTTTCCCTCCATGTCCACGTTTTGAAAGCCTGCATTTTTTCATCGCTTTTGTGTAATGTCCATGTTTCTGCCCCATAGAGTACATATTGGAATCAGTGAAACAAAATCTCAATATTTAATTGGAAATTTCTTTAATATAAGGATTAGCTACTCGTGGTTGAAAAGAAAAATCTGACGCTTTAGAGTGTAAAAATAATTTTGTAATTTATGGTATTTCAATAATCTGTGCCTTCTTGATTTTCTTTCATGCGTCTCAATGGTAGCTTCTCCAGTTTGGGAACCAGTGGAGTGTTGGATCTGTTAAAAAATATAAACAGATTACGAAACGTTGTGATTTATCTTATAAGTAGTGAACAGTGGTCACCCATTAAAAGACATAAAAGTCATTACCTATGTTGTACACTATCATCATACTTACACGAAAGTAAACTATATTACGTCTAGAAACATACATGGTATCTTCGTTACTATTAGCGTATTGTAGAATTTATTATCCCGTATATCCAGAGTAAAATTTACTTATGTAAAGCATAAGATTTCTTAAAAGCAAGACTTGCAAGACTCTTGCAAGCAAGACCAAGACTGTGTGTGCAAGACCAAGACCAAGACCAAGGGTTCCAGTGCCAGATCAAGACCAAGACCACCTGGATCTTGGTCTTGCATTTGCTCATCACTAATTGAGGTACAGCTATTATTCGTATAGATTTGAAAAAGCAAATAATATGACACGTTTCTTACCACAATTAAAGTAAAGTAAGAATAGTTTGCGCACAATTCATCGAATTTGCATAAAATAGCTAATATTGAAGAAATATTACCAATGACGTAGTGTGTATGGTTGGGCAATTTGTGCACTATATCAAACCTATCACTGTTGAAAGTGGTTGTGCCCTTAGTGGTGGCATTTTTTCTAAATCCTTATTAAATTTCCAAATTATGCTATGCTTAAGTTCGGAAGTAGGAGTGGACGCTTCCTGAAAACGTAAAGCACGGTTTCGGTTGCCACTTAAACCAGTTTGGAACAGTTAAACAAAACTGAACCGAACCGTTATCAGACTAAGTTGAACCGAACCATTCCCATATCAGACCGAACCGAACCGAATCGAACTGAATTGTCGTCAAACAGCCAAAGGGTTTGAAACGTTGTTTCGTTTACTATCGGCTAACCGAAACTTAAGGTTAGTGTAAAGGGACAAGTTTTGTCGATAGATGTCACTAGAGTCTTCCTATCTCTCCCATGTATTTGTTATCTTTCACGAAAATTCACGATTTCTCTTACAAATTTCAACTTACAGACTTCAAATTTTTAGAAAAGGAACTTCATAATCTATCGAAGGCAATAATCCGTGCCGATATTTTATTTAGAATCTTCTTCATTGTTGAAATGACTTGATTGTTGAAATGGATATCCAAACCTCTAACAATCGAACTGTTTCAACAATGAAGAAAATTCTAAATAAAAAATCGGCACGGATTGTTCCGTTTAATAGGTTACGGAGTTCGTTCTATAAAAATTTGAAGTCTCTAGTTTGAAATTTGTAAAAGAAATTGTAAATTTTCGTGAAAGGTAAAAAATACATGGGAGAGATACGAAGACTGTAGTGACATCTATCGGCAAAACTTGTCCCTTTACACTAACCTTAAGCGCACCGCGTCAAAGCGAATTCAGCTATGTCCAAAGGAGCTGAGTTTAATTTTTAACTCTCTCGTAACTTACGAGCAGTTAGCAGGTTGGTGTATAACAAATTGTTTTTACGTATCAAAAATTTTACGTATAAACGAATTATATTAGACCATTGTGGATCAAAATATTGTTGAATTTGATATTAAACGTTGTAGTTTTCTGTACTAGTTGGTACTGATCCAAAGAATAACAATTTATAGAATTATATTGTACATAATGATAATATTAAGTTTATTTTTATGGACTTCGTTAGGGTTAGGAGTTGATGCATATTTAAAAATTAAATAATGGTCTTTTTCACTGTCCTTTATATAAGGAGATATCCCTAAGTCCTAAGAAGATGAACTTGATAGGCAATTAGCCTATTGCTCAAAGGGGTGGACTAATATGTGCCTGTGAAATTTCCAAACGGTGGACTGCGGAAGTATTTTTTTACAATCAGAATGGCAAACCTCAAACCCCAGAATACCTAGACATACGAAATTTTGTAGGTATATATCCTATTACTTACGAGGTAATACAAATTGTTAAATTTAGGTAGTTTTAGTACTCATTTAAACAGCATATCTGTAATATTTCCATTGTGCTAGTCTTCGCAGTAGAATATGATTTAGTATTATTCAAGTAAAGTAGTAGTCAACTACCTCAGTCGATTATCATGTGTATATGATTCTCATAATAAAATATCAATAGATAAGAAACGATTCAGTCTTTACTCAAAAATACTTATCTTTCAGTTTCCCTTGTATTAGCCTATAATACAGCACCACCATATATTTTCCACCATCAATATTTACAAGTAACAGATTACTGTTTAACATTTATAATTTTGAATATTTACGCGTATCTTGAGTCCTCTTGGATTTCAGATAAAGGCAGAGTTCTTTCCGATCAATTCGCTGAACTGTGTAGTACAATGATATACCATTGAATAATGAGGCATAATGAGGCATTACCAGGAATAATGAGGCATTACATCCCTTCTTATTCTAATAGCTATCTTCAACATTTTTCCCCACTGTGACGTTTGTTTTCTTCCTATCTTCCCTTTCTTAGTTAACTTTCCCACATAAGCGTTTTAGCCCCAGACATCTCTTTTACACAGATTTCATATTCATTAAACACTAATATACACAAATCACCTTGAAAACAAATATTAAAATTGTGTAAATCTACATCATACAATACAGCAGTTCTCATCACGCACAAAATAGAATAAACAGTATTAGACTTTGTCGGTTAAAATTTTCGTTTAGGTTGTAGGAAAAAGGATAACATTAAAAACCAGTGATTTTTTTTTACAAAGTACAAAATGCGTTTTGTTATTGAGTTTTGTTAATTTAGTAGGATACCCATATATTATATATATATATATATATATATATATATATATATATATATATATATATATATATATATATATATATATATATATATATATATATATATATATATATAGATTCGTATGTCCAAGGTAATGTGACTTTTCTATGTTATATTAATCGTGCTTTCTTCAAGAAACAGTAAAAAGTTATAAAAAATACGATATATTTAAACTTTGATTTTTTGAGTGAAGTTGTAATTTTAAGTTTCGTTAGTAATAAGTTCAAGGAGATTCTTTTTACCGAAATTGTCATTAATAACTAAGATAAATAAAATACTTAATTGGGGTATCTGATACGTCACGCGCCTACTTACGTTACGAAATATAAACAGTCTACTTAATAAGAGTTAAAACAAAATAGCGACTTCTAAAACGCACTAAAAACCAGAAAATAGAGGATTTTTTTTTAAAAAAAACAACTTACTTCAACAAAAGAGTTAAAAAGCCGAAAATAACAACAATAAAGCTCTTAAACAGGATAATAATTCATTACTAGTATTTAGTAAAAGGAATTGAAGTTGGTGCTAAGCCAAACAAATAAAGGGTAATATCAAATTAGTTTGGATTCTAATTTTATGAGGCATATCTAATTCATTTGGCTTGGCACAACAGACAATTTATCCGTGAAATGTGGGTTTCTGTCACCACGGCTTGGCGCGTCCTCAAGTAGCGGATCGAGGAGGACTCTTCTAGATATAGAGGTTAGCTGCAAATATACTGAATAAGTAGTCGCGGACAGACGACAAGAAGTGGTCCTCCACCTTGGGAGTTTGGGTGAAGCTAATAACCTCATCATGTAAAAAATTGCACTTGTTCCAAAACATTCACAGAAGCCTCGGACCAGGATTGATAACGTAGCACGACCTCAGCAAAAGAAAATGGTCATGAGATTTGGAGCATGGAATATTAGAAGTCTTTATAGAGCATGCGCGTTAACATCAGTAACGAATAAGTTAGAGAAATACAAGATGAACCTAGTAGGAGTTCAGGAAGTTAGGTGGGAAGGAAATGGAACTGTGAATTCCGGAAACTTTACGTTCTTTTACGGGGAAGGAAATAAAAATCACCAATTAGGAACAGAGTTTTTCGTTCAGAAACGATTAATATCAACAATTAAGCGAGTTGAATTTGTTAATGATAGACTTTCTTTTATTACTCTTAAAAGTGTGTGATATTATTGTTTTAAATGTACATGCCCCAACAGAAGATGAGGATGATGATATAAAAAACAGTTTTTGCGAAGAAGCGGAACGGATATTTGACCAACTCCCGCGATACCATTTGAAAATTATATTAGGGGATTTCAATGCGAAGGTAGGACAAGAGGAGATTTTCAAACCGATTATAGGAAACGAAAGTCTGCACAAAAGAAGTAATGACAACGGTGTTAGACTCGTGAACTTTACAACATCCAAAAACCATATTGTGAAGAGTACAAAATTTCCACATCGCGACGTTCATAAATATACTTGGACCTCACCAGATGGGAAAAAACAGTCAAATCGATCACATTTAAGTGGATAGAAAATGACAATCTAGCATAATTGATGTTCGGTCGTTTAGCGGAGCTGGTTGTGACACTGATCACTTCCTGGTAGCAGCGATAATAAGAGAGAGATTATGGTTGAAAAATGCAATATTCAATGACTGAAAACGGAGAGATTTAATTTCAGGAAATTAGAAGAGAGCCAAGTAAGAGAGGAAAATTGAAATTTCGAATAGATTCTCGGTTTTAGAAGATTCAGAATGCACTAGTGTTGAGGATACTTGGATTGAAATTAGATATAGCATTAAAATTTCAGCAAAAGAAAATTTGGACACGCGGAAATACGTAGGAACAAACCACGGTTCGACCAGCAATGCATTCAACTAGGGTTGAAGAGAAAACAGGTAAAATTACGTTGGCCACAAAATCCGAATGAAGTAACTAGACAAAATTTCGTAGACATCAGGCGGGAAACTTCCAAAACTTTTAGAACAAAGAAGTGCGATTTTTTGAAAGCTAAAATTAAGGAACTTGATGATAAGAGTAAAAATAAAAACATTCGAGACATGTATAAGGGGATCAGCGAATTTACAGCGAATTTAAGAAAGGATATCAACCTCGTGCCTATATATTAAGGAAAGTTGACGGAACAGTTCTCGCTGACACAGATAGCATCTTAGATAGATGAAAAGATTTTTTTGACGAATTGCTGAACACACAGCCAAAAGTAATATGCGTGGAGAAAGGGAAATACACACCGCAGAGAATCTCAATACCCCAAAACCTAACCGAATAGAAGTAGAAATCGCTATAAAGAAATTAAAGAAATACAAATTTCCGGGTGTAGACAAAATTCCGGCTGAGTTAATTTTAGCTGGAGGCAAAAATTCTGAAATAAGATACAGAAACTCATTCTCCTTATCTGGAACAAGGAAGAATTGCCACAAGAGTGGGGAGAATCATTGTTCCAATTCACGAGAAAGGTGACAAAACTGACAGTAATAATTATCGAGGCATTTCTCTTCTGTCAACGTCCTATAAAATCCTCTCAAACATTCTATTAATAAGATTAACTGCATACGCAGATGAAATTATTGGAGATTATCAATGCGGATTTAGACGAAATCGATCAACCATCGACCAAATATTTTCCATTCGACAAATACTCGAAAAGAAGTGGGAATGCAATACCCCGGTACATCAACTATTTATTGAGTTTAGAAAAGGTTACGACTGGGTTAGGAGAGAAGGAATGTACAACATTATTACACAACTTGGAATACCGGAAAAGCTAATTAGATTAATTAAAATTTGTTTAAATTTATCCCAAAGTAAAGTTCGGGTAGAAAAATTCTTGTCCACGAGCTTTCACGTCGAGAATGGCCTAAAACAAGGAGATGTGTTGTCACCACAATTATTCAACTTTGTTCTGGAATACGCTATAAGGAAAATCAAAGATACGCCAACCAGGGCCTATAGTTGAATGGGGTTCACCAGGTTATGGCATATGCTAATGATGTAAATTTAATAGGGGATGATGGGAGAATAATAGAAAGAAATGCAGAGACCTTATTAAACGCTTGCAGGGACATGGATTTAGAGGTAAATGAAAATAAAACTAAATACATGGAAGTTCGTCGGGATCGTAATACGGCAAATTACGGATGCGTTAAAATATTGAATAATACTTTTGATAAAGTGGATACTTTCAAATATCTAAGATCAATATTAACAGACGAAAATCATATTCACGAAAAAAATTAAATGTCGACTAAAAGCAGGGAATTCGTGTTATTATTCGGTTCAAAATCTCATGTCGTCGCGAATTCAGTCGAGGAGTTTGAAGCGTAAAATATATAAAACGATAATCATGCCTGTTGTTCTGTATTGTTTCGAAACATTGTCGCTTACTCAGAAGGAAGAACATAGATTGAAAGTATTTGAGAACAAGATCCTGAGACGAATATTTGAACCTGAGAGAAACGAGAATGGCGGAAACTTCATAACGAGGAACTACATAATATATATGGTTTACCCAAAATTGTTAGGGGCATCAAATCTAGGAGGCTCAGGTGGGCAGGTCATGTAGCCAGGATGGAAGAAAATATCTTTCTGGAAGACCAACCGGAAAACGACCATTAGGAAGACCTAGGCGCAGATGGAAGGACAATATTAAGATGGATCTCGCAGAAATAGGAATACAAAGTAGAAACTGAATCCAATTGGCTAAGGACAGAAGTCAGTGGAGAGCTTTTGTGAACACGGCATTGAGCCTTCGGTTTCCATAGGCCATAGAGTTAGTTAGTTAGTTTTAGGCAATTTATTATTATCGTTTTCAGCTTTCTAGTGCTTCTGTTAAAGTCAGTTAATATGTTTTCTTAAAACATTTTTTTCTTTTCAAGGACGCAGTTCGTGTTTGACAGTAGCATAGAGACACTGCAAACACAATGTCTGTCTTGTCTTCGACATGAAACACTACCAGGTCTGTTAGTTTGCACAGTTGACACGAAGGTTTTCCTTGCAAAGTGCAGTGTCAACGAAAACTTTATCATTGAACAATAACGGGATCGATGTTGAATACTTCAACGATATTGTTTGTTTTATCTGTGCTGGTTGTTCACACATTCGTGAGGTAAGATAAAAATGTCACTGTTGAGGAAACGACTGACATGTTGATAATGAATGTCAATCATTCCTTCAACACTTGGCTTTTCCTTCCTATTTTGTACCTCTTTTTGCGTTTTTAAAACAATAAGTGTTTTTGTCAACAAGAAGTGAAGTTTTATGTTTACATAGATATAGCATGAGTGACCATTTAAAAAGCACGAAAAGCATAACTGAACATAAATGTGTAATGCTGTAACTATGGATGATTGCGAAACTCATAAAGTGCTATAGCAGGGCCAACAAGAAATGGTCTCTGACGTTTCTTACTACATGCGTTCGGACAATGCAGCCCCTACTTTGGTACTAGTGTTACCAACCACGGTCACTCTGTCTTACACCATTAATTAAGTTGCCTTTATAGTTGTACCGAGAAAAGCCTTGACACGTGAGTAGTGGCAATGTCACTGCGAGCTCTCAGAGACCTTCTCTTGCTGGCTTCCCTACAATGCCTTCTAGCAAGCGTAAATGTGGGCCACATTTCATTCACAAAAGTTTGCGAACCGCAACGTAAAAGATGGAACAAAATTAAAGGCACATTTCGCGTTGTATATAGAATGAGACCGTATGTCCTGAATGTGAATCCTGTATCATACTCTACGAAATTCCAACCGTATGAGAGTCCGTGAGACAACCACCACGGGAACCTTGTTTAGAACAAAGGTTTTGCAATCGGGAGATCCCAGGTTCAAATCTAACGCATGTTTCTCCAAGGTTTTCGTTATGGTACAGGAATATTTTTCGTTTTAAAGGATTCGAATATTCATTCACTTGAACGAATTCAATATGGACGACACAGTGAAAGAAAGTCAGGGATGAATCAGCAAAATATTAACTGTTGCCATGGCACACGGGTGCATTTTCTTGTCAAAACTCTGTCTGGTCCTTTTTTCTTTCTTTTTTTTTAGTTTATTCGTTCGTGAAATTTCATATTATACAAAAATCTATAGGAAACATTTATAATCTACGGTTTAATGGTTGTAAACTATTAATTTGTCTTTCTCCATTATTCACTTATCAGTTCTTCATTACGTAGAATAACACTTTTTAAAGAGAAAGACTATGTTTCAATTTCATTGCTAGAAATATTAAAGGCCGTTGTCCGCAGAACTTATAGAAGTACAGGGTGTTTCAAAATGAATATCGGGGTTTTATGGCTTTGTAGCATTTATTACATTTAACGCACAATTTGAAAGAGTAACTCAAACAGTTTTTCTTCGATTTCCCGCCGGAGCTCATGTGGTTCGGATTCCACGTTAATCAGTAGGTCTACGTCTCATGTAGCCTCGCCGCTGAACGGGACGTTAAACTCAAAAATCAAATTAAATAAAATAGTTTTTGCTACAAGTGTTCAATGTGAGCACCATTCATCGCAAGGCAGACATCAAGTCGATAGTCGAGGAAGGCCAGCAAACTTTCCGCCGGGATATGGCGCAAAACACATTCAATTTAGGGGAGTCTTATTGCAACATTATGAGCACTTCATTAACTTTATGATATGGCATCAACAAGTTCTTTTGAAAGGATTTACAAACGTTAGTTTACTCTTAGGGTGGCGAGCACCAACCAAGAGTAAGTGAAACTAAAGTAGTAAGTTACTAAGAGAGAAGGAAATCGGCGACTTCAAGTCGAGAGTACTAAACTAAAGGAGTAAATTACTACAAGAGTAAAATTTTCATTTACTACCGAAGTAAATTTACTTACTCCATAACTGGTGGAGAGCACCATCAAAGAGTACGCTACTACTTTAGTAACTTAAAGAGGAAATAAGGCCAAAATGTACTCCTAATCAGTAGTAGGAGTAAAGTTAGAGAGTAAAGTGTGTTCTTTGGTTTTTTGCGTGTTAGATATCGAATTCTATGGATTATCTGGACTACGATGAATATATGGATATGATGGAAGAGGTAGACATAACAAGAATGAGGGTTTTAATGGAGAGAAGAAACCCATTTGCGATTTATAGTGACAATGATTTCAAAGAGTGGTTTGGGTTTCGTAAGATAATCCTTTGAGTCGCTGCTTGGTATGCTTGAGCAGTTACTGCAGTATAATTCTGATAGGAACCGCACTTTCTCTCCTAGGCTGCAACTTCTTTGTGTACTGCGAAATTTTTCGTACTGATATCAAATTGTAGCAGGAAATCTCATTAACACCCACCGTACTACTGCTGGAACAGCTTTTAACTATGTGATAAACAGTTTAATTGCCTTAAAGCCACTGTGTCTATTCATACCACAGAAACAAGAAAATATATCAAGGAACAAATGGGAATTCTATCGAATTGGTGGATTTCCGATTGTCATAGGGGCTATAGACTGTGTACATATACCAATACTTTGTCCTTCTGGAGTACAAGCGTAACTATACAGAAATCGCAAGAATTTCTTTTCTATCAATACACAAATCATTTGTGATGCCAATACGAAGATTTTGAACGTGGTAAATCGTTAGCCGAGTACCATATATGATGTACGCATTTGGGACAATAGTAGAGTTGCTGAGAGTTTGAAAAATGGACAATATATGGGTTGCTTGTTGGAGATAATGAATATCTTCTCTCCAAACATCTTATGATTGCTGTGTTTCGATCCCACACGGAAACTGAAGGGTATTACAATAGAGCCCATGCTGCAAGATGTGTAATAGAACGTACATTCGGTGTTTGGAAGAAACATTTCCAAATTTTCACTAAAACAATACGATATAAACAAAACATGTGTGGGAATGTTATTGTGGCTGCTGCGGTTGTGCTCAACTTCGGAATTGAAGTTGAAGATTTGTTTCACTCTGATGCTGTGGATTTAAATTATATCAACCAGTATGCAATTCAACCAGAAGCGAATGCTGCACTCCAAGCTGTCAGAAAATCTATTACACTTAACTAACCACCTATGCCCTATGGAACCCGGAGGTTCAATGCCGCGTTCACAAAAGCTCTTCACTGACTTCTATCCTTTGCCAACTGGATCCAGTTTCTACTTTGTATTCCTATTTCTGCGAGATTCCATCTTAATATTGTCCTCCCATCTGCGCCTAGGTCTTCCTAATGGTTGTTTCCCGGTTGCTCTTTCAGTTAAGACTTTGAAAATATTCCTACTTTCTTCCATCCTGGCTACATGACCTGCTCACCTGAGCCTCCTAGACTTGATGATCCTAATATTGTTTGGTAAACCGTATAAATTATGCAGTTCCTCGTTATGAAATTTCCGAAATTCCCCATTCCCATCTCTGTTGGCTACGAATATTCGTCTCAGGATTTTGTTCTCAAATACTTTCAGTCTATGTTCTTCCTTCCGAGTAAGCGACCATGTTTCGCAACCATACAGAACAACAGGCATGATTATCGTTTTATATATTTTAAGCTTCAAATTCCTTGACAGGGTTCGCAACGACAAGAGAATTTGAACTGAAGAATAACACAAATTCCCTGTTTTCAGTCGACATTTAATTTCTTCGTGGATATGTTTTTCGTCTGTTAATATTGATCCTAGTTATTTGAAAGTATCCACTTTATTAAAAGTATTATTCGATATTTTAACGCATCAATAATTTGCCGTATTACGATCCCAACGCACTTCCAGGTATTTAGTTTTACGTTACACATTACTTTTACACTTAATTATTTTTAATTAAAATTGTACCTAATTTGCTATTAAACTAACATATTAATGTAAAGCCTTTTCCTTTTTAAATGAATCAACAAGGCACTGGATGGTCACTATTGCAGTGAAATGTGACCCATTTTAGTTATGTATAATTTTATAGTTATGTTTCTCTTTCGTTTTTCTTTCTTTCTTTCTTTATTTCCTTTCTTTCGTAATTAAGGGATTAACATTTTCATTCAGTACACAAAAGTTAAACAATAAATATGTTTTGATTATTTCTTTTAAAAAACGATGTCTAATGACTTTGCTAATACAAATAAATATTAGAATGTTGAAATTAGAAAAATAAAATGTACTGATGCTGAAATAATAAACACAAATATTATGTCATATGAAAAACAAGAATATATTAACCATTGGAAAAAATATCAAGCAAACAAAATATTTTACACATATAAAACTTGTATTCATATTCATTTACAAAAATCTAAATTTCTCGAGCATTACTTGAAGAAATTTGCTCTATTTCGTTTTTTAAGTACTCATAACTTCTATTTTAAGGTTATACTCTTCCTCCATGATTTCTCTTTGTCTTTCAATTGATAATTTTGGATATTTCCCTCATATTAAAGACTTTTTCAACGAACAAAATTTATCTCCTTTCTCAAACATTTTCCTGTTCTTCGCTACAGCCCCATATTCTCTGCCTTTTTTCAATATTTTCCGACAGGAAACGAAATACACGTGCGAGTAATGTGCAGAAATGGCTTACTTCTTTAGTAAAAAGGCGTTACTACTTTAGTTACAGCTAAAAAAGTACATAGAAATTGAGCTCTTCAACAGTTACTAAAAGAGTATATTACTACAGAAGTAATTTACTAAAGTAGTCCAGACTACAGAAGAGAGAGTTACTACAAGAGTAATTTATACTAGTTTGGTGTTTGCCACCCTTAGGCCACTCCTCTGTTCTTTATTCTATCATGATTGTCAAGGCAATTAAAATTATTCCTATTCATTATCCCAAAAATAAAAAAATAAAAAATGAGCATTAATTTTATACCGAAAACACAATAAACTTTCACCCAAACAATAACATACGAGTAAAATCTATCCTACCGTAAAGCATACAGTGGCATATCTTGAAACTCTGAGCGTGTACCACATCTTAAATAGGATAAAATGTTTGCAATGCAATAACATTTCTCGATAACCTACGTACTATATTTTTATATTTTATAACGCATGCTATGTATCTACTATAAACTGTAAGTTAAGCAGTTTTCCCGAAGCTATCAAGACCGAACTCAGAAAATAAATTCTGTAGGGATGTATCTTATTGGTTTTATTAACAATAATGAAAACAATAAAGACTTGAAACTAACTTAGAATGCAGTGTTATAAGTAAACTTGAGAAATTTTCGTAGGGTACATTTCACAACATCCTCCCTACATAGGCCTTGGATACTTTAAACCCTTTATTCTGCCATCTTCTGAATAATATATCAGAATTAACGTTAGCCTTACATTTTGAACAGGCACACTGACAGAGAAAGGTTTGAATTTCGCATTGAAGCTTGAACTTAGTAACAAAAAGGGAGCTCTAAAATTGCTATTTTCTTTTTAGTTTTCGTCTTAGTGGCCAAAGTACCTACTGTTGGTTCATCGGGTCGCGAACGCACCACAGTAGTCAGATCGCATTTTAAACGTCCAGATCTCATCTTATATACCTTCGTTACAGGATTTAAATACAAATAATCAATCATTTGTTTCCCCATTGCCCTACCGTACCTTATCTGCACAATTTTGTAGGCTAATATCCAAAAACAGACCAAAGTAGTATCAATAGAATGTACTATATAAAAATAAAATATTGCAATTTATTGTTTCTTTCCTTTACATTTTTTAAAAATAGCTACTGAAAAATTTAACTATTGAATGTGATAAAATATACTTACTTAGTCGGTCCTCTTCTACCACCAGGTATAGAGGTTTTACATGAGCTTTCCATCTGGGACTATCTTTGGCAAAGATTGTTGCTTCACTTATCCCAAATCCTCTTTCCTTCAGAATTTTTCCTACCATTTCTTTCCAGTTTGCTTTGGTCTGACCTGCCACACTTTTATCGGTATCCTCTCCTCTCCCATAAAGTAAACATGTCCGAACCATTGTAGTTGTGTCGTTTTTATTTCTTGTTTCGAAGGCTCTATTTTTAGTTCTGTTCTAATGGTTTGATCTCACACCCTGTCTCCCTTTGTTTTTCCCTCTATTTTTCTTAAATATTTCATTTTACATGCTTTAACTTGCTGTGAGTCAGCGGCCATGACCCATATCCATATTTTAACGTTTGTTCACCTGTAATTTTGTAGACAGTTAACTTTGGTGACTTCGATATCTCTTTTCTACTTATGAAGTTTCTGTTTAGGATATGGTATAGTTTTCCTGTTACTGCAATTCTATTGTTTATTTCTTCGTCTATTTTTCCATCCTTTCTACTTAGGGCTCCTAAATACTTGAAATGTATCACTTGTTCTAATCTTCACCTGCTAACTTTATTTTATGCTTTTTGTTTCTCTACTTATTAGAGTTATTACCATAGTTTTTGCTTCATTTACGCTGATTTTCGTACTCCCTTCTTCAAGTACATTCTTCCATATATTTACGTTGTGTTGTAAATCATTTTCCGTTTTAGCCACTACAGCCAAATCGTCTGCAAATGCCAATTCTGTATCTGTATGTTTCCATGCGTCAGTTTCCTACAGTAAGGAATTTTGTCTTTTCCTTTATTGTTTTCATATTAGCCCTACTAAATACAATTAATTTTGTGTGAACGGAAGCAATATGTTTTACGTCGTGCAGAAATAGAAGCTTCCCCCCTCTGCACAATTGATGTCTTGTAGGTTCTCGTAAATACTTAGTGGTCAACTTGACTGCTATGTGGGATGTGTTGTGTTTACTCAACCCTCTTCCGCGCTTCGTGCTTTCCCCTTGCTGTAGTGATATACTTTTTATCCACTAGAAGATGCAAAAGGTGCCTTCTATTTTGAACATCGTGAAAGTAAAACGGATATTTTAAATGTATTCTGAGGAATTTCCAGAGTAAATTATACTTCAATTGTTTGTTTACCGACGGTAAACACGGTGACGTAAAGAAATTGCCACAGATTCTTTGTTATTATAGACTATTTAGGCTTACTTCTAAAATTAAAAATTCTGTTTGAAATTTTGTTCAGCAAGAGTCAGATGCGGCTTGTTGACGGTAAAAGTTAAAGTTTCATAACCTCAAATTGAGGGAAGAACAGTAACCTAATTTTATCATTCTTTTAGACAACATTTTGAATTTTCAGCAACTTTTCTTCCTTTAGTTTGAAATGCTAAAACTAATTTTTACCGATGTGACTTCCCTTTCGATCCGCGCCTGACTCCAGACTATCGCTTCTGCATTGGGTTGTAATTCTATAAGCATAAGCTTGTTTCTGCGTAAAATATTTTCTCAATCTGAATCTACATCAGGATCTAGTTTTTATGTAATGATAAGTTAGAGTTACATAGTATTGAATGTTTATCTTCTATAACTAAATCAAGGAGAAAACAAAGAAGCAAAAAATATAGTCTAATATTATTATCTATGGCATTCAAGATACGTCAACGACCAATGGTTAACACCTTGAGAGTTGATATGTAGGCAATTCTCGCTCTTCCTTTTTCTCACTGTCTAATGAAATCCTTGTATTTTGTTAAAGGAAGAGGTTGTTTTAGTTCGTGTCCTACAAGTTGATCTTTGATACCAACAAAAGATAGACTATTTTCCACGTAAGTGTTGCTTGTCAATCAATATGTGAATACGGATTGTTTGCTCTTTTAATCTGCGTGTTGTGATTTCAGCTTCCGCTGAACATCAAACAACCACAATTTACACAATGATATGATCGCTTTCAAGGTTGCATAGTGTATATTTTCTATGTTATTCACGAAAGTATTCTAATAAGATATATTGATTCTGTAATAATAGTTGTAGTGTGATGATATAAAGTCTTGCAAAGAAAAAAAAAAATGAAAATATATATTCCTGATAGCGTTGAAAAGATTGATCTAGATCAGTAGTCCTCAACCTAATTCATATCACGACCCCCATTTTATCACATCCTCTTTCCAGTGACCCCCTTATAACTTCTGATTTGTAATAAGATTGTATGGGATTTTAATATACCTATTGCGAAGATCTCACGATATCCATCTATTTTTATAATAGTAGAATCCATTTTTTTTTGTATATAGTGAATACAATAACTTCTCTGAAAGCGAATGGATTAAATTCAAATTTGATCAGTTGTTTAATATTATAAATATCGAATCCGATCAGTCATATTGTTTCAAAATGGAGGCCGTTTGAAAATTTTAAAACTTCATAACTCCCTTAATTTGGGATCATATGCTAAAAAAAAATAATAAAGTGACCTCTATTTTTTTTTTTTTTTTTTTTTGCTTTTTAAATTTAGACAGTTATTTAAAAACTTTTGAGTATTTTAATTTTTAAGAGGCCGCCACTTTGAGTTACCTTATATTATTGTAAATTTGTACAGTCCGCAGCAAAAAATCTGCAAGGGAATCAACATAACGTCTCATAAACAACCATTACGAACTTCATATCAGTCATCTGTATTAATAATCCTTATTATGTAAAACTGTAAACATTATAGTAATTAATTTCCTTACCTACATTTATTTCTAATCCCTTACTTCGTAATTACAATACCTTAATGTCGATGGTTGGGTTGGTTTGGAGTTTTGCATCCTATATAGCATCGAGGCTACATGAGTCGTGAAACTATAGCTTAACGTGAGGTCCGAACTACATGAATTGCTACCAGGAATAGTATCTGGGTCTTCCACGCCGAAGGCTGATACGGCAGCCATATGACTACGAAGGAGTTCAGTATCTTAATGTCATCTTATGTTCAATCTTAATGTCTCCATAATTTGTAACTACATCCAGACAACAAACTAATTTCATTCTTTTTAGTAGTAAAGTATATGACACTAGCCATTTGGTAACCAAATGTTATTTACCAACTTGAATTACAAGTATTGTAGAGACCCAACAAGAATTAGACATTTTATTCTGGATTTGATTTGATTTTAAGTTTAGCCTCCCGTTCAGCAGCTAGGCTATATGTTACGTGGACCTACATTTTAACGTGGGATTCGAACCACATGACCTACCGCCAAGAAGCGAACCCGTGTTTCCTACGCCAAAGGCGCGTGCGCTAACTGCATATTTTATTCTGTTTGCGAAAATGCCTTTATATACAAAGTTTCGTGAATAATTATATCGAACGGCTTGGAAGAAACAAAACATATAATAATAGAACAGTATGTGTAGGCCTACTTACGTTCGAGGACGGTGCGCTTTTTGTTGCGGATTTTCTATAAATCACCATCGCTGAAGCAGCTACCCATTCGGTTCAAAAATCATTAGGACACTGAGTAAAACGGCCGTGAAATGCAAAATTTGATGCAGAAAGCGCTATGTCCACCGTGTTGTCCAGAGTAGAACGCGCTATTTGACAGTCAGAAAGTGTAGTCACACGATCTCACGATTTGTTTCGCGTGTTATCAATCAGTATGAATGAGTCTACTGTGGTTATGAACGTTGTTGACATCACTTGGCGTCTGTACGGTGATAGTTTGATGCTGTTTGATGCTTATACAAAGTCCATTCGATTTTTTTTTTCCAGATGGATGTGGTGGTCAAAATGAAAACACATATGTTGTCCATGTCTTAATCGTGTGGTTGCTGTGAAGATCTCTCAAAAATATTACTGCTGACCAGTTGCTCGCAGTGCTAGAAAAGTATTTTCGAAAATATTTCGAAATTTTAACCTGATAGTTACAGTGCAATGTACCGCGAAATTGCGACTGTGAAAGTTCTAGGCGTGGACTGATATTTGAGGGATGTAAACGCATTAGGCAATTCCTTACAAAAATTACAAATATCAGTGACATGAAACGTGTGTTACTGAAGAAAGGTTTCGCACCAAGGACGTCACGGGGTTGTTTTCAAAATGGAATCAACTACAATTTTGACGACCCTTCTAAACAGTATGTGTCACCACTGAAACGAGGGATGAAGGTCGCCAGCGTACCAGATATCCCAGCACTACTTCTGTAAAGTCGAATTACTGATGCAAAGAAAGCCGACATTGCAGATCTTTTTCTCCTCCTCCTCCTCCTCCTTTTTTTTTTTTTTTAAAAAAAAGAAGATTTCAAGATCACTGGAAACGTGAATCTGTGCTTCAGTTCTATATAGACGCAGTGGAAGCACAGACTGCACATTGTACTGAAAACGAAAGTGTGTCTGAATGCGACTGCTTGAAAGAGGAAGTGGATATGAAACACAACACGAAATTAAGAGTATATTACTGGAGAGTACATTAATGTGTACGTGTATTCTTATAGCAAAAGTTCATTGTTTTCAATTGGTAGTATGTTTGTTCGTTTTATGGTGTGTAACCCTTTAATATTCGCGTACAGAGAGAAATATACTTTTACATGCCTCATACACTGTTGTGTGTACCACTGTAAAAAATATGCTCAAGTATACTTTTGTATTTTATTTATGGAGCTTCAGATACATCATTTTCAGCGTGTTTCCATCAAAATGCACTTTGTTCAAAATGTTTTTAACAATAACTCGGCTATTACTGAAAATTTGATTTTTGTAATCATCCCATCTCAACTTGTATTACTTTAATTAACATTAACAGTTTACTTAAGTCCTTGATAATTTCGGAACTATTAGTTTTTCCGCTCTCTTGAATTTATTATTATTATTATTATTATTATTATTATTATTATTATTATTATTATTATTATTATTATTATTATTATTATTATTATTATTATTATTATTATTATAGACCTAGCGCTTTTTGCTTTGGAGCTCCTAATTTCTTTCACACTTTCAGAGATAAATTTTCAGAAGTTTTGAAAGTTGATAAGATATTCGTTACTTGTGTATTAAAATAATAACTTCATTTACTCTACTAAACTTCTTGCTTTCATATCTAACAGCTCAGTGCAACATTTGAGCCTAGCAAATGACAAATCTTGCAATCCCACCGGGATAAAATGTCCAAATCATGTAAATGAATGCTATATTTATATTATGTTTTCGAGGCAGCTCACATATCAAAGTATATGACTTTATGTTCAACTCTTCAGAAGCAACATGTCATATTATTTAATTTCTTCCTTTTCTTCACTTCTTTAGGTTAGAAATGTCGAAACTCACACAAATAAATGGGATAGTTACGTTCTATATATTAAAAAGTTCTTATACACTAAATTTCCAGTCTTTATGTCCTGTGGCGTACACAAGGGGGTTACAGGATGTACCCCCTTGAGAAATATATTATGGAAAAATAAACATTTATTATATATATAGAAATTACGGTAGTTTGAAAGAATACGAAATTGAGTGCTTTATTCCCCATTTGGACGATATTTTGCGTACGTCACTGTTTATTTCCAATGGTTCAGAATGTAGTAATACTTTAAATTATTCCATTCTTTGCATATGTAATTTACTGAACTCGTAGAAATGAATAAAATATTTGCAAGTGTACAGAGAAAAAACTATACACCTAATTTTGTCTTAATGTCCAACGGATCAAAAGAATTGTATAATAATAGTAACATAACAATCGATCATCAGTAGTAATAATCAGTGTTCTGCATACTTTTCTCCAAGTATTATGTCTTGACAGTCATATACATTCATTTATCTATACATATTTACTGGTTGCTGTTTTATGCAATAGTATGCCTGAAAGTTCTTTACATTTGAAAACATTAATGAATGTTTCTGGAATGTATCTGATTTGTGCGTCAGTGGTAGGAAGTGGTGCTAATCATTTTTCTTGACCGTGACCGTACATGAATAGTATATTCAGATACGTAAATTGTTCTGTCTTCGGGAAAAAGTAAACAAGTAAGTTACATAATATATGTGTTTACTTGACGTTGCTTAAAGTGGACACCCTATTGTGAATACAAACATATTTTTTATTTCTTTTGACACTGAAAGTGTAATATATATATATATATATATATATATATATATATATATATATATATATATATATATATATATATATATATATATATATATATATATATATATATATATATATATATATATATATTCTTACTTTCATGAAATTAGCATATACGAAATATGAACCGTCGACATTTTGGATTAAGAAGAGCGTGGCTGTGCATAAAATATCATGTTTTTCGACCTCCCATGTTTTAATACTCTCCCTCTCTAGAACACATACAAAGACGCAAGCAGTACGTATACAATATCAACGAATGACGTTCTATGTCACGCTTTTGGTTGAGTTTGCATCTGATTAAGATCACATCTCACAGTCTTGGTGTTTTGTGTTCTCCCAAGTTTCAAATTTTCTCCATTTCATTGTCTTATCCCTTCTGTCTCTGTCAGTGCACTTTGAAGAGATGTCAACGACACAGCTCTGGATGAAAGTTAAATAAAACAACTCTTTATTTTCTCAGCACGAAGATAAGGAGTGTTTCAGAATAAATACTTATAATTATATCGCTTTAGTAGTCTAAGAAAAAATCATGAAGACTTTGAACCAATATTGTCATTAAGGTTTTATTACTTCCTAGGACAAGATCAAGAAAAGGTACAGCTAGAACCTCTCGTTTCCTCTTATCAGGAGGTTCTGAGTTCGAATTCTAGAGCCCATCATTTTGTTCTATTTACAGAACATAATTTTCAGATGAAGACGTTTAAAACTTTTACACAGTTTGCCTATGGCTTTTAAAAATGAAATGACACTTTTACGTTTTACGTCCCACGGTTATGCCGGCTAGGCTAAAGGAGACGGCGATGATGAGAAATGAATGAAATGGTGGAATGAAGAAAGTGGGAGGAAACGGGAGAACTCCGAGGAAACCCATGCACACGGCGTTTGTTCACCACAAAGTGCACTTGGCGGGAGCAGGGGTTGAACCCGGTACCCCATGCACCAGAGGTGAACCCTCTAGCACTGAGCCACCGTGACCTCAGCCTATTCCTTGTGCTGACAATGGAATGCTCTTCGTCGACATTTCAGATATTAAGGAACAACATTCTAATGTCAGCACATTCTACAAACAAAGTGGGTAAAACTCTTTTAAGATTTGTTATTTCAAAATTGAGGGTTTTGACTTAATACTGTTCTCCCAATCACTACAGATATATAGACCTGGGATAAGTTGAACATATAGAATTCCTCCACTAAAATTTACTCTCGGAATGTTAAAAACAGGTCAAAATGACTCGAACAATTAGAAATTTTAATTTAATATATAAATTCCACGCATTTACCAAGTATTCAAAAAAGGCAGATTTACTTCCTATCAGTAAAGAAACCTAATTTTTTTAATAATAAACACACACGGGTGGATGGTGAGTAAAATGCGTTACATATTTCGTGGATCCAGATGATCTGAGCATATCGATTGTTGTTGTTTTGAGCATAAGATGATTTCACAACCATCTATTAGTAAATAAAACGAGCATCACTAATAAATAGAACAAATAGGAAAGTAACACATTTTCATTCTAGTGACATGCTCAAGTACAGCCACTTACATAAGTATCTGGACCCCTGACTGTTATAATTCCATTACCTGGGGTCTAGGTCATTTGCAGTTGTAAGAACGCCTAGACAGATACAACCAAACTTACACGTAACTTTTCTCGGCACTTACAGCAGTCGGTAGCACTGAGTCAAGTCTTTATGCAAGTAAAGTTATGAGTAAATGACGCACGAAACATTTCTCCATTCTGAGATGAATCTCTCTGGTTCAGAGCGTGTTATCCAATGATCATATGTTAATCTCAATATTGCTGTATATGTAATGTATTATTTCATTATATACTGTATATTCACAGAAATAAAACACTGATAATGCATGAATCAGAAAATGTTTGAAAGTAGACGAAAATATCAATTCTAGAACAACTGCTGGAAATAAGTTTGTAAATGATTGCCTCCATTGAGAAATCTTCTCCAGTTCTCCTCATTCCAATATCTTTTTCTTTCTAGGGAAGAGAAGATTTGCTTGTCACACTGAGTATGCATTGAAATTGAAATTGAAACAGAAACATTTGGAAAAGTTTCAGCCTGGCTGACTTTCGAACCCGGGTCTACTGAATAGAAGTTCAATACGCTAACCGCTCACCTACCGCGCCAACTAAGCTTCCAGGCAAACTAATACCTAGTTAAAATCGTTTCATGGAAAAATATTAAAAAAAATACTAATATTGGTATGAGTGTCTTAATGACTTACTCAAGATTTCCTTGTTTAACTCAAAAACAAGTTATATAGACGTTTCTCAATGAGGAAAATATTATGAAACGTTTTTCAAGTTGAGGCTACGTCATCGGTTTCAGGGATGGTCCCGATTTACCATAACTTCTTCGTCTTTATCATAACTTCTAATTTCCAAAGAAGAAAAGACGACAAATTATTTTCACATTCTTTGAATTGTATCAACACGTGTAGAAAAAGACAGTTCTATGTTTATGTTCCATAACTATTAGTTGATTTTCTTATATTCATATGAGGAATTTGTGCCAAATTGAGCCTGTGACACTAGCCGAGTGATCTTGGGTGTTCGGCTTCTGATCATGAGGCGCAATCCACCAGGGCACTGATTCTCAAAGTATGGTCCGTGGGATCTAGCCAGGGGATTCGCGAGTGCTTAAAATCGAAACGTGTTGTAATAAAATGGAACTCACAACTGTTATGCAAGAAGTACTTTTAAGATTAAGAGACTGCAGCTGTGGACAGTACGAGTAAGAAACAACAACTATTCGTCATTTCCAATGCTGAAAGATTTCATGGACTCTTCATGTGAAAATTCTCTGCTGAAATGCACAAAACATTTGAAGGACACTTGAAAGCTTAAGCTGCAAATTTTCGAGAATATTTCTCTGTCTCACAACCTGGTAATGGTTGAATTGAAAATCCTTTCACTAATGTAGAAAACAAGGCATGAATTTCTCTAATACAGAACAAGAACAGCTATTGGAACTATCCTGCGATACCTCATGGAAAAACGTTTTCAGAGAAAATGAACTTCGTAGCTTTCGGTTGCGTGGTTGCTGTGAGTATGAAGAGTTGTATGAAAAGGCATTTGTAACGCCCCCATCCGTAGCCTAGCGGACAAGGTGGGAAAAACCAATCCAGCCTGGCCTCAGAAGGGGCTTTACACGAGCAAGCATCCGGATAGCTCAGGCTGTTATTTCAATTCGGAAATCCAGAGGAGTAATAGTTCATAAATTAACAGTAAATATATATATATATAAACAAATAACAACACAACCAATTCAGGAATAAATGTTTATTACAAATAAATTACAATAATTAATTTGTCTTCTCGCTGCCAAGTCAAAATCTGGGTTCAATAATTATTTTATTTCTCAGTTTGAGAAAAGAGAAAAAAATTAATATAGTTCCAAAAAATCGTCCGCTGAATCGTAAATCTTCAAAATTAAATAATAAAGCAAATTCTCCAGTCAAGTCAGGAACCTCCCAAGTTTGACGCAAATATTCGAGGCCAGTCAAGGACCTCTCACATTTAACTCTAATATGAATACTCAAGGCCAGTCCAGGACCTCTCTTGTCTAGTACTAATATATTCCTTTCTTTAAAAATAAGAAATAAATTTGTACCTTTAATCGAGTGAAGATTTCCCTTTTCTTTCAAACCGAAGAAAAGCTTGCACAAATACTTATCATAAAAAGAAATTATTTTATTTAATTTGTCTCAATTTAGCTTGAAATCAGAAATTTCCCGACGAGAAACAACCGCAAACAACTTTGCTACACTCAATTGAATGCGTTGCAACACCGAAACATATCAAACATAAACCGGTCAAACATACTTCGAACAGCACGAACAAGTCAAACGAAGTTTTACTTTTTAGAAAAAGAGAATTAAATTTTACTATCAATTCTTCAGCATTCAAAAACAGCATTAATAAGCCTTTCGGATTTTACTCTTTGAATCAAAAACATGAAATTCAGACCTGTAACGAACATAGGTTAAATAGCACATTTCAAAGATTTCGGGTACAATCCCTCCACCTTTGTTCCCCTGGATTTGCCGAGCTTATTCGCGACAATTATATTCCGCTGAATATCTAACCAAATGGATTCCAACAAAACGACCCACAGAGTACACAAAATGGACGTAGGCAGACAATCTAATAGAAAAATTGAAAATTCACTCACCTCTGAAAATCCACGTTTTTACCTCAAACTTTTTGTAGTTTCTCTGCCCTCAATCGTCTCAGACTCTCTTATCAAAACAAGAATAATCCACTGTAATGTGAGGATATGCTCAGGATTCAATTTAAATGATCCCAATTCAATCAGAAACTCAAATGAGAAAATGGGACGTAGATCCACAATTTCCCACATTCACGAATTCGAGAAAAAATGCAGAAACAATTATAATTACGTGATTCCGAGTATTATTAACGCACCTTTCTGTAATTTGCTTGCTAATAGAAGCGGAGAGAGCTATACCAAGCCTCCCTTCCAACACTTTTGTCGATTTTTCAAGCAACACTCTTTTCACTATTTTTTCAAAAATACGCAAATACACGAAATATCGCACTAAATGTAATATCACTATATTCATAATCCTCACTTGTAATGGATATTCTTATTTCTTTCAATAACACACTCTTCTACAAATGAAGACTTCAATACAAGAAACATGAACCAACACGAAACGTCCATTTAGATTCATAATCCATTCGAACAACTGAATCCTTCCAGATGTTACCCGTTCGCAACACACAGCCCAAGTCAGCTAGCCGAGGCCAGCTGCTTGCGGCCGCAAAGGTGTGACCATGCGCAGTCGACGACCAGCGCATAAGCCAAGACTTTGATATTTCTCGGTTACGAAAGGCAAAGGAAATCTTCTCACAAGCGTTATTTTTACATTCAATTCTTTCTCTCTTCATTTTTTAAAAAAATTCGAAGATGATATGTCTTTTATATAAGCTTATGTCTCCTTCTGTAACATATTAAATACAATAATAGTAATATTACCACTTTCCTTATCGAAGATTTACATTTTTATTTTTTTATAATTTCCTTTTTTTCCTGTGATTTGTAACGGGTACGTTACAAACTCGCCGCCCTGGAAAGAAAAATTCTCAAACCAAGAATTTTTCGACATCTTCTTGGCAAGCTACGAAATACAAAAAGATTATGAGACACAAAATTTTAACAAACATATATAAACAACAATCAACTGACTACAAAATTATATATATATATAACAACGTTAAATAGTCTAGACTAGTTTCAATTTTTCAAAAAAAACTTTTACTTTAATATATATATAAAGTTATTTACTGTTATTTACAAATTCAAAATTTTACTTAAATATATATATATAAAATTATTTACGATATTTACCATTTTTTTTAAACTATGGTTCAAAAATTTTACTTAAATATATATATAAATTAATTACTATATTTACATTTTTTTTCACTATGGTTCAAAAATTTTACTTATATATATATAAATTAATTACTATATTTACAATTTTTTTGTTTCACTATGGCCATAGTAAAATCAATATTTACAAGTAATAAATAACTATTTACAATTTTAAGAAAAATAGCAACAATACTGATGATTTTTTTAAATATTAACATAATGCAATTGCAATTTCATTAAACCATAACTAGACTTAAACTTTTAAGGATAAAGCAAGGTCTTTCAAGGAATTTTTTAATTTTCGTCCCCCCACTCTATCTAGGTTTCTCCTATCTCTATATATCTTTACCTCTGAAACATGAGATCGGCGATAAGAAATTGGAGAATCATTTTCGTCAGAAACAAGTATCGTATTTGGAGTTAAGAAACTCCTCACTACAAACGGACCATACCATTTTTCTGCTAAGGACTTAGCTATTTTATCCTTTAACGAAGACTTAACGTGAGTCTTCAATAACACCTTATCGCCAATACTGAAATTTACAGGGTTTCTTCTTCTCATCATCAGCTTCCGCCGTTTACTCCAGCTTTTTTCCATGTTTTCAATAGCGTTATTCCACAATTCAGCCTTTGACTTGCCACCATAGTCTGAACTGACGATGTGCCATCGATTCTCTAATGGTGTAGAATATGGACGTCCGTAGAATAATTCGATAGGACACATCTTCAGTCCCTCATGCTCGCTGATATTCAACGTAAACTGCAATTGCGGAATAAGACTGCTCCATAGATGTTGCCTTTTTGATATATATGCACGTAACGCCGCCTTTAAGGTTTTTATAAATCTCTCCGCTCGTTTCCCCCCGGGTGATAGGGACTGAGTCGGATATGACGAATCCCTAGTCCAAACAAGAAGGTTCTAAATTTCTCAGACACAAAGATGGAAGCATTGTCAGTCGAAATGGCCTCCGGAAAACCTATTCTACTGAAAATCTCCATCATTTTATTTGCCACCACAGTTGAATTTATGGTCCTCAATTTTTCCAACACAACGAAGCGACTGGCGTTGTCAACTCCTATCAAAATGAACTTGTATCCCTGAGAATTAGGGAGAACACCTACAATGTCAAACATCCAATGAGCATTTATTCTTTTACTGAATTCGGAAGCTAAATGACCCATCTTCTTCTGATTAACCTCTTTGGGTTTCTGACAAATATCACATGTAGAGACAGTCTCTAACATCCTCTTTCATTTTATCCCAAGTAAATTTCCGCATCAGCTTTTTTAATGTCTTATAAGTACCAGAATGTCCTCCGACTATCCTGTCGTTATGATGATATTCTATCATAACCTTCCGTAGTTTTTTAGGAATTACCACCTTATATGGATTCATGACAGATTTAGTCTTCTTCATGAGTATTTTATTATTAGAAAGGAATCCTGAAATACTTTTCCCACGCTCTAACTTCTCTATTATTTCCTTCAGCTCGAGGTCTTCTCGCTGTAATTTATCAATCGAATCTTCTACTAAAGGAAGTTTCCATTTATTAGCTATTTCCATATTCTTCTTGAAAGCAGCTAGTCCAACAGGTCCTTCCATATTGTCGAACTCAAAAGGATCGTACATCCTAGTCAGAAAGTCCGCAACGGTATTGTCTGCTGACCTGACATGTTTTATCTTAAAGTTAAACTGACAAAGTATTTCTACCAAAGGACCATATTTCAGGAGTCTCTTGCTGTTATTCAAAATCCATGTTAACACTTTGTTGTCGGTGAGTACGTCAAATTCATTTATGAGATAATGCTTTGTTAATTGCCTTGAGGCTGGGTGCTATATGAAGGCGGAGGAGGCAAATATAAATTAATTATTTGCATAACAAGAGAGTGAGGGAGAGAGAAACAAAAAAATTTTAGTAAATAAAATAATTCTGCTCCCTCAATATGTAACGGCTACGCCCTTGCACACTATACATGAATATTATTAAAATTTTCTTTTGCTAATTTTCACCTTTCTCCTCTTCTTCACTTTTGTACTTGTGGGTATTTATTTATTCTTCCCTACCCCTTTGAGGAGTCCCAACACATAATAGCACTGTGAAATTTTAAATTAGGCATCTGAAAAACAAGACATTTAAGCCTATAAAACATAGCAAAATTTGTTTACTCACCCTCTGCCTTTCAGAAAACTTTAGTTAATGATCAACTTTTATTTTATAAAAAAAACACACACACACTTTATTTCCTATATGATATATGTTGGCCAAGGAACAAAACAAAAAAAAAAAATAACTGTTACAACATCTTGGGATCCCCACTCCAATAACTTTTGAATTTGGTTTTGTCACTTATTTCTTTTTTTCTTTTTTTTTAATGTTCAAAGTTTATTATACACCACAACTATGTGGTAGAGTTCCTACTAGAAAAAAAAATTGCTTGAAGGAAGTCTTTCCACAGGAAAAGTTCCAGTTATTTTCATTTATCCTAGAATCTCCCTCTCTTCCCATGAGAGAATGACACTGATGCCTTTTGGTATCTGATGGCTTTAATTTGCATTGTCCATTACTTCATTGGAATTTAACTGCAGTGCTGCAAAGTGAGTAAGCACGTACTGATATTTTTTTTTAAAACAACTATGTTTAAAGCAGAATGTTATAATGAGAGTTTTTGAAACTGATGCTTTATGATGTTGGCGCAATTATGCTATTACTTATGGAAAGGATAAAATATTTTACTACACTCGTTGTTAGTCCATTTCCGTACAGTTCATAGAAGATTTTTATTTTTTTAAAAAAAAAATAGCCATGTAATAAGTAGTTCATACTATTACTGAACTTATTTTTAAACGAAAAAAAATAAACAAAATAATTGTTTACTATTTTTGCTGCCAATTTACATAATTATTTATAATTTGTACGATGTCTGTATGCACTTATTAAGCACTTCAGTTTTTATCTTAAAAACTAGATTTCTATTCAAAACGTAGAACACTAGTTCTTACTAAAATACACTGAAAAAACAATATTCGTTGGTGACTTTACCAACACCATTCTTGAAAACACAAACTGAACACCAAAAAAAAACTAAGACCAATTTCCCCAGATCTTTCTGTCTTGAAGCTAAAACCGAACTGCCTCCTCACCCTTCAAATTCTTTGCTCCTAGTTATGTAAAAGAAAAAAAACTGCTACCCACTTGCTCTGCAGGAATTCAGAGGACTTCCTCTTACCCCTAGTTTTTCTTGTGTGGCCTCTTGACCTGTCTACTGTGGGGGCCATAAAACAGCCTTCGAAACGTAGTGACTGCCAACTAACGAATTCTGTTCGCTTCAAGTAAGCAGACCCTTCAGCATTTGCTATTTCACTCAGATGTTTCACCCTCCAGAAACCGTTTTTGAGATTTTTCCTTCTATTTTTATTTATAAAAAAATAAAGTATGAAATTCAAACTCTTGGGAGGTACCGATTAAATATAAAATACTATTAATTCCGAGCGTTTCCAAGAATATGCAGGTATAATGCATACATATAATATATAATTAATTAAAAAAAATTAAAAAATACGATATAAATAGAGTTTATTTAAATAATAATATGCAAATTAATTTAAGTTAATCTTGCCTTTTACAAGTTCCCCCCCTGGTAATTTGAATTTTTGCTATTGCTCCAATTCAAATTTCCAGCAGAGAAGATTGACCTTCTATTAATTTTTAATAAGATTACATAATAGAAATAGTGAAAATATTAAATCAATTAAAGTACATGCTCCATTAACTTGATACCTATCTGTATATAAAAGTAGATAAAGTACAAAATGTGTATAAGATACCATAAAAATAATTTAAACTAAGTAACTGTAATAGATACACAGTTTTATATTTTCTACCTGAAGTGAAACCTTTACATCTTCTTAAAAAATATAACTACTAATAACTATACAGACAAAAGATGTGAGAACATTTTCATCTTTAAATATTTTAGTGTTGATATCTCTAGTACGTTTTTTCTTTCTGTGCTCATTTCTTAGTTAATTTTCTTCTCTGCTTTTCTTGCTTTTATCTGCTCTCGGGGAATGTAACGCTTTAATAAGTAAGCATTTCTTTTTATACGAACTTCTTTTGTTGCTGGCTCTGCTAGTGTGTACACATTTTTGCTCGTTTTTTTAGTTACCAACTATGGTCCGGAATACAGTAGTAATAATTTTTTAGACACCCCTGTAAGAGTGTCGGACTTGGGAAATGTCCTAACTAACACTAGATCCCCAACTTTGTACTTTACAAGTTGGTGATGTTTATCATAGTACTTTTTTCGCGCAACAGCTTTCTTTTGCAGATTTTTCCCTGCTATTTTTATATAATAGTGTGCGTTTTTTGGTCTCTCGATCTTTGGGATTTCGAATAATTTAGCGACATCTTTGGACAATGACTGGCCAAAATGTGCTTCATAAGGAGAGACCCCAGTGGTAAGATGTTTTGAAGCGTTGAGGCACCTCTCAACCTTATTTAGATATTTAGGCCACATGCGGTGATTATTATAACAGTACTTCCGAAGCATGCGGACAGTCGCTTTTACTGCTACCTCAGCCATTTCGCCTTGTGGGTAGTAAGCAGTTGACATTATATGTTTTATACCTAAGTTTGACATTTTTCTCTTCCACTGGGCAGAGGTAAATTGGGTGCCTTTATTTGTTAGAATGAATTCCACACTTGGGCACAGCTTAAGAAATTGTTTGAGCTTTAGAAGAGCCGTAGTAGATGTGGCTTTTTTACAAGCATATAAGCCTACTAACTTTGAAAAGGCGTTTAAGAACATTAAGATGTAGTGGACTTTTTTTACTCCTTTTATGAGTGGTCCACACCAATCCATGTAAACGAGGTAACTGGGGCGGCTTACCACTATTGGATTAAGTGGTCCAGATAGATAAGTATGAGGAGGAGTTGCTTTTTGGTAAACATTACAAGAAGCGCAGAACTTTTGTATGCTGGCTCTCATCTTTGGCCATACGAAGTATTTAGCCAAAAGTGGTAATAATTTATTCGCCGATACATGCCCACAGTTTGTGTGGTAGTATTTTAACAATGGTGGAACTAAAACTTCGGGGATACAGATACGAATCCCATTACGGTCGCGTTTACACAGTTGGCCATTTAAAATTTCATACCTGTGACGTGAACTGATAACCTTTTGGGAAACCTCATTATTTTCCACTTTCTTTTTTATTGGTCTATACATGTTATCGGATGATTGCATTTCAGGAAGAATAGCAATTAGTTTCCGTAATTCGCACGGCACTTTTGTCAGTATGGACATTAATGACTCATTTATTAATGGTTTCCTGGTGATCGCGAGATTGTCATCCGTGTGTGGCGGATAACGTGAGTGGTAATTACTTTTGTTGTTACTTGACCGTACATATTCAAATTTGAAGTCGAGACTCGCTAAAGCTAATACCCATTTCGTTATTTTTTGATTTGTTAAGCGGCACAACAGTATGAATTTCAGCGCCTGATGATCGGAGCGAATTTTAAATTTGTTTCCGATCAAATATTGTTTGAATTTAGTAACTCCGTTAATTAGGCCTGCAAATTCTTTTTTGGTTATCATATAATTGCGTTTCGCTGCATTGAATATACGGGAAGTAAATCCTATGATACGTGTGTTTCCATTTTCTTCTTCCTGAAAAAGATGAGAGGAACATGCGATATTGGATGCGTCAGTTTTTAAAATTAATTGTTGATTTGGAAGTGGGCGCTTGAGAACAACTTCCTCTTGGAAAATTTCTTTGATTTTTTCCATGGCTTTGGTATGGCATTTTTCCCATTTAAACTTCACTTCCTTTTTAAGCAGTTGGAACAATGGAAAAAGTACTTGTGAATACTTCTGACTGAAACATCGGTAGTATTGACAGTATTTAATAAAGGATTTTAACTCTTTGACATTTTTAGGAATTCTGAATTCCATTACTTTTTCCACCTTGTTTGCATCTTTTCCGATTCCATTTTGAGACAGTTTATATCCTAAGATATTTACTTTTGGTTTAGCAAATTTACATTTCTTTAGCCTTAGTGTTAAACCACCAGCCGCGAATAATTTTAGCACTTTGTTAATGTGTTCTAAATGTTTCTCAAAGTTTTTACTCCCTAAAATTATGTCATTTACATAGCATTCACAAAATTGACGCACTTCCGGTTTTAGTATGGAGTCAAGGGCCCGGACGCATGAGGCGAGACTTTGTTTCGTACCAAATGGTAGTTTAACAAAAACATAGGATATGCCTTCATGCAAGAATCCGAAGTACTTTTGATCGCTTTCCTTTATTTTTACCTGCAAGAAAAATTCTACACAGTCCATAGACGAAAAATACGCATTGTTACTCAGATCTTCCAACACTGACAAAGGAGGAATTGGTTGGTCTGTTTCTGAGGCTGAAACTTGATTTAGTTTTTTTTCATCCAGACAAACTTTTATTTTCCCGCCACTCTTTGGTACGCAGACCAAAGGGTGGGAATACGAACTAGGGCTCTTTTTGATTATTTCCCATGCCAGTTATTTGTTAATTTCGTTTGCTACCTGATTTTTATACTTAATAGGAAATGGGTACATTTTTGTATGAATCGTGCTTGAGTTATTGACCACTATTGAATGCTTATAATTTGCAATGCATCCTGGTTTGATGTTAAAAATTGATTTATGCTTTGTTAGTAACTTTCTCAATTTATCTCTCTCTATAGAAGATAGGTTGGTGTAGCTTTTAACAAATTCATTGATTTCTTGGGTAGTTGCTTGGGTATTAACTTTGGCCCATTTATTTGGCGAGTATACTTGATTGGCCAGCTTTAATGGAGAGGGATACACCCCGTTGTCCAAATTAGTTCTTACCCGGGTTGCCGTACTATTTGCGGTCTTACTATTTTTGGTGTAGGCTGCAAATATGGGAGCGGCATGACGTTTTTCCTGCGACGTAACTTTATAATTAAACACCCCTGACACCCCATTGTTTACCCATAGCTTTGAACAATCTTCTTTCCATTCAATGTTTTGGAGTACTAGATCCCTATTTTCTACGGTGACGTCTTTGAATGAAATCTCTACATCGTGAGGATGTTTTAAATGTAATACTTCCTTATCATAATTTAGAGTTGCACGACTTTTTGCAAAGAAATTTGAGCCAATCAACAATGCACGATTTAGACCATTTACTATTATACCAACTGTATAAAAAGCTTTCCCATTTACTATAATTTCCAACATAGTTTGGCCTAAAATACTGGCTGCTTTCTTACCAAAAGCTGACGTAACTCGGATATTGTTAGCTCTCAAGAATGGAGGAGGTGGGGAATATTTTTTAACTTTATTCCAAAGCTCTAATGATATGGCGGAAATATTAGCACCAGAATCGAGAAGGGCGCAGACCGACTGCGCGTATAAAATTACTTCTACTTCTGGCAGGGTAATAATATTATTTTTGGGAATAGGTTTATTACTAGTATCCAAAAGCCTATCAAAAATCCCATTTGCCTCTGAAAACATTTCTCTATTTATTTTTACTTCCTTCCCATTTCTAAAAAGTAATTTTACCGAATTCAATTTTTCATTGAAATGAGGTTTAGAAATAATTTTTATACATTTGACACAATTTCCTCTTTTCACTTTCATTTAATGCTAATGTTTTCACGGCGGTTTCATTATCACACTCAGTGATTTCCATACTAAGATTTTGCACACACTTAGGATATTTATTCGTTGACTCAGTCAAAAGTAACTTACAAGGTTCCAACTTACCGTCGTCCTTCGTGTGTGCGAGGCGACCTTATTTTGGTGGGGAACGACTACCCCTACCACTAGGTTTCTGCACACGATCTTGAGGCGAATACTGTGGGGTATTACCATTGTAGGCCTCTAATAACTGAACCTGTTCTTCCCCCCTGAAGTCAGTCCTGTTATTGTTATTATAATTTCTTGCACCTCTCCGCTGTCCTTGTGTACCTCGAGAAGGTGCTTCGTTTTGTGAATAGCTTCCTCTCCCACGCGACCTAGCTTGGTTTTTTGGCTGGTTAGCATGACGACGTGGAGGGCTAGTTCGGTGGTTACACTCACTTCCTTTTTTATATGGATTGTTATGGTTCCTATTACGCTTGTTAAATTTCCGTGGGCTTCTTGGCTTTTGGTCTGGGGAGCTTTCCGAGTGTTTACACTTTACTTGCATCATATTTATTCCTTTTCTTATGATGCCATAAGAATTTTTTTTTTTCATGGTGTACTCCAACTTAGAAACGACATTTAACAACTCTGAGACAGTTTTCGGTCTCGCTGAGACAATTGACCTAAAAAGCCAGTTTTGGAAATGTTTGGGTAGGACTTTTAACAACGTAGCTTCGTTTATCGGGGGATCCAAAATACTGTTACGATGTAGTAACTCTAACAAGTACTGTGACGGCATTTTGTTGCTTTTATAGTCATAGTGAGCAATTAGAATATTTGCTCTCAAGTTAGCCAGTCGTTCTTGGCTTAGATAAGTGTCACGGAAGTGACTCACGAAGCTCTCATATGAGGTTATCTTGTTAGAGGTCATTTGAAACCACTGAAGGGCACTGTTTTTTAAACATTTTCCCACGAGGTTAAGCTTCAATTTCTCGGGTACACTTGTTATTTTAAAATATTGTTTTAAGTTTATGAGAAAATTGTGAGTCAGTACCTCACTCTTATTTCCTGAATAGGTAGGTAAAGAAAGGTTCCGGTGTATGAACCCCATAGCAGCTGCAAGTTGCATCGTATTCGCGTGTCCAGTCGCACAACCAGACGATGTGGATGGTTTTTGACTAACAGTAGGAGTCACTGTCACATGATTATCTCTTGCGTTTTTTTGAGAGGGAACCTGCGAGTTGCATTCTGAAGACTGAGATGGCGCAGATGATTTTTCGTTACGCTGTGAGTCAGTGGAAATATTGGCCAATTTTTTAGCAACTATTTCAGCTGTCTCACGCTGAAGTGTTTCCTTTCACTGCGCCCAACTATTTTGGATCTTTTCGCAAGTGCGTTTCATCATTTCAGTGCACTTTGAACGTACCTTTTTAAGATGCGTTTCCTGCAGAGTTTTTTCCCTAGCTCGCGTTATCTTTTTTAGATTCACCTTGACTCGTTTGACCTCATTCGTGATTTTTTTGCCCGAATTTCTTAACGTATTCACCCGACTATTAACATTCTGTAGCCCCTCAGACAACTGTTGTACTTCAGTGTTAATTTCCGAACACTGACCCTCTACATTGTTTTCTAACTCCTCAAACCTCTGGCCTGTTTCACGGATTCGATGAGTCAACTCTTTTTTTGTTTTTGCCATATTGTCTCCTATTGTCTCCCTCATACGGGCCATTTCCTCCACTAAAATTTTACTATTTTCCTCTCTCAACTCACCTATTTGATGTGAGACATCGTGTCTCACCTGATACATGCTTCTTTTTACATTTTTATTCGACTCCTGTCTCACCTGTTCTAACCTCTGTTTTAATTTTAAAGTCTCTCTGGTGAGTTGTTCCCTAGTCTTTTTTAGTCCCTGTTTTAGTCTTTCGTTATTAGTCTGCATTTTGTTTTTTAAATTGTTTTTTAAACGCAAGCTTGTCTTGTGAGCTTCTTGCCTAGCCTGATTTAACTTCTGATTTGTTTGTTTTAATTTTGCCTCTAAATTTTGGTTAGCCTGTCCTAGTTTTTCTATCTTCTGAAAAAGAAGATCCACCCACGCTGGTCTACTATTTTTACCCTGACATTCTTTTCCTGCAATACGATTTCCCTCAGCCTTACCGGTGTCTACCTCCAGTGGCGTGGTGCTTCCGCCTGAAGGAGTATTACTTTCAGCGCTCCGAACATCCGCGAGTGTGACATCTATTTTTTTGTCACCTTTTAAGAGGTTTTCGCTTCGTTGCGCATGCTTTTTTAATGTTAAATCCATTTTGATTTTTCTTGTTTGTGATCGTGTTTTTACCATACGACAATCCTAACAAACGAACAAATTCGTCCTAAAATTTCTATATAACAAAATATCTCCCCCCAAAACACTAAATTTCACAACATTAAATTATTTTCAAGACATCTATTAACATACATTTTAACTGCACTATTCTTGGAAATTGCCAGGGAACACATACACATACCGCGAAGGTTACACGTTAAAAATTTTGTGTTATTGTGTGCTGGTATCGGCTCTATAAAGCATCTAAGACTAATGCAAAAGTAGCCTGCCACGCTAGGTGCTATGTTTTGTTAATTGCACACAAGAGTGTAAGCTACAAGAGCCCCACGCTGGGCGCCATGTTTTGTTAATTGCCTTGAGGCTGGGTGCTATATGAAGGCGGAGGAGGCAAATATAAATTAATTATTTGCATAACAAGAGAGTGAGGGAGAGAGAAACAAAAAAATTTTAGTAAATAAAATAATTCTGCTCCCTCAATATGTAACGGCTACGCCCTTGCACACTATACATGAATATTATTAAAATTTTCTTTTGCTAATTTTCACCTTTCTCCTCTTCTTCACTTTTGTACTTGTGGGTATTTATTTATTCTTCCCTACCCCTTTGAGGAGTCCCAACACATAATAGCACTGTGAAATTTTAAATTAGGCATCTGAAAAACAAGACATTTAAGCCTATAAAACATAGCAAAATTTGTTTACTCACCCTCTGCCTTTCAGAAAACTTTAGTTAATGATCAACTTTTATTTTATAAAAAAAACACACACACACTTTATTTCCTATATGATATATGTTGGCCAAGGAACAAAACAAAGAAAAAAATAACTGTTACAACATCTTGGGATCCCCACTCCAATAACTTTTGAATTTGGTTTTGTCACTTATTTCTTTTTTTCTTTTTTTTTAATGTTCAAAGTTTATTATACACCACAACTATGTGGTAGAGTTCCTACTAGAAAAAAAAATTGCTTGAAGGAAGTCTTTCCACAGGAAAAGTTCCAGTTATTTTCATTTATCCTAGAATCTCCCTCTCTTCCCATGAGAGAATGACACTGATGCCTTTTGGTATCTGATGGCTTTAATTTGCATTGTCCATTACTTCATTGGAATTTAACTGCAGTGCTGCAAAGTGAGTAAGCACGTACTGATATTTTTTTTTAAAACAACTATGTTTAAAGCAGAATGTTATAATGAGAGTTTTTGAAACTGATGCTTTATGATGTTGGCGCAATTATGCTATTACTTATGGAAAGGATAAAATATTTTACTACACTCGTTGTTAGTCCATTTCCGTACAGTTCATAGAAGATTTTTATTTTTTTTAAAAAAAAATAGCCATGTAATAAGTAGTTCATACTATTACTGAACTTATTTTTAAACGAAAAAAAATAAACAAAATAATTGTTTACTATTTTTGCTGCCAATTTACATAATTATTTATAATTTGTACGATGTCTGTATGCACTTATTAAGCACTTCAGTTTTTATCTTAAAAACTAGATTTCTATTCAAAACGTAGAACACTAGTTCTTACTAAAATACACTGAAAAAACAATATTCGTTGGTGACTTTACCAACACCATTCTTAAAAACACAAACTGAACACCAAAAAAAACTAAGACCAATTTCCCCAGATCTTTCTGTCTTGAAGCTAAAACCAAACTGCCTCCTCACCCTTCAAATTCTTTGCTCCTAGTTATGTAAAAAAAAAAAAACTGCTACCCACTTGCTCTGCAGGAATTCAGAGGACTTCCTCTTACCCCTAGTTTTTCTTGTGTGGCCTCTTGACCTGTCTACTGTGGGGGCCATAAAACAGCCTTCGAAACGTAGTGACTGCCAACTAACGAATTCTGTTCGCTTCAAGTAAGCAAACCCTTCAGCATTTGCTATTTCACTCAGATGTTTCACCCTCCAAAAACCGTTTTTGAGATTTTTCCTTCTATTTTTATTTATAAAAAAATAAAGTATGAAATTCAAACTCTTGGGAGGTACCGATTAAATATAAAATACTATTAATTCCGAGCGTTTCCAAGAATATGCAGGTATAATGCATACATATAATATATAATTAATTAAAAAAAATTAAAAAATACGATATAAATAGAGTTTATTTAAATAATAATATGCAAATTAATTTAAGTTAATCTTGCCTTTTACAGCTTATAACGTGAAATAGTTTTAACCAGGCTGATAAACTCTATTTCATATATACTTCGGTGCTTATCAGCCTCCAAAGCCGTTTGCTGAAGTAGGCAACAGGTTGAAGATTACCATTTTCATTCTCCTGAGAGACGCACTCAGCCACGCTCTTCCCAGAGCCGTCCACGTTGACAATGAACCTCTTGTTCAAATCCGGCGTTTTCAAAACTACATTTTCAATTAAAATGTTCTTTAATCTTTCTAACAACTTTTGGTGCTCCTTCGTCCATTCAAATTTTACCTTGGGAGACTTTAAGGCACTCAACGGTCCCATTAGTTCTTGGAATTCAGAAGCGAATTTAGAGTAATAATTAAATAAACCTAGTATTTTCATAAGGCCACGTTTATGTCTAGGAGGAGGAATATTTTTAATGGCTGACACTCTACTTGGATCGATTTCCATTTGATCCCCTTCTATCACATATCCTAAATAGTTAATACGTCTATAAAAGAACATACATTTGTCTGGGGATACAGTAATACCATAATCTTTAAATCGTTCGAATACCCTTTCAACAGTTTTCATATGTTCTTCGATGGAATTGGAAGCTATCAAGACATCATCGAAAAATAGTTTAACACCCTCGTCTCTCATGTCTCCTAATACCTTTTCCATGGCTCGAGACAAAATATTACTTCCCGTCTTAATTCCTACTGAAAGACGAGTATACTGATAGCACCCTTTTGGAGTTACAATAGTTGTTATGTCTCGAGAACCTTTATCTAGCTGGATTTGGAAGTACGCACGGCGTAAATCTATTTTTGTATACACTCGCTTATCAGCTAAATCTGTCAGGCATTCCTCTAAATTAGGAGAAGGATATACGTCATTCACAATAAGTGAATTAGCCTTAATGTAATTCCCAACAATACGATGAGTGTTATTCTTATTCCGGACTAGAAAACAGCTACTGGCAAAATTAGAGTGATCAACTTCCTCTAGAATACCTTGATCCAATAACTCTCGAATTTGATCATAAAAAATCTTTTATTTTTTGGAATAGGAAATGGTGTGTCCTTAAATGGTTTATTGTCCTTAAGATATAATCTACCAATAAAGTTTTTTATACACCCTACTCTATCTGATATCACGTCTTTATATTTAGACTTTATAGAATCAATGAAAGAGATCACCTCTGGTTCATTGAATCTCCAAGAATCCCGATTATCATCTTGGTTTTTCAACTGTGTGCATTCCGGATTTTTCACCTGCATGGTAGTCTGATCATGTAAACTATCGGATGTACGAGGCTCATCCGAAATAAACTTTTTACTTCTCTGAATCAACTTGTGAAAGTTTTCAGCTTGATCGATATCAATATCCGAAACTTCAGAGCCGCTGCTACCATCTAAAGAATTCAGCTTATCCACTTTATTCACTGGACCACTGCTATGACTAAGCTCCACTTTCCTTTCAGCTAAATTTGTATCCTGAGTTACCACTAAAGTCTTATTCTTTGATCCTTTCTTCCTACGATTCCTACGCTTGATTTTCTTTCCACTAGTATTTGCATCGGGTTTCCCAACACTATCTTGATCCTTATCTGGCAACCTAGCATTGCTCGCCGAATGTTCACTCTGACCACGTTCAACATTCAGAACTGCAGATGTTAAATCGACAACTAAAGGTTGACTCGAATTTTCTTTTAAACCACTATTCCCTAATTTGTCCATTAACCGAGAATTCGCAATGCACTGTCCCGAATTCTTCAAGTTAATTTCGGATATTTCATTTGCACCACTCTGATTTCCACGAAAACGATCGATCACTGAGAAGCTACTGCCCCTTGAAGATGAATTATTATACTGAGTCCCAAGTGGATTTGTGAGTTTGGACCTTTCAATCGCACCACCCAGTGTTTTCCCAAAATTCGTACCACTTTCAACCTTCCACATGGATTCAATGGAATCTTCGATTTTTCGAACGTCTCCAACTTCTGAATCAATCATAGATCTCAGATGATTCAGCTGGATAGCACTAGGCGCTGGAATTTCTAATAATGGTGAGAGTCGTTGTCTAGAGTGGATGTGTGTTGTGTAAGCTCCCGTGATCATTCTTGCGTGAAAGGATGGGTGTCAGTGTGGAGTGCTGGCGACAAAGAATAGGAACATACAATGCAAGGTGTGTGGTGAAGTGTTGCAATCTAAAAGAAAAACAAACAAGTGAAGCAAAAACACTAAGTTGCGCGTTGTTAGCGGGAACAGTGGTGGTAGTGCTTCTAATTATCGGAAATGTCGAACTAAACCCTGGCCCAAAATCCCTAGATGATTTATATAAGAAACTAGAAGACATGGACAAGAAAATATCTGGGCTCTGTAACGACATGCACTCTTTCAGAAAAGAGTTGGCCAACGTCTCTAAGGAAGTTCAAGAACTAAAACATGAAAATAAACTGTTGAAGGAACAAGTAGAATTAAACAGAATCACGATAGATAAGTTAGAAAACCATTCTCGCAGGAACAATTTGGTATTCAGGAACATTCAAGGCAAGGACAATGAAACTTGGGAAGATACAGAACATCTTGTGAAATCCTTTTGCAAAGAACAGTTAAAACTTGAACTTAATTCTTATGAAATCGAGAGGGCTCATAGATTATCAAAAGGAACAAGTGCACCGATAATAGTAAAGTTCGCGTCATACAAAAGAAAGTCGGAAGTACTAAAGAATGCATATCGATGTCGGGGTTGTCCTGTTATAATACACGAGGACTTTTCACCGGCCGTTAGAATGATACGTAAAGAACTCGTAGTGTACATGAAAGAAGAAAGATCCCGTGGCAAACAAGTAAAGTTACAATTTGACAAACTGTACATTGATAATAAAGGATATACCTTAGGTGATTTACAAGCAATGAAAACTGAAACGTCTTCAAGTGTTACCTTTTGGACACCGAACAACCAAGAAGAAAGTGATATAGCAACACTGCAGCAGTTTCCGGCAAGTGAACCAGGGCAGCGGACAAGAGGGCAAAGGGGTGCTGGCTCCAGTCACCCTCGGGGCAGAGGAAGGACCATCTGATGCCAAGCTGGCTCTTCAGGTAAGCTACTAACAAGTGAAATATTGAAATCAATGAACTGCAAAGAATGCACCACAGACGAAAGGGGGAGCCTCCGAACTGCAATTTCTAAATATGGGCGGGGATCAACCAGTTTGTCTATTCCTGAAACTTCTGTTGTGTTAAATAAAGACAACGTTCTTAGAAATAACAAACAGAAGGAGAAGTGTACCCTCATAAACATTTATATGCAAAATTGCAGAGGCTTAAGGACAAAGATGTCATCGTTCCTTTGTAATGTGTTATCGTCCAACTTCGACCTAATTGCAATCTGTGAAACTTGGCTTCAAAAAGAACACTATGATTCAATGATTCTTGACGATCGCTATTATGTATATAGGACAGATAGAGATAACAAAAGAACAGGGAAAACCAAGGGAGGGGGAGTACTGTTAGCGGTCTTAAAAAAGTATAAAGTAGTAATGATTGATTGCTTATCAAATGAATGTGTAGAATGTCTGTTGGTTAAATTGTTATGCGAAAAAGTAACTATATATATTCTGTTAGTATATTTTATACCGGAGTCACCTACTGAAAAATATGAGGAAGTGTTCGACATAATTGATTCAAAATGTTCATCAGGTTGTACCCTTCTCATACTTGGTGACTTCAATTTACCGGACGGAAATTTCAATGACTAGGTTATCTCAAAATTCCGGCCAAACTACAATGCATTAAAAATTTCATGTCATTTAACAATTTACAGTCATTTAATAATGTACATAATAAATTCGGTAAAAGTCTTGATCTAATTCTAAGTAATTTAGACCACGTAAAAGTTATCAAAGAAGCTTATCCCTTTGTCAAAGAAGATGAACATCACCCTACTCTGAACGTTGAAATACAATTGAGTCGTCTAAAACTAGCAAAATCTAATCGTAATGTAACGGGATATAATTTTAGAAAGGCAGACTTCAAAAAACTTTACACTGAACTTGGGCGGGTAAACTGGGACTATCTTACAGGATACAGTGATGTAGACGAAGCTGTTAAATGCTTTTACGACACTATATATAGCATATTTGACCTCTGTGTTCCAAAGAAAACAAAATCCCCACAAAATTATCCAACGTGGTTCACTCTGGATATAATTAAGAAAATTAAATCAAAATCATATCATCATAGGAAATTAAAAAAGAGGGAGGGGAGTAAAAGTTTCCATCAACAAGAATTCAATAGATTACGGAGGGAAATTAAAAATGAGGTACGGAATGCATATAATAATTTTGTACTAATGTCCGAGGCATCCTTAGAACAAAATCCATCCGAATTATGGAATTTTGTAAAAAGTAAGACACGGCATTTAAATGCCGAATTCATGTCTAATAATAGTAAAGAAATAAACAACGACGACGAAATCGCTAAGGAGTTTGCGGACTACTTTCAGTCTGTATACAGTAAAAGTAAAGACAATACAACAGAACAGTTAGTGTGGGTAGATAACGGTCTAAATATACTGCGTATATCATCGATAGAAATGCAGGAAATTGCTAATATAATAAACAAAATGAAATCCAAAATAGCAGTAGGACCCGATGGAATCCCAAGCTATATTGTAAAGGGGTGTATAGATCACTTCCTAACACCATAGAAAATCATATTTAACTTGTCAATTAAATCCGGAAAATTTCCTAATGAGTGGAAAACAACGAGAGTTTCACCTATCCCGAAATCGAATAATAATAAGAGAGAAATTAAAAACTATAGGCCCATCTCAATCTTAAGCACCTTTGCTAAAATTTATGAAACAGTCTTATACCAGCGGATAATAGCACACGTGCGACCATCTATATCAGAATCACAACATGGCTTTCTTACAGGCAGGTCAACGGTCACAATCTTAGTCTAATATCTACCTTTATAAGTAAAACACTAGACTTGGGGGGACAAGTAGATGTAATATACATAGATTTCGCGAAAGCGTTCGACAGCGTAAATCATAATAGATTGCTCAGCAAGCTTAAACAATTTAGCTTCAGCAGCGAACTTATTGATCTATTTAAATCTTACTTGGAAAACAGAAAACAATTCGTCGTGTACAAAGGGTGTAAGTCTCAGGAGTATGTACAACTATCAGGGGTGCCACAGGGGTCAAATTTAGGGACATTGTTGTTTCTACTATTTATCAATGATCTACCGCGAAGTATACAAAATTCTCACACGCTGATATTTGCAGATGATGTTAAAATATACATGGCAATAGAAACATTAAATGACTGTAAAATGCTTCAAAATGACTTGAATGAACTGATGGAATGGTCCAAAGAGAACATCATAAACGTGAACACTAACAAATGCAATGTAATGTCCTTTACAAACCGCAAAACCCCTCAGCAATTTTCGTATAAAATGAATGACATCACTTTACCAACCTCGGATACTGTCAGGGACTTAGGGGTGGTATATGACAGAAATTTAACATTTAATAATCACATAAATCACATGATTGACCAGGCGTACAGAAACCTTGGATTTATCATCAAGATCAGTAAAGAATTTACTAGTATTACCGCTATCCGAAAGCTATATGAACACTACGTACGTACAAAACTCGAATACGCAGCCACTATATGGAACCCTTACACAAAAACAAATTTAAATAATATAGAAAAAGTTCAGAATAAATATCTAAGGTACTTGACATATAGGGAGACACAAGTATATCCGAAAACATATAATAGTCAATCTTTAAATTTAAACTTTAATACATTAAGTCTAGAACAGCGACGAATAATGCAAGATATGTTGTTCCTATATAAGTTATTTAATAATAAAATCGACTGCACCAATTTACTGCAAGAATTTAAAATACGCACTCCTACAAATGTAACTCGCCTTGAAAATTTCAATTTCTTTCACTGCGACAGATTACACACAAATGCAAACAAGAGGTCACCAGTATGGAGATTGAGTACAACCTACAATAGGTTAACAAAATGCACAATGGATTTGGATATCAAGAGTAACAGCCTAAGTCAATTCAAGGAAGTTCTTTGTAATGTAATAAGAAATAATTGTAAATGAAAGAACATCAATGATATTGCAATCACATTATAACTATGTATTATAAGATGAATGTATGAATATGTTATAGTCGCTTAATATATGTAACGGACACTGTAATTGGGTTATATAGCCTGTTGTGTCTAGAAATAAATAATTTAGATTCAAGATCTAAATAATCCAAATCACATTGAATACTCGCATCTTTTTTCCGAAAATTAAATCCATCTTCACAAATAAAAATTGATGCCATAAAGTTCGAAGCAGACGAAACATCATGTTTAGTAGAGTGATGACCAGTTATCCTTTTATCCTTTTGGCCAGACTCATCACCAGATTTAAATCTGCTAATATGTTTGTTATGTTGAATCATCTTCTTATAATTTAACCTAACCCGTTTCTTTCCACCGCGTAGAACCAAACAATTTCTAGCATAATCTATAAGTGAGTTCGTTGATCGTAAGAAAGGCGTTCCCAAAAGACACATGCAAGGTAATTGTTCCACTATCTTAAATGATATTCTCTCAAAATGACCTGAGAGATTCAAAGTCAATATTATTTCCCGGTTCGTTGAAAAATTTAACCCGGACGGAGCATTTACCACCTTTTCAGGAGTCAATCTAATAAATTTTTCCAATCCACAAAACCGCACTAAGTCCAGTCGAACGATGTTAAAGCTTGAACCTCCATCCACACAAATGTCTGTTAAATAATTATGTATTTTACCAACCACAAATGAAGCGACGGTATTATCCAATTCACTAAGAATTGTGTTAACGGTAGATCAGTAAAGAATTTACTAGTATTACCGCTATCCGAAAGCTATATGAACACTACGTACGTACAAAACTCGAATACGCAGCCACTATATGGAACCCTTACACAAAAACAAATTTAAATAATATAGAAAAAGTTCAGAATAAATATCTAAGGTACTTGACATATAGGGAGACACAAGTATATCCGAAAACATATAATAGTCAATCTTTAAATTTAAACTTTAATACATTAAGTCTAGAACAGCGACGAATAATGCAAGATATGTTGTTCCTATATAAGTTATTTAATAATAAAATCGACTGCACCAATTTACTGCAAGAATTTAAAATACGCACTCCTACAAATGTAACTCGCCTTGAAAATTTCAATTTCTTTCACTGCGACAGATTACACACAAATGCAAACAAGAGGTCACCAGTATGGAGATTGAGTACAACCTACAATAGGTTAACAAAATGCACAATGGATTTGGATATCAAGAGTAACAGCCTAAGTCAATTCAAGGAAGTTCTTTGTAATGTAATAAGAAATAATTGTAAATGAAAGAACATCAATGATATTGCAATCACATTATAACTATGTATTATAAGATGAATGTATGAATATGTTATAGTCGCTTAATATATGTAACGGACACTGTAATTGGGTTATATAGCCTGTTGTGTCTAGAAATAAATAATTTAGATTCAAGATCTAAATAATCCAAATCACATTGAATACTCGCATCTTTTTTCCGAAAATTAAATCCATCTTCACAAATAAAAATTGATGCCATAAAGTTCGAAGCAGACGAAACATCATGTTTAGTAGAGTGATGACCAGTTATCCTTTTATCCTTTTGGCCAGACTCATCACCAGATTTAAATCTGCTAATATGTTTGTTATGTTGAATCATCTTCTTATAATTTAACCTAACCCGTTTCTTTCCACCGCGTAGAACCAAACAATTTCTAGCATAATCTATAAGTGAGTTCGTTGATCGTAAGAAAGGCGTTCCCAAAAGACACATGCAAGGTAATTGTTCCACTATCTTAAATGATATTCTCTCAAAATGACCTGAGAGATTCAAAGTCAATATTATTTCCCGGTTCGTTGAAAAATTTAACCCGGACGGAGCATTTACCACCTTTTCAGGAGTCAATCTAATAAATTTTTCCAATCCACAAAACCGCACTAAGTCCAGTCGAACGATGTTAAAGCTTGAACCTCCATCCACACAAATGTCTGTTAAATAATTATGTATTTTACCAACCACAAATGAAGCGACGGTATTATCCAATTCACTAAGAATTGTGTTAACGGTAGATCAGTAAAGAATTTACTAGTATTACCGCTATCCGAAAGCTATATGAACACTACGTACGTACAAAACTCGAATACGCAGCCACTATATGGAACCCTTACACAAAAACAAATTTAAATAATATAGAAAAAGTTCAGAATAAATATCTAAGGTACTTGACATATAGGGAGACACAAGTATATCCGAAAACATATAATAGTCAATCTTTAAATTTAAACTTTAATACATTAAGTCTAGAACAGCGACGAATAATGCAAGATATGTTGTTCCTATATAAGTTATTTAATAATAAAATCGACTGCACCAATTTACTGCAAGAATTTAAAATACGCACTCCTACAAATGTAACTCGCCTTGAAAATTTCAATTTCTTTCACTGCGACAGATTACACACAAATGCAAACAAGAGGTCACCAGTATGGAGATTGAGTACAACCTACAATAGGTTAACAAAATGCACAATGGATTTGGATATCAAGAGTAACAGCCTAAGTCAATTCAAGGAAGTTCTTTGTAATGTAATAAGAAATAATTGTAAATGAAAGAACATCAATGATATTGCAATCACATTATAACTATGTATTATAAGATGAATGTATGAATATGTTATAGTCGCTTAATATATGTAACGGACACTGTAATTGGGTTATATAGCCTGTTGTGTCTAGAAATAAATAATTTAGATTCAAGATCTAAATAATCCAAATCACATTGAATACTCGCATCTTTTTTCCGAAAATTAAATCCATCTTCACAAATAAAAATTGATGCCATAAAGTTCGAAGCAGACGAAACATCATGTTTAGTAGAGTGATGATCAGTTATCCTTTTATCCTTTTGGCCAGACTCATCACCAGATTTAAATCTGCTAATATGTTTGTTATGTTGAATCATCTTCTTATAATTTAACCTAACCCGTTTCTTTCCACCGCGTAGAACCAAACAATTTCTAGCATAATCTATAAGTGAGTTCGTTGATCGTAAGAAAGGCGTTCCCAAAAGACACATGCAAGGTAATTGTTCCACTATCTTAAATGATATTCTCTCAAAATGACCTGAGAGATTCAAAGTCAATATTATTTCCCGGTTCGTTGAAAAATTTAACCCGGACGGAGCATTTACCACCTTTTCAGGAGTCAATCTAATAAATTTTTCCAATCCACAAAACCGCACTAAGTCCAGTCGAACGATGTTAAAGCTTGAACCTCCATCCACACAAATGTCTGTTAAATAATTATGTATTTTACCAACCACAAATGAAGCGACGGTATTATCCAATTCACTAGGAATTGTGTTAACTGAAGCATTAGGTGCTTTGAATTGATCAGACCATTCATTCGGAATCTTGTTTTTTCCATGAACCTGAGGTTCTACTTTCAAACGATTCTTTACATTAGTAGGGTAAGAATTATTTAATCCTTTATTCAAAGAAAAATTTTTATCACCCACTAGAAATTCTCGATTTTTAAAACCTTGATCAGGATTTAACATTACTAAATTAGTCTTTCTCCGAGAAGAACCCATCTCCTTATTATATTCCAATTGATTTCGAAAATTTAATTCATGTTTATCAGCAATATCCATTAACTCGGATCGGGTAGCTGGGATGTAATAATTCAACATCTTATATCTATGTTTAGGATTCATGCCACTTACTATGATATTTACCATGTCTGATTCACTATCAATAATATTTAATACATTCATGGCAATTACTATAGATCTTACATACTGAGTAACTGATTCAGACAAGCGTTGACGTCTATAAATTTTATCAGAAATAAGGGAATGCAATGCAACAGGCGTAATAAAATTCTTAACAAGCCTAGATTTTAACTCATTCCAAGCTATTTGATGATTTAATGCTAACAAAATTTCCTTTAATAATGAACCTTCACATTTCCCGACAAGAACAGAAAGAATTATACTCAAAGAGTAGCTAGTATCCATTAGAGTTTCCTCAATTTTGGCTAATATTTCAAAAACTAGCAAACTATTACTGCCATCTGTTATTTTAAATTCCTTAAATTTTGACTCTAGAAAATCATTAGTTCTTTTAAATGTATACTTCATCAGGAGATTATGCTCAACATTTGAAGATTCATTAGTACTAGGAAAAGTTGGCAACCCTGTTAACACATTTTCACCCATTTGAGTTCTCCTAGGTGGAACATCATACCGCGGATGTAACGAAGTCTTGGGAGTGGAATTTCTAATTTGAGAAACCCTTCGGTAATAATCTCTAAGATTCAAATACCTAGAAGGAATCTCATTCTTATCAGGATCTGAATTTCCAAAATTCATCGAATTCCTATCATTATTTGAACCAGAACTCATTAAAGGCTCATTAAAGGTAACTTGCCTCTGATCTCGAAACGATTCATTCAAACTCCCAATATTAACAAATCTACTAAAATTGTATTCATCCGCAGGTGACTGCGAACTACCTCCCCATTCAAAATTATTAGCTCTCATAGCTGGTTGTCTAATATGAAAACTCCCTTGAGTTGGCGAAGTCAGTGACATATTCAACCGTCCAAAATCAGATCTAGTATCTGTTTCAATATTACCAGTTCTATCTACCGTTATCAATTCGGAATATTGCTCCGGAATATCAATACTGACATACTCCATCGGATTACACATAAGTATTATTATAGAACAATACAAATATAAATAGAACATAAATAATATAATTCTAATACATACAAAATACAATACTAACTACGAACACTACTGCGACCCAGACTTTTTTTTGACCAAATGGAAATAATCCTAATAATTCCTTGCTTCACCTTAATTTAATTTATCAAAGATACTAGTAATTTATAAATGAACCATAATTTTTAATTAGCAATCACGAATTTAATTCTAAAATGCAAAGCAAGATGTGAACTTCAGTAAATAACTATGCATTTAATCCTTAAATCAAAAGTAATAATAATAGACGTGAAATACTTACAAAAACAAACAAAATTTAGAGAGGACTTACCAAACAAAACAAAAAAATTTAGAAAGGACTTACAATACAAACCCAAAAATTTTAGAACGGACTTGGGCTGTGTTTCAAATTTGTAACGCCCCCATCCGTAGCCTAGCGGACAAGGTGGAAAAAACCAATCCAGTCCTGGCCTCAGAAGGGGCTTTACACGAGCAAGCATCCGGATACCTCAGGCTGTTATTTCAATTCGGAAATCCAGAGGAGTAATAGTTCATAAATTAACAGTAAATATATATATATAAACAAAAAACAACACAACCAATTCAGGAATAAATGTTTATTACAAATAAATAACAATAATTAATTTGTCTTCTCGCTGCCAAGTCAAAATCTGGGTTCAATAATTATTTTATTTCTCAGTTTGAGAAAAGAGAAAAAAATTAATATAGTTCCAAAAAATCGTCCGCTGAATCGTAAATCTTCAAAATTAAATAATAAAGCAAATTCTCCAGTCAAGTCAGGAACCTCCCAAGTTTGACGCAAATATTCGAGGCCAGTCAAGGACCTCTCACATTTAACTCTAATATGAATACTCAAGGCCAGTCCAGGACCTCTCTTGTCTAGTGCTAATATATTCCTTTCTTTAAAAATAAGAAATAAATTTGTACCTTTAATCGAGTGAAGATTTCCCTTTTCTTTCAAACCGAAGAAAAGCTTGCATAAATACTTATCATAAAAATAAATTATTTTATTTAATTTGTCTCAATTTAGCTTGAAATCAGAAATTTCCCGACGAGAAACAACCGCAAACAACTTTGCTACACTCAATTGAATGCGTTGCAACACCGAAACATATCAAACATAAACCGGTCAAACATACTTCGAACAGCACGAACAAGTCAAACGAAGTTTTACTTTTTAGAAAAAGAGAATTAAATTTTACTATCAATTCTTCAGCATTCAAAAACAGCATTAATAAGCCTTTCGGATTTTACTCTTTGAATCAAAAACATGAAATTCAGACCTGTAACGAACATAGGTTAAATAGCACATTTCAAAGATTTCGGGTACAATCCCTCCACCTTTGCTCCCCTGGATTTGCCGAGCTTATTCGCGACAATTATATTCCGCTGAATATCTAACCAAATGGATTCCAACAAAACGACCCACAGAGTACACAAAATGGACGTAGGCAGACAATCTAATAGAAAAATTGAAAATTCACTCACCTCTGAAAATCCACGTTTTTACCTCAAACTTTTTGTAGTTTCTCTGCCCTCAATCGTCTCAGACTCTCTTATCAAAACAAGAATAATCCACTGTAATGTGAGGATATGCTCAGGATTCAATTTAAATGATCCCAATTCAATCAGAAACTCAAATGAGAAAATGGGACGTAGATCCACAATTTCCCACATTCACGAATTCGAGAAAAAATGCAGAAACAATTATAATTACGTGATTCCGAGTATTACTAACGCACCTTTCTGTAATTTGCTTGCTAATAGAAGCAGAGAGAGCTATACCAAGCCTCCCTTCCAACACTTTTGTCGATTTTTCAAGCAACACTCTTTTCACTATTTTTTCAAAAATACGCAAATACACGAAATATCGCACTAAATGTAATATCACTATATTCATAATCCTCACTTGTAATGGATATTCTTATTTCTTTCAATAACACACTCTTCTACAAATGAAGACTTCAATACAAGAAACATGAACCAACACGAAACGTCCATTTAGATTCATAATCCATTCGAACAACTGAATCCTTCCAGATGTTACCCGTTCGCAACACACAGCCCAAGTCAGCTAGCCGAGGCCAGCTGCTTGCGGCCGCAAAGGTGTGACCATGCGCAGTCGACGACCAGCGCATAAGCCAAGACCTTGATATTTCTCGGTTACGAAAGGCAAAGGAAATCTTCTCACAAGCGTTATTTTTACATTCAATTCTTTCTCTCTTCATTTCTTAAAAAAATTCGAAGATGATATGTCTTTTATATAAGCTTATGTCTCCTTCTGTAACACATAATATTAAATACAATAATAGTAATATTACCACTTTCCTTATCGAAGATTTACATTTTTATTTTTTTTATAAATTCCTTTTTTTCCTGTGATTTGTAACGGGCACGTTACACATTGCAACATTTCATGCCTTTTCCTACGTCTTACTTATGTGAGCAAACTTTTTCTGCTCCTTGCAGTATTCAAACCTTAAAGCGAAATTATCTTCTTGTCGAATCGGACCTAAGATTGATGGTGACAAAATTTATTCCAGATTTGAATGCAATTATGATAAAAAGAAAGAATTTCAATCCTCTCATTAATGACCCAACATTTAAGAATTTATCAAGTAGGTTTCCTTAACAGAAAAAAAACATTGATTTTCAGTCTTGAAAGTTACTGTACAGAGTCTTCCAAAAGTCCTGGGAAAAAATTAAAAGCTGTAACTTTGTAACCATTTATTGTATTTGTACAAAACTTTCAGTGGACTTGTAAGAAAGTCTGAAATTTTGTTTCCAAGCATTCAAACATTGCTGAAGTCTTTTCGGGAATCCAAGAATAGCATTTCGACGTGCATCATCCGTGATACTCCCAATCACATCACGTATCTTCTTCCGGAGGTCCTGAACATCTTTCGGCTTGTAAACCTCTGTATCATTTTCTTACGAACGATATTGCGTAGCGTTGTCATTGGCACTCGCAGCTTCAAGGATCTGCGTTTCAACGATTTCTTTGGACTTCGCAACACGTTTTCCTGCACGGACTGAATCACATCAACACTGGTTGTTGGCCTTCCGCTACGAGGCAAGTCCAAGACACTTCCGGTAGCTAGGAACTTATCGTACCATCTCTTGATACTTGAACCTGCAGGTGGTTGTTTATGATATTTTTGTCGGAATGTTCCTCTCACCAAAACATTAGATTTTAACTCACAAAACCACGCCATACTGCGCTTTCTCTTGAATAAACGCCATCTTTGTCACGTGATTTGTTGTTATGACGTCAACGTTTACATCCGCTCGTTGTTGCCAACAAAAATTTTAACATTTCCACTAAACATTACAAACAAAATACAAAATTGTAAGTAGTACTTTCAAAGTTACAGCTTTTTACTGTTTTGCAGGACTTTTGGAAGACTGTATTTTCAATAGAAATTTCGTTCACTAGGAAGGAATCATGTATCTTTAAAATAAATTCCTTATTGCAATATTTTTCTTGATCTTGTTATTGTCAGTGGTAATTCAAATTAGTACATATTTTTAATACCTTGTGAAAGTGCAGATAGCGTTGGAAGGGATACACAGATCACTTTCCGAATGAACAGGGGTCCGCGTTATCGAAAAGTTTGAGAACCACTGCACTAAGGGTTCCAATTTCTCTGAAGAGCAAGGTCGGAATTTTAACTGTCCTCAGTATTTCTGCCTTCGTGTCTCTGTAGTGTTTGAAATACGTCGAAAGGACATGAGGTGCCAGGGGCGAACAATACTCCGGTTGGGGCTATTTGTTTAAAAAATTGTGAAAGGAAGGAACTCCCATTGCAGCTACCTGGGTTCAAATCCCGTCGTGACAATTATTAATTTTTCTGAATGGGAAGATAATGTTTATGCAATTGATATTTTAATTATGTTATTCCTTTATTATTATTATTATTATTATTATTATTATTATTATTATTATTATTATTATTATTATTATTATTATTATTATTACCACAGAAGGAAAGAAAAGTAACATAGTCGAACGTGTTCATAGGAACAGAAAAGATATAGAGTATGTAAGATGTTTCTTAGAGTTACACATGAACGCAATAATATTAGTACGTTTAAGGATTTACAGATAGAATTCTCATTATATTTAAGAAATGGAATATAAATATTTATTAGCTGATAACAGTAATGCATTTTGTTTCGCCCTTCTTCTAGGTAGAAAGGATCATTCCCGTGACTAGCGTTGTAAGTTCGATCTCTATTTGCAATTTATGCACAGCTAGGAACAATTCCCTGGAACTCAATTTTGACCCATACTACAGCAGTAAGGACGTATTTAGCCCTTATGTATTCACCAATTCTTGTCCAAACATGTTATTTCCCAGACAGTTACGAATGAAGGTTGATACGGATGGCATAATTTTGTGTTGTTCGCATTTCACCTGTGAAGGAAGTCGTCTCAACTTTTAGACGCAAAGAAATTGAATATTTTTCATGTTAGTATACATCAGAAGTATCAATATTGCAAATTATAGAAATTTCCTGAATTGCCACAGCCGGAATAGAACCCGCATTAATAACATTATGAAACTAACGCTTAAGCCAGTACTCTAAGACATCACTGTTCTGGCAGAGGATGAAACTGGATGTGAACTGAATTCAGTAAGCACACACTTTTAGGATTCCAGTGTAATAATGCTGAAATTTTCTGATTTCAGTCATGATATTATGCAGGAAGAATAGTCCAGATAATTCAACTTTAAATTGACAACTCATATGTACGGAGGTGCTGCCGTATGCTCTCGCCTCAGGCCCTGATTTTTCACGGCACAGCATTGGACAGATACTCATATTGATTGGAATCTGGTGTTTCAGGGCACTGCATTATTTTTTTAAAGTTAACTAATTTATCAAACCTTCTTTAGTAAGTTGTATCCTATTTTACGCATTTTACTCACTTGTACAGTTTTTCCACTAACTCTTTAAGAACAGGGACAAAAACACAGAAACATTGAGGACAGTAAAAATCACAAAAACTATTCACGTGTTCTTCCCTTCTCTGAAGTAAAACAACAAAAAATGGTGAACATGCAATTTTTGGTCTTCAATCTTCTACGTGTTGTCAAATCCAGAGTTAAAGTGGTCAGTGGTCAAATGGATCGAGTTTCCTGAGTGGATCAGTGGGTCGTCGGTCAACAGCATGTGACACACTGTGTCCCACCACTCACTATGACCCACTGTGCTCACTGCATTGTAGACAGCATCTTCTGAACAACATATTTTTTCACCCTTGACCCTAGCCATAGAAACTAAAAGCACGTTTCAGATTGGTTACAGTTTCCGATTGTCCAAACCTTCTGGTGTATGTATTGTGTATTATAGTAGTAATAACAGAAAATTGTCACTTTGTTGGAACTGAACAAGAAGAAAATTGAAGAAGCAGTTGAGGTTAAATTTATATCATGACAATCAAGGTGAAACGAAACGAGCCCTGCGGGGCTTCTAACCCGCTCCTCCTGCTCCTCCTACTACTACTACTTATACTGTGGATTCGTATAGCAAAACTGTACACGTAACGTAATCATTTTTGAATATTGTTTTCATCTTATTTTAATGATAAAAGTGTTCTGAATATTTTAAAAATAAAATATAAAATAAAAACCTTCCTTGGCCCGGGTTTGAACCCACACCAATGACAATTATAATTACTTGCCCATTGCGCTAGTACGCTCGGTCACGAAGACACGCAGTAACAGACACTTCATTTTTACTATAATTATGCTACGTGAAGAGAAACTGATAACTCCAACTTCATATTTGCTATGTTTATGCTACTTGGCAAGAAACGTATAACTCCAACTTAATTTTTGCTATATTTATGCCACGTGGCGAGAAACGGATAACTCCAACTTACCAGAACCGCGTATTTAGCTCCTATAAGTAGGGTCGAGCGTTATTTAAAAATATGCTTCTGAACACTGGTCAATTTGTCTACATTTTACTTTCAAGGCCTCCATTTCCCTTTTACATTTGTTTCATTTCACTTACCTGAGATGAGTATCCCTAAGTGAAAAAAGTACTTGAGGCATTTTTGGAAATTTATATTTGTAATTGTAATAATAGCAATAGGACGTATACTACTACTTAGCTTTTGAGACACACAGCCTGAGAGTTTTAGAGGAGCTAGCTACTGAAAAAAAAAACATTTTTGAATCACTATAATATATAAATTATATAAAAAATTGAATGTAACTATCTGTGCCTAATCATAGCGGCCAAATTGCAGTCAAATAAAATGGCTTTTGGTATATAGTTAGGCCATAATCCAAACTGTAATATTATCATATTGCGTTCATTATAACAATACCCTAAGGGATAGTGGGGATCCGAACATCTGCGAAAAAAATTGAGAATCTCACAACCCGTTAAACTTACGGAGCTGAAATTCAGTATATTAACTATTTATTGAAAATGAACAGTGCATCTCCTAGCATTTTTTAACACTCTCCTTTATGGGGAGAGATATACTTTTTGCATATGGTAAATAGATATTGGGTTAGTTTGTAAAAATAATCGAAAACGGTCGTTATTAGTTGAGAAACAAATTGAGAAACAAGAAATATAGCCGGGTTCGATTCCCGGCGGGAGCCCATGTGTTTCGGATTCACGTTAATCCGTAGGTCCACGTCTCATATAACCTCGCTGCTGAAAGAGACGTTAAACTCAAAATCAACTCAACAAAAAATACAGTGCTTCGCATCATATATCCATATATGCTTACCATGTGCTTTATAATAATTGCTTTAGCTTGTTTATTATATGGAGCGCTTAGACCACAGGGCAATCAACCCATAAAGTTGTGAGAAAAATAGATATAAAATGTGTAATGTAAGCATCTGTACGTTGGTCTACTTACCTTGATTTGGGACTTTCAAATTTCATACGTTTTTTCCATTGAAAAGTATTGATAATTCAACAAGGAAATTATTAGACCATGATAATTTATTTGCAATTAATCGTAATTTTGACAGTGACAAACACTTCACCATTTTATATCGTAAAGGTCAGATTCATCGTTATTTTAACAAAGTGGTGCTTGAGCGATTGATCGTAGAAATTCAAACTTCCATTAATTAGAATTCTACAACCTGGTTTTATTAGAAGTATAAACTCTTTTGTCATTAGAGAAGAGGCTGTGGATCATGTGTCAGAGTTGATGACGATGTGTCTTGATGGGTCAGTGTTTCATGGTGGGTAGTGTTCGGAGTGGGTCATGGTCGGTGGTGGGTCAGAGTAGGTCAACGGTGCGTGGTGGGTCATGGTTCATAATTGGTCACGGTGGGTGGTGGATCATGGTGAGTCGTGGCTCAGAGAGCGTCACGGTGGGTGTTTGATCAGTTGGTCAAGTTTTCATTGACCCACGCCATTTCTGATCCAATCAGTAAAACGAAACCAAACAAAGAGCAATATTAATACACAAAACGCTCAACATTTTAGTTATTCATAACATAACTATTGCGTGATCCGAATAACTCTAGTATATCCACAAATCATCAATTGTCATATATTACCGAAATACGTCATGACTTTTCTGACAACCTGATACTTTAAATATTGTTAATACGCAATGTAGATTGATCTAATCACTTATTCACTTATTCTCTTATGATCATCAAAACCTTTACGATACTTCCCGTAGATATAGAAAGCTGAAATGCAGTCTCATATTTGTGTGTTTGATTATTCATCAAAAAGACTTGAAATCCAATAAGAAAGTTCATAAAATATAAAATATGTAGCCAAGTCTCGACTTTGCAATAATAATAATAATAATAAAGGAATAACAGAATTACAAGATCGTGAACAATACGTAAACAATACCTTCCAATTAAAGAAAAAGATTGCCACGACGGAACTCGAACCCGTGTCTTTGCCATACGAGTTTCATAATTTTGCCAATCTACCACAAATACCTCATACAAAGATAAAACAATAAACTAGAAGTTACGGAAGATAAAAATAGAACTTTCTTTATGTACACGTGTTGATGCAATTCAAAGAATACGAAAATAATGTCTGCTGGCTTGCATTTTTGCGGATTCCAAGAATTTCAGATTTCCTATTATCTTATTGGCCGATGCAAATAGGACATCAAGTCATGACCTACATATAGCGAAAAGTAAATCGGCCTTCATAGCAGAGCGGGTTAGCGCAACATCCCAGTAACAAAACTCGTTTTCTGCGAGGGTTCAAACCCTGCTCAAGGATTTCTTATTTTACTTTTTGAATTTTCATAACACTTTTTCTTTATTAAAATAGGATTGAAAATGACACTCAAAAAGTGATTTACCGATTATTTTTCTAAATTTTCGTAACACTTTTTTTCGTTTAAGTAAGCTTGGAGTTTTACTATAAGGATCCATAATAAAACTACTACTAGTAGTAGTAATAATAGTAGTAGGAATAATAATAATAGTAGTAGTTGGAGGAGGAGGAGGAACGAGTTAGAAGCCCCGCATGGGTTGGGTAGGTTCTGTTCTCTTGCCCAAATTTTTTCTGTACATTTTACATGGCCAACTTCAAACAGCTGGCTAGAATAGCGCGCGAATAATGAAACTCGTAAATGTTGCCGGGTTTTCTTCTTTGGAAATTAGAAGTTACGATGAGGAAGAATAGTAGCAATGTAAATCGGGAGCAGCTAAAAACGATGAGGTAGTCTCAACATGAAGAACGTTTCGTAGTATTTTCCTCATTGACGTAGATCTATATAACTTGTTTTCTTGTTAAACAAGGAAATCTCGAGGAAGTCATTGTGACACTCATAAGGAAGGTCCTTTCATACGATCATTATTATTTTCTCTAGTCTTACATGCAAAGATTTCAACAAGCTAATAGTTTAGCTAAAAGGTGAAGTGACGCGGTAGGTAAGTTGTTAGAGTATTGAACTTCTATTCTGCGAACCCGGGTTCTAATCCCGGCCAGGTTGAAACTTTTTCAAACGTTTAAATTTCAATTTCAATAACTACTCAGTATGACAAGGAAGATCTTTTCTCCTCCAGAAAGAAAAAGATGTTGGAATGAGCAGAATTGGAGAAGGTCTCTCAATGGAGGCAATCATTTACAAACTTATTTCTAGCAGTTGTTCTAAATTTGATATTCTCAGCTACTTTCAAGCATTTCCTTATTCATGCGTGGTCAATATTTTATTTCTCTAAACATACAGTATATAAACAAATAATGCATTACATACAGAGCAATATTGAGATTAATATATGGTGTTCTTTGGAAAATACGATCCGAGCCATAGAGATTCATCTTAGAATAGAGAACTGTTTCGTTAGTCAGCTACTTTATAATTTTACTTGCATAAACACCTGGATTAGGGGTACAAACTGCTGTCTGTGCCGAGAAAAGTTATGTGTAAGTTGGGTTGCATCTATCTAGGCGTTCTCACAACTGCAAATGACCTGGACCCCAAGTAATGGAATTATAACAGTGAGGGTCCAGGTACTTATTTAAGTGGCTGTACATAAGCAGTGCTGACTTTAAGGTTTTCGAAAGGGCAAAGAAACTTGTCTAAAATTGTATAAGAATTAGAAATACATCAATTATATATTTTATTCTTGTTTTGTTAGAGTATACTACTTGGTAAAAAAAAAGTTATTCATTCCGTTGATTGACATGTCTCGTATTTCAGAGGAACTTAATTTCATAGCTTTTTTGATCAAAAGATCCAATATGTTTTAGGCAAAAATTTTCTTGTGGGCTTATATCTAGAAAATTACATGTAGTGTAGCCAAACCCAAATTATCACTTAACTCAGTATAATGTGCTTATACGGTAAAAGATGGGAAAAGTCGCTTTAGGGTCCGTTCAAAAATTTTGTAACCCTTATCCAAAAACTAATTATTCGCTAAGATCTAAATCTTTCGCTGCATTTTTTGGGGTCTTTCATAAAATTCTTGGCCAAAATCACAATCTTTTTATCGATTTCTCAGATCTATCCAGAATTCATATTTTCCTACCCAGATTAACCAGGTGATTGAAGTCAAAACTGAAATAAAAGAGTTATTTACCTAAGTTTGTCACTAATACAATTGTAGGTATTTTGAACTTGTGTGTAGAGCAACAGATATAGTTGCCTGTAAAATGATACACATTCCAACACAAACTCCCTCCTTTATAAATTTACAAGGAAAGGACACAGTATAGTACATTTTTAGAGGTTGATAGATGCAATTCTCTATACTTATAGAAGGTTCCTGCCGTAAGTATTCGTAAGTATACAAGAGTCGTTGAGTTCGAAAACCGGTCATCTCCATCGAAGCTAATTTGAGAGGAGTGACAAATAAAACTGAATTAGTCAATATGCATCTGACATACAGGACTGTTTTCATTTTATTACCGTAGAACTGATATTTTTCTCTCCAGAAATGAAAATAATCCTGTATGTCAGGTGCATATTGATTAATTCAGTTTTGTTTGTCACTCCCCTCAAATTAGCTTTGATGGAGATGACCGGTTTTCGAAGTCAACGATTCATATATAAAAAAAACGAATTTGGTGTGAATAAAGCTTGCTATATTTGATGGCCGAACTCAGCCAAGGACAGGCTCGACTCGGCAACAGAAGCTGTATTTAACAACTTTGCACGTCGGGAGCTCCTGAGTTCGGGTGACGGCTTCTTATTTTCTTTAGAATAATTCAATAATTATTAATACAAATAGCAGAAATATTTCACATTTTCTCGCTTTTATTTCCAATTGAATCACCAATCAGACTATAATGTAGAGTTGGTAATTAAATGTGAAGAACATTGTTATATTTATTTTTTTAAAAAATCGTATGAACAGAACACTCATGTGAATAATAAAACGTTCTTTTTGCACTTTCACGAGCGTTAGTAATGTAGTTGATGACATATCTATATCCTTACTAATATTATGATTTTCGCATAGAAAGAAGTCAACTAGGACCATCAAATTTTGTAAACAGATAAATCTTCACAAGATCTAATTGCCTACGAAGATTTCTTTCGATTTTTGACTGCAGGAGGGATTTAGGGGATTCACACGTTCTAGAGATGCAAAAAGGGTAGAGTATCTCAGAAGCCCTTCAAGTTAGAGTAGTTCAAACTACTTTACTGTGCTGCAAGTTGCATATTGTCCAGCCTGTGCAAAGAACGTGCATTTCTGCAAGCATGGAATACGAAGACAACCATGATACCCGTTTTCAGCAAAATATATTTTTCTTATTTTCATTCCACAGAGTAATTTCTTCACTTTTGGTTGTGTGGTGGACATACGAATTTCCACCCATATGGCATTCCATATAAACCTTAAGTTTAAATTTTGGTCTAGATATCCTTTAGCCTTATGTTATTGTCATCAAACAAAAGAAGGAAAAGGAAAAATCGAAACTTTTTCATTGTGTGAGAACCATGAATCATAAGATCCGTAAATCCGCTAGAATCTCAATTTCGGGTTTACAAGAATTTCTTCAGCTTCTATCGACACTAGAACATGTGATTTTCATTTCACGTTGTGAAATTATGGGAGGTTACCAATCTGTCGTAGGTATTCTGTCATTATTGGCAGGTCACTTTCGGCGACTGAGAAACGTCATACACAGCTTCTGCTCCCCGGTCTTCAGCTAATCTCTTCGTCTTCACGTACGATTTTTCTCTTTTAATATCGTAGCATCTTTCTCCTCCTCCCTCTTTTTCTTACCACTTTACTTTCTAGCATGTCCGTCATAATACAGCTCCTTCTTAGCTAATGTCCACCAGTTTCCCTTCCTCTGTACGAATACATCTAAAACTGTTGTTTTCTCCCTCATTGCTGTTAACAGCTTCTCATTCGTTTCCTGTTCGACACAGCTAATTCTTTCTATTCTGGGAGCGCGGTGGCTCAGTGGTAGAGCGTTCACCTCTGGTGCTTGGGGTCCCGGATTCGATCCCAGCCCCCCCCCCCAAGTGAACTTTGTGGTGGACAAACACCGTGCTCGTGGGTTTTCTCGGGGTTCTCCCGTTTCCTCCCACTTTCTTCATTCCACCGTTTCACTCATCTCTCATCATCACCGTCTCCTTTAGCCTAACCGGCATAACCGTGGGACGTAAAACTTAAAGATTTCATTTCATTTTTTCTTTCTATTCTTCTCGACATTTACAGTTCGAAAGTCTCCAGTCTTTATCATCGCTTTTGCGTAATGTCCAGTGTTTGTGCCCCATATAGTACAACACTCTACAGGAAACACTCTCATGACTCTTTTTGTTAACTCTATGTTCAAGGACCAATATTTTCAAACTATAAGAAACCAATATTTTAATCAGAAACGTTGCATTTATTGGTTTCTGTTCCAGTTGGTGGGTTAGGGGAACATGAAATTTCGTTTCTTGCTGTCAATTGTCGTTTTGGTCTGTGGAGTCAATATTGAAACCAGATGTTGTACTAGATTTCTGCTATTTCCGGTTTCAAGGAATTAAGATAAGACGAAATCTATTATTAGAACAATAATTGTATATTTTAAAAATTCGTGCTATCCTATTGAAAGCAAATTTAAAACCGGGAGTTGTAGTAATTTTCGTTTCGGTTTCAGAGCGGATATGACATGTTTTTTGAAGCAAAATTCATATAAAAAGTTTTTTTAAGTTCTCTTTTACCATTTTTCTTCTGTATCGATCAATATTGAAACCGAAACTATATATTTCTTCCAATTCCAGTTACAATAGAGAGATTAGAACCTAAAATAAATCTAATTTCCTTACGCTGAATTGGTATCTAAAAATCGTTTCTCGTTCTTTTACATTATCTGCTTTATTGTGATTAACACCAGAAATGGTTTATTTTTTACCACTTCTGGTTGGAATACTGTAGAGTGATAAGAACGGAGATGTAACAATTGTTGTAACATGCATAGGAAAAAAAAAAAAAACGTTTTTCACTATCTTTTATCGTCTTGCCGCCTTTGCTTCATAAAGATCAATATTGAAGCGGAAGTTGTAATGGATTTCACTGCTTCCACTTTTAGCAGAGTGATAATGGCACAGAAGAGGCTTAGGCCTATTCCTGAGGTGCTGAATTCATATAGAAAACTGTTTCTTGATATCGTCTACTGTTTTTAATGTATTGCGGTTAACATTGAAACTGGAAATGGTAGATTTCTACTGCCTACGGTTGCAATGGATGAACAAGGAGGGAGATCGAGCCTGTTCTTGAAATGCTGAATCAATACCAGAAAAACGTTTCTTTGTGTCTCTTACTGTTTTTGCGTTGATATCTGTTGACACAAACAGAGAGACTGACGGACAGAACAGTTTTATAATCCTTCCCATACTTATGAATAGCATAGTTTGGAAGTTTAAAAGAACACACACGCGTATATATATATATATATATATATATATATATATATATATATATATATATATATGCATTTTGTTTTGCTTGTAATTTTGCCCCTAAGGTTACTGGTCTACTATTTGGAATAACATGACAGTAATCTTTGCATAGCATCATATAATAGACGAAATTATTTGAAGATATTAATGTTGATAGACTTCACTCTAAATTTAGGGTATAACAATTTATAGAAAGCATTTTAAAAGTTTAAATGTATGTGAGTTATTACTGAAATATGTAATTTTTTTCACAGATCAGTTTTTGGTGAACATACATCTCGATCTAAATTGGCTACTAAAGTGAGATACATTATCTGAACCAACTTTGTGTGTTATTTATCAACATTGTATTTGCCGTAAAGATGCATAATTATGTACAAAATAGTCTATTATGATTGGAAAAGAATTGTGCAGAAAGACAGACCCGTTGTGAGAGCGGTGAAAGTCACCAAAGGAAAGTAACCATTTATGAAACTTGAAGAGTCATTGAAGAAAAAGCTACTACTCTCACTCTTGCGGTTGGTGCGCATAATAAAGATACATAGACTATGCAAAATTTGGACAACACTAGATAATGTCAATCAAAAAATATTTGTTCGTAAATGGCCAAATATTTATCCAGATTATTTAATCAGAATTATTGTATAAATAAAATATGATTTTCTTAAAAAAAAAAAAAAAAAACTTTTCACCAATATTACTTTGTGTGAATAAAATGTCTGCTTTGATGTCTGGATTGAACTTACCTCAGCGACACGACACAGGAATGGGCTAATATTACGCGTCTAACGCCACAAACTCCGAACACACATAAAAAAAAAAGAAAGAAATCTGGGATATCAAGATAGTCTGGATATAGTGTGTTGATAAACAGGGACGTATAAAAGTACATCATAGAAAACACACAATTGCCAGAGAGTTTTCCATACGAATTCATACTCGGACATTCTGCATGATCTGAAATGACGCAGTCTGAAATGACGCAGCTGGTTATAGCATACATCCAGTATTACCAAAGGAATTTCTCTCTCATCCCCTTGTACGCACACTGTCTACAGATAGACACACGAAGCATCTAGAACATTTTTACACAATAACTGTGCTAACCATAATATAACTCGTGATCTCAGTATACAACGCTGATTAGGTTACATTTTATTGCTACTTGACATGGAACATTGAAAGATTTGACAACTGATTTGAAAATATATGTTGTTTTATGAATTATAAGCATGTGGTAAATTAATATTTTATGGCTACTTTATTGGTTAAAGCAAAAAACTGAAAAAGGTTGACTTGAGCGGGAATCCAACCAGAGGCCTTTTGTGCGGCGGTCGTAGATGATCTGCCAGGCCGTCACTTGATAACTTTCCGCGTCGTATCATATAGAAGGCGAGGTAAAAATTTCTCAGCCTGACCCAGAGATGGCACTCCAATCAGCATAATGTTATTGTTCTTGTCTGGGAGCGCTTTTCAGTAGTGTGTGCAGGCATTGTTGCAGTTAGACGTTTTGCGCGTTACTGGTGAAAATATATAAACTTGTATGTCGTGTGGTAATCAAATTTTTCGTTTCGGATGGATTAACCCCTACGGAAATTCATCCGAAGTTGACAAAAGTTTACTCTGCTCCTTCCATGTCAACTGTTAAAAAGTGGGCAACTGAATTTAAGCGTGGTCGCACATCCCTCGAAGATGACCTACGTGAAGGAAGGCCGAAAACCTCAACCTCAGTGGAAACAATCGAAAAAGTGCATAATATTGTGTTGGACGACAGGCGAGTGAGATAGCTGAGAGTGTGGGGATATCGGAGCAACGGGTGTGAAACATCTTGCACAAAGAACTAGGAATGCGAAAGATCCCCGGAAGTTGGGTGCCGCATTTGCTGACTGCCGACCAAAAGCAAATGCGAAAACTATTTTCGCAGCAATCTTTGGACCGATTCAAAAGGGATCTGTCCGATTTTGTGCGGCGGTTTGTGACAATGGATGAGACATGGGTTCACCACTACACGCCAGAAAGGAAACAGCAGTCCAAACAGTGGGTGGAAGCCGAAGAAAGCGAACAATCATATCGGCCGGAAAGGTCATGGCCAGTGTGTTCTGGGATGCGAAAGGCATCCTGTTATTGATTACCTTGCAAAAGGGAGAACAATTACAGGCGAATACCACTCCGACCTTCTTGACCAGCTGAATGCCAGAATTCGCGAGAACAGGCCTGGCTTTAAGAAGAAAATCATCTTTTACCAGGACAACGCTCGTGTGCACAAGGGTGCGTTGCCGATGGGAAAACTGCAGGATTAAGGGTACGATTTGTTTGGTCATCCCTCATATTCTCTTGATTTGGCACCATCGGGCTTCTATCTGTTCCCAAACTTGAAAGCATTCTTTCTGGAAAGCGCTTCACATCGAATGAAGAAGTTGAGAGGTTCGTGGATGACTATTTTCACAACCTTCCAGACTCACACTTCCGGGAAGGAATACTGATATTGGAGAAACACTGGACCAAGTGTATTGAAGGTAGATTATGTCGAAAAATCAAAGCTTTTTTGAACCGAAATTCGCAGTCTTTCATTGTCAGGCCGAGAACTTTTCGTATCTGCTAGTAGGAAACTTTAAGACGCCTTTTCTCCACTATTTCTGGCTATTGTGCTATCCCAGTTTCTAATATTAACACTTTGGATGGACCCGAATTTCTTTTAGCACAGTCTGGTTTCCCCTTGCAAGAAATTGACACCTGGTGTCCGCTGGCGAACTTGGACACTATTTAAAGAATGATCAACTATGCCAGAATGAAAAAGACAGGTGGAAATACATACGAGAAGTTATGGGGATTGAAGTGAAGTTTAGTAATAAAACTCTATAAGAAACAAATTTTTATGTAGCCGCAATCAGTCACCATCAATTGAGAGCGCAACTAAACACTTCAGACATGTGTAAGAAATAGTCGATCCGTTAGGATAAATAATCTGTTAATCATGTCTTCAAACCTTATAAAAAGTTACGTTTGTCCATCCCTGTACATCATTTTTGACCCATTTCACAACACCATTGGAGAAGTTAAATTTCGTCGCCAGTTTATGGAAGAGAATCTTATGTATAATTGATTGAATAGCTTTAGAGAAATCTAGTAGAGTATGAAAAGTTACTTGCTTTCTATCCATTGCTAGTCTAATGTCGTCAGTGACATAAGTAACAGCTGTAGCAGTACTGTGGTACTTCTGAAGCCTGATTGAAACGGATCAAAAAAACTGTATTGTTCCTTTTAAATAATTAAAAAACGCTGAAACATAACTTTCATTATTTTAAATGCAAAATCTAAATAACACATTTTGTCTCTAACTAACGAATTTCGAGATATGGCCATCCAATTAGGCTATAACAGTTGTAACCCCATATTTTTTCTTCCCTTCTAGGGCAAATATATATTAAAAAAAAAAACAACGCTGAAATATATGTATAATTATTTTGAATGAGAAGTCGAAGTATCGAATTTCATGTCTCTAACTTTAAGAGAATCCGAGATATGGACATCTTATTGTAGTAATTGTAATTCTTACCTCTTTTCTTTTCATCCCCTATTTCCCCTTCTAGGTCAAATATTAAAAAAAATGCCGAATTAAATTATTATTTTAAACAGAAGCCCATATACCAAATTTCACTCTTCTAACCCTAAGATATTTCAAGATAATAATTGCCACTTCTTCCCCGTTGAATTTCTGAACTTCTTACACCACTATTCCTATTCTCTTTACAAATTTCAAATTTCTATTTTAAGCGGTTTGATCTGGGCGTTGATTTACCAATCAATCAATCAGTCACTTAGTCCGGACTTCTTCTACAGACTATTTGGATTAATCAATTGACTTTACTCTCAGATTGTTATTTTTGAGTTCAGCATAAAACTGATACTGAATCGTACATAGAGTGGAAATCTTTTTGACTTTCTTTTTGCTAAATATACTTTTAGCAATAGGGAGGAAAAGATAAAAACACAGATTTATTAGTGTCTAGGCTGAATGTAGGGTTACCAAATTACAAACTTCAAATAAAAGGACACGTTTAGATTTGATAAAAACGTTTATAGTATTCGACAAAAGTAGGGTGACCAGACATACTCTTTTAAGAGTATTATACTCTTTTCGAGGTTCATATACTCTATACTCTTTTTTATTCCCAAAAATATCAAATTATACTCTTTTGTGGTATTTTCAATTTCATTAAACGTTTAATGTATTTTCCCCATTGAAAATCGCATTTTTTCTGTAAAAACTTGGACGTTGACAACACTGTTTAGTACTTCATAGTAGCAGACCCGCTGCCCTGTGCTGCGTTTCTCGTCCTCGTTGCATTGTAGGTTTGCCAGATCTTTTTGCAAAAGAAAAAATAATAATATAACTAAACTGTTTTTATTAGTTAGTACTAAAACTATAGTAAAGACGTCAAAATTAAAGTGATAGATTTATCCAAACTTTCAACGTTTTAATTATTAAATTGTTAATTGAATTGATTGAGTACCTGGAACGATTTATATTTTCGGAATTTATATCTGGTATTCCTACAGTTCATGGCACGGCGTTTTGTTTTCCCTTCAAATTGAGTCAGTTTTTGGTGGTGGAAATCGCACAGTGATTATTATTCTAATTAACGTGCGTACGTACACTCAATCAATTACTGTATATTATTCGAGGATTGGAAGGATTTATTTTATTAACAATATCGCGAGGAAATGGCAGTATAATCAAGCGTTTGAAATAAGCTATCCTTGCATTAAAAGGGTCCGCAGTAACGATGTTTACAAAGCATGGTGCACGGTATGTAAGAAGGAGTTCTTTATAAAAAAAAAAAAAAAAAAAAAAGGGAAATATGATACAGAACAACATATAAAATCTAAGTCGCACACTGAATGCTCATCTACTTCTGAAGCAGGTAAGTTGGATAGTTTTTTTTTTTTTTTTTACCACACAATCTTCAGAAGAGCTAGATTTAATTCGACTAGAACTTGTGTGGTCATACCATAATGTTAAGCATAACCACTCTTTTAGAAGCATGGACTGCACTAGCAAACTTTTGAAATCAACAGTGAATAAGAAATTTGCATGTGCGAGAACGAAAACGGAGGCTTTTTAACAAATGTGGTGGTAGTGTGTTCAGAAAATATTTTAAGTAATAGTGTTAAAAAGGCTCCTTTCGTTGTTGTTGCTTGTGATGCTTCCTATCGTAAAGCAACCAAACTCATGCCTGTTTTAGTGCGGTACTGTGATACTGATATTAATGTAAAAACATGTCTTCTAAAAATTCATAGCATATCAAATGAAACCTCGGAAACTGTGTCGAACGTATTAATGGGTATATTACGTCAGTTTTGTTTGGGAAATAAGGTCATCGGTTTTGTAGCTGATAATGCACCAGTAAATTTTGGAAGCATAAAAAATAAAACGTGCAACAGGAAACGTGCATAGCGAACTAGAGTGCAGGTTAAAGAAAAATGTTTTGCCTATCGGGTATGGGGCTCATATCCTTCACAATGGAATTTCTGTGGCGTGTTCGAGAGTAATACCGATCGATGTTGAGAAGTTGTTTTTTAAAATATACAACCATTTCAGTACTTTTACTGTAAGAACAGAAAATTTGAAAAAACTTTTGTGAGTTTGTTGGCTGTCATTATGAGGGTCTTTTGTATCACTCAAAGACGAGATTCTTGTCCCTGCTTCCGTGTGTAGAAAAAAATATACGTCAGTATGAACCACTTAAGGGGTACTTTTTGAGTGATGAAAATGAAGTTTCTGTTGAATATTTTGAACTGAGGAAATACAATGATAGAATTGAACAAAACTTTTTTCCGTTTTCTGCTAGAAATTTACTTACGAAACTTTTAAAAGAAGGGAATATAAAAGAGGAATATGCCTACTCAGTGTCAAGAAGGTTTTACTTTGAAGTGATAACATACTTCAAGATGTGGTCACAACGTTTCTTCGGAGAAGTAAACAAGATGAAACATTTACTACTTGACACATCAGTTACCTATGAAGAATTTCAGGAGTCGTTTGCATATTTCTATGAGCAGGTAAAACATGTAGACAGTTCGTTGGAATTCAGTGATAATGATATTTTTGACACTTACTGTGCAATATCTAGATGTGTTAAAGAACACCTTGAACAATGGGGAGAGAAAAGAAACAATGATGGGCAAATGGAAAATAGTGTACAAAGATTTAGTGCGGGCTGGGTCAAATTTAAAAGTGATTGTGCCACTCGTGCAATTCTTGTTTACTTTACCGGGCACTAATGTTGATTGTGAGAGGCTCTTCAGTGCTATTAACACTTACTGGAGCGAGGAAAAAAGTCAACTCACAGTGTCGACACTGGAACAAGTGATGAAAGTGAAGTTTAATGTAAGCATGACCTGTGAAGTGTTCAGACTGACAATAAAGGATGACATTAACTTACTCAAGAAAGCAAGATCGTCACAGAAGTATGAATGATGGTGAGTAAAGCTGTTTTAAGTATTTCTCATTTCCATGCGCATTGGATAAAATACTGTAATTCATCTTGCCTTCATACTTACTGTCAATCTTTTTGGGATATACTCTTTTGGAGTTACAAAAATCTGAGCACCCTAACAAAACGGATATTTTTACTGCCTTGAGTTTTGAACACCCTCGTAGACTTGCGACTAAGAGAGACTTTCTTCGCCATATTGCGCACTTAATCCTCTGAAGATTTCAGCAGGTTTCATATCATGCTTGTAGCGCTTGATGAACTTGATGATGTAGCGCTGCTCCACTGGTGCTACCAGCTTCACACTGCCAGGCTTGGATGATAGGAACAAGCTTCCTATCATCCCTCGCCGCTCTCCTAGACTCCCTCGCCGGGAGTTGTCGTAGAAATGTGTCAGGATTACCTCATCACAGGATGGGTCACAGACGTCAAGTTGCGCACAGCAGCACCTTAAAAACGTTCCGGTTATAAATTAAACATTTCGATTTTTTTTTTCGAAAATAGGACTGAAATACGATATTCTGAAATGTAGGTATTTTACATATGCACTAATTTTCCGTATGCGTATTTCAGAATTTCTTGCTTTGTTCCCCGAAAAAGACTAAAAAAAAAAAAAATTTAAAAATGTTTCCATTATTTTTGAGGTAACCCTCGTATACAATAAGGACACAAATATAAAGTAGACAAAGCTTTGCAGAAATGTTAAAGTGTATTAATTGAAGTTGGATGAAACGGACTTTACTTTCTCTTTTCCTAATCTTGTAATATTAGGACATCTCTCTCTCTCTCTTTCTCTCCTCTGTCTGTGTGTGTGTGTGTGTGTTTTATACGCATATACGTATGTAAATTGAACAACTATTTGACACTACCACAAGAGACTTCCAATCTGTAATGCCTACATTTTTGCCCTCTGATTCTTTGCTCGTTTTGCTCCCTATACACTGCAACTAGTACTCGATTGTTATTCCCAGTAGCCTAATAGCAGCAGACTTCAATGTTTGATCAGATAAACGTCGAATTGTGTTCGAAGAGCAAAGCAAAGTCAACAGTCGTAAATCACAGGCGCCGATAAAAACCGAATTGACGATCCAGTGTAGCTAACTAAACGACGTACTTTTTTCTCTTATGTATATGAAACAAATGTCATCAAGTTTCCTTGCATTCCAGTAGCTACTTTTAATTCTTAATTCTCGAAGTAATAACATAATCTAATTACATCATCGAATTAGCTGCAGTTAACAGTTAAAACTGCGATCTAGTCTGTAATATAAAATTTGTTTTTGGGTGGTTACGCAGTGAATACTAGAGAATTTACATTTAAATATTGCTAAGAACTATGCACTTAAAACACCCTATAATACAAGTAAATCGAATTTTGTGAACTCTATGTTCGAATTTGGTTCTCTGATTTCGGCTTCGCTTTCAGGTGATAATCTGTACTGTCTTACAGGAGTATAATAAATTGACGTAATACTAAGAAAACAAATCAAGCACCACCCTCTAAGCGAGAACAGCATTTTCAAAAAAATATTGGCATGTTAAAATTATAACTGACTTTACTGAGCAAACGAATGCAGTATATAATCAAATTACTAATCAGTATGTTAATCTCAGAAGTATGAATCAAATTATAGTTTACAATCACGTATGTTAATGAAGTGAACCTATTTCTTAGAGTGTCAGAAGAGTTTAAGTATTACATAAGCAATAAACAGGCTTGCAATACTAGTTAGCAGTTTTGTTTCACCCACTCAACACAAGTACATGCTAGGCATGTGTAAAGAATGTTCCTCGAGGTACATTGGAATATACATGACGGGTACTTGCATAGAGAAACCATGTGAAATTCTCATGAAGGGAATAAGGTTACTTCCGCCCTAAAGAACGTGGCTGATACATATCCAAGAGTGTACCTGCTATGTATATATCACGTACCGGGTATGTGCTTGATATGTTTACTAGCATGTGCTAGGACTGTACTAGGCATGTGTCAGAAACGTTGGCTAATTATATTATAATCCCTAACAATTATACATAATTTGATATTTTCTTCTAGTGAACATCTACTGTAATATGCAGAAGTTTGAACATATAAGTGGTACGGAGAATATGGGAAATGAAAACACGTCATCTACATGCATTACCAAATATATAAAACAATAGACGTTAGATTCTCATGCGTAACTTACCTCGAAGAAATAGGAATTTTGTAGACGATGTTCTAATTTATTATATATTAATTAAATACAATCAGTACACCTCACGATGAACTATCGCCTCCTTTCAAACCGCATTTTTTCGTGACTAACTGGGTCTGCGCTATCGTAGACAAATGAGCGTCGCAATGCGAAGCGCGACCGGGCCGTGGTACATGAGGTATGTGCTATTTACGTTCCTCTCATTCCAGTGAAGCATGTAAAATATCATTCAAGTCCAAGTGTCAGAAATTTCTCGAAGAGTACTTACCTAGCGACACATGCTGGGAGCATGAAATGTGAACTTCTCAAGTACCAGGTACGTAAACGATTTGTATGGAAGTTAAATAGTACGTGCCTAACATGTACCTGGTGGGTTGGGCACTGTCGGGAGATTCACAGTTGAAACTCTGTAATCGACCATTTAATCTTTAATGTAAAACCTTAGTTTGTTGAAAATCTTTGAGTTTTACGTCCCACGGTTATGGCGGTTAGGCGAAAGGAGACGGTGATGATGAGTAATGAATGAAATGGTGGAATGAAGAAAGTGGGAGGAAACGGGAGAACCCCGAGGAAACCCACGCACACGGTGTTTGTCCACCACAAAGTTCACTTTGAGGGGGCTGGAATCGAACCCGTGACCCCAAAAACCAGAGGTGAACGCTCTACCACTGAGCCACCGCAGCCCCGCTTAGTTGATTGAATTAGAATTCAGGGTAACATATCATACGTAAAGTTTTGATAATTATCAGATAGTGCGTAAGAAAATATGGTTTAGGCGAAAGAAATGAAAGGGGAGAAGAACTGGTCAATTACTGTAGACAGAATTCACTAATAATTAGAAACGCTGGGTTCAATCCGCACAATAGAAGATAGAGATTTACATTCTCAATAAACGGCCGAAGATATCACATAGACTATGTTATGGCTCAGCACAGGTATCGGAATAGCTTGAAGAACGCGAAAATCCTTCCGTGGCCGACATTTTCTGTAATCATAACCTTGTGCTGGCCGAAGTGAATATTCAACTGAAAAATATAGGCATAAGAAAAGTAGATAACAAAATGTTGAAAAGTTGAAAAACGAGAAAGCAAGAAATGTTTTCGTTGGAAAATAATAATAAAAAAAAAAAATACTCAAAGGAGGATAGAATATAGGTACAGGTAGTAACAGACAGTAGGAACATATTAAAATTTGAATACAGCATGTTGCAGAAGAAGTAATAGATTAATATGAACAGAAAATGGCTAAGAAATCATGGGTTACAGAAAAGGTGTTGTAGAAAACGAAGGAAAGAGGACAAGCAAACTGATTAATACAAAAGAGAATAAATAGGTGTGCAGGAAGGTAAACAGCGAATTACAAGCAGAAACAGACAAATAAAGGGAAGTTTTACAGAAAAAAAAATTGACGACATAAAAGAATTAGAAAGAGTTGGGATATAGGAAGAAATGCACAAGGAAGTGACACCTATGTAGCTTCGGACGAAACAACTAGCCCAATTAATAGAGGGAAAATGTCAGCAGATATAAGAAGTTAAATTGTGTACCAGACGTTAGTATACATTTAAAGCTATAGTTTCTCCAAAGTTGCTTGACTTCCACCAATGCATATCCCGGTAGCCCCTCTTCGACCCCCAGCCTCGCGTTTAAAGTATCACTCATACCCTCATTACCATACATCCTTGCCCATTCATTCTGTTTTTATTTTATTCCTAAGATGCTATTCTTCTTCTAAGCCCTTTTCCCAATGTGGGTAACATTACCAGATATTTCTTGTGATTGCCAAGAACTTGTCTCCTGCCACTGTCGTAGGCAAAGTGTATCGTGTAAATGTACAAGGAACAATTTACCTTGTGCTTAGATAATAACATTTGATACTACAGACGTGTTAAAATTATTAGACTCACGCTCGAAAAATGCAAAAATGATGTAGGAGTCCTAATTTCAGAGTTCCAGAACATTTAATTTAATGGTTAAACCAGCAATATACTAATTCACAGGATCCTTCATTTGTTTACTATACAGTTGAAGTGGTGATATCACCATTGAACAGCAAATGGTATTAGTGAGGGGGGTGGAATTCTGAAAGTGGTGTTTCAGTTGTAGATAGCTATTGTGGTTCAACAATTTACAATTTGAAGTGTTGTGGTTGCTGTCGTAAGAAGTTAATGACATTCAAAGCGTTCAACAGTTCGAATGGACTAGTTTAAAATGATCGTGACGTGTTTCGTTTATTAATCTTTTATTCTGTGTAGTCTTGTAATTCCAGTATAATGGGAAACCAACCTTGAAAGAAATGAAACATTGAAAGAAATGGCAGCACAGGTATTTGGATTCAAGGTAGACATGAAATTTGAAACTGAGATTTCACTATATTTCTGTCATTTTAATGCACACTGCAAAGTTCTTAAATGCTAATTAAGTCAAGATTTTACACCCAAATTAAGTTACAACATAATAATTCTTGTTAGAAGACCCGAATCGGGAATGCGAATTTAAGATTAGCCGATACTTTAGATAGCATGGAAAAAAGGTGAAGAGTGTAACGTAAGTGTGTGGCCAAGTGGGCGAGTTGCGAGGCCATGTGGCCAAGTTGCGAGGCGATTTAACAAATTGCATGTCTTCTACTCGGCAGAGTCCACCTCAACCGTTTCATTTTGTTTTAAAACAAAACATTTTTATTATGAGTTAGATTAGCACACACTACATGAGTGACAATTTATATTATGATAGAATATACTATGAGCTTTAATAAAAAGACGTGCAGACACTCGATAATCATTACTAAGATTTCAATAGATTCAGTACTTGATCGTGCTGTGTGTGAAGTTATGAAATATGAATTGGTTTCAACAGGCGCGGATCCAAGGGAAAGATTATAGGGGCTATAGCCCCCCTTGACGCTCAGGTATACACTAGATAAAATGGGTTTCAATCCTACTTTATTTACATTGGATAAAGTTGGAAACTATGGTTTAGTCCATCTCTTGATCATATCCTGGTTCTGCGGCTGGGGTTCAATATAATGGTGATCAAGGATGTTAATGTGTGGTCAGAACTTGCTGTTCTAAGAGCCTCAAGTTCATACGCGATAAAATAGTATTTCTGCATTACGCACCTTTTTAAACTATTTTCAATATTTGTATTTATCTTCAGACAAACCCTTCTCGAAGAGTTTGCTTTATTGGATACTGTATTTCTAACAATGCTTCCATTATCAAATAGTGTATGTAGTTTTAACATAGAATTGCATCCGCCAAAACAGTTGAAAACTTTCTCATTTTTTAAACTTTTCTTGAGTTGATTTTGAGCTTAACGTCCTTTTCAGCAGCGAAGCTATATGAGACATGGACCTACTAATTAACGTCGAATCCGAACAACATGAACTCCTACCGGGAATCGAACCTGGGTCTTCCATTCTTTAAGTTTACTTGAATTTGGACTCGAACGCTCTCAAGCGGATTTAAGAGCGTGCACTTGGTACCCCTGAGTTTTTCAATGAATGTATTTTTAGTAATTATATTAAGTTTACTTTTGACAATTGATAACGCCTTTTGCTATTTTCTGGAAGGACTGTATGTGTTAAACTTGCCTTCTTGAACAGCCTCATATGCATCCAAACAACAACCCTTTAAAAAGAAAGCCTCGACTAAACGAATAGATCTGTGGAAAGACGTAATGAATGTAGGAATTGCGATATACACAGCTCGTCGAATATCAAGACCATCCAACCCAACAAGTAGATATGACTGCATTCAAAAGTCGTCATATAAGGAACAGCTCAAAAGTAATTCAAGGCCAGTTTTTAGGACAAGATCATATTTTCCCAGCAATGAAGTCTCATATCAAGGTGAAAAACATTTTAAAAAATACGATAATCGAAGGATTGACAAAGACACCGTCAAAGAAAAAAGGCCAAATTTAGCGAAATTATGGAAAGTCGAGGCAAGAACAGTTCTAAAGTACATATTTTATTCGATAGCACATAGGTAAGTATTTCCGAGGTGAAAGTAGCACCGAGAAGACGTATGGTTAGAGGACGTATGCCTGGAGCAGCCTTATCTTCTAAAGATATCGTGGAATGTGGTTCCATCTGGCACAAGATAACCAACTCGCATTTAGAAAAATTAAGACATAAGGCAAAAACAGATGGCTTATCATTTATTTGTACTAAGGATGAAAGAACCACCTCGGATTCAGTGCTAATTGTTCCAATTGTTTCATTTTCCAAGTACCAAACGTTTAATTCTTTGACAAATCGTTTATCTAAATAATGAATAGTTATTGGAGTGTACCCAGGGGTTCATTTTGTTGTACACCTCTATAAGAAATAGTGTTTTAGTCTAAAATCAGATCACTAGGTTGAACATAGAATTGATGAGCATACGGATAAATTGAAGGAAAATCATTCAGCACTGCAGCAAGCATGGTTTTCTGGCGAAGCTGATTACAGGCGTTACGAAAATCCAACTTTATAACCGCCTTAGTAGCACAGTGAGTAGGAGAAAACTAACTCGAGTTGCATGAACAACTGCCTCGGCACCATTAGGAATACGAACACCAAGGTGATGAGGTGAGGATAAAAGATTTCTTAACAGACTCACATATTATAAAGCATAAAATTGTTGCTGATGTTCTGCGCCTAACATCTCCCAGTCGGTATAGGCTGAATATCACAATTTTTCAGCACTGTCAGTTTGACAACGAAAAACAACAGGCGAACTTCTATAGGTACCTTTCCACAAATTAAATAAATCACAAAAGGACTTGAGGTGTTTTCTTGGAGTCCACTATTTGGCAAAACAAGATCATTAAGAATTGAAGGACGAAGTCCATCTATGCCTCCATCGTTGTTTGGCTGAAAGGAGTTCAAAATGAAATTTTTAAGCTTTACGTCCCTCTATTATGTCGGCTAGGCTAAAGGAGACGGAAGGAAGCAGTTAATTGCATTTTGAAACTTAATAGTTGAAACTCTTGGAAACCTGTGTTAATCATCAGGAAGATTCGGCAAAATGAAATTATTAGGGTGAGCTGGAAGTTTCTCCAACAGGGTCTCCATCACAGAGGTACCCCATGACTGAAACCAAATCATCAAATATTAAAAGACGGACTGCTTGTTCTGCACAATCTTGAAATTGAGAAGCTTCTACTATGATCGAAATTGTGGATCTGCGTTGAATGCCAGGTTAAGGCATCATGAACGGCACTGCACCAGAGGCGAACTCATTGCTTCACCTAAGAAGTCAGTTTCTTAACATTATTTGATTGTTCGAGAGAACTTAGACCAACTTTTCCCATTTGTTGATCTAAGTTCTCTGGTTCTATAAACTGACTTCATATATACAGGGTGACTGGTAATTCGATGCATTCCTTGCAAGGGGATTTTCTACAAGTACTTCGGAACATTTTCGCCCATATGAACCGAGGGGCGAAAATCAATAGTTTCTGAATAATTGTTACATGTGTAATTTCTTTGAAATTTGCGGCTACTGAGAGGTCCGAGAGAAAGTTTTACCCTGACCCGCTTCCAAAAATCGTAGAGCGATGAAATTTTACATGTGTAATCCTGCATACGCATGTAGGTCATATGGTAATGTGCAGCTCGCAACTCTGCACCGTTGCTGTGTTATAGATCCGAACGTGAAGTAAGATGTGGTAAAAAAACATCCATTACTGCACCTCTAAAAGCAGCTTGGCAATATTGCAGAAATACTTGCCTCAATGAAATGGTTGCATCGTTGAAAAGAGGTGGAATGAAGATGGTGTGCGGTCAAGAGAAAACGCGAACTATGACTGATTTCATACTCAGGGTCGTGCATCTGTCTGGCTAAAATTCGAGCAGTGAACGTGTGCGTTGTTTTTCAGGAAGCGGATTCCTTTGTCACCATGTCATACTTTGGAATTTCACAGAATTCCACAACGCGCGCACGAGTGAGTCATAGTATATGCTGGTAATTTTGGAATCCTTTGCCCTGAAACCGAGTAGTAATACTCCATGCTGATCCCAAATAAACGTGATCATCACTTCGGTCACCCATAGATGAACATGGATTTCCTTCGGTGGTGGTACATCGGCACGCTGTCATTGATTTGACTAGGTGTTTCCTTGTTTTCTTCACTCCCACCAGGCGAAGTCTGGAATGGTACCTTCTTGAAGGCCAGGACCAGTTCCTCCCCAAATCCTAGATCCACCTAAAAGACAGATGTGACCCCGGAGTTGGAGATCGGAACCCTCCTTTGATTCATTCACTTGCATAAATACATAAATAAACAAAGAAAGAAGGAAAGAAAGATACAGCAACCGCATATCTTTCTTTAATAACTCAAAACGTGGAAGTGCGTGTTCAACTCTGAGCGACCAAAGGGATGATTACGTTTATTTGGGATCAGCATGGGGTGTTACTACTTGCTTTTCAGGAGAAGAGTACCTCAATTACCAGGATATACTATGCTTTACTGCTGGGTACGTTGCGGGATTCTGTTAAATCCCACAGTGTGGCATGCTGACAAAAGCTATAGGCGTCCTGGAAAACAACGCACCCGTTCACTGCTCGAGTGTTGGCCAGAGAGATGCATGACTCTGGATATGAAATCCGTCATAGTTCGCTTTTTCTCTTGGGATCACACCATCTTCATTCCACCTCTTTTCTACTATGCAATCATTTCATAGAAGCAAATACTTCTGCGATGTTGCCACGTTGCTTTCTGAGGTGCAGTAATGGATATTGAACCATAACACCTTATTTCACGATCGGACTTATAATACAATAACGGTGCAAAGTTACGAGCTGTGCGTTACCACATGACCTACATACATATGCAGGATTACACACACAAAATTTCATCGCTCTACGATATTTCATAGTGGGTCAGGGCCACACATGGGCAAATTACTCAGAAACTATTGATTTGCGACTCCTGGTTCACATAGATGAAAACGTTCCAAAGTACTTGTAGAATATCCCCAAGGAATGCATCGAATTACCAGTCACCCAGTATATATATATATATATATATATATATATATATATATATATATATATATACAGGGTGACATTTCGACACGGGACGTACATTATTAGGGACCTTTCTACACGTTAAGAAACAACAACACACTACTCTAAAAGTTATCATAGTTTTATTCTACAAAAGCCATAATACTTATCATACTTGACAATAATCCTTGACCTAGCTATAAAACACAAAATCTTCCACGTGTATATAGTACTTGCAAACGCAAGAACACAAACGGAATGGTACGGATAAGTAGATTTTGGAAGTCTTGCGGGAGAAACTGACCTTACTATGGTGGAGATGTTGACACTATACTTAATATAAACAATGAAATCCATCACATCTTTGAAAACAGTGTCCTTTACAACAAACATAAAACGCATTGAAATACTAGATGTAAGGTTTCTACTATCTACATATCACCAATTTGATAACTTTACTGTGATTCATTACAACGTAAGTTTAAATACAATAACATTAAAATAATGTAATCTCGTTAATAACGAACATTATTTTCAAGCTATTTTGCAACATACTGCTTTCAATATTTCACTATTCATAATTTAATCAGTAACCGAAAATCACATTTAACAGAATCGTTTTCGGAATCCATATGCAAAGAATCCAACAGAGACTGATTTCTCTCAACTTAAACTGACTTTCTCATAGTCTTCTTTCACAACATTTTGCCAGGGTTCCTACGTACAAAGTTGCCATAAGATAAGTTGAAATTGTTTTTCAAACTGCAGAAAAAGATACATTAAGGATTGACAATTTTGAATACTGTGTAGTGGAAGCATCTGAGGGTTTCTTTAATACATCAGGATCTTTTGACACATATACTGTGCTATCTAAAACAAAGGTACTTTATCATTAGGCTTAAATGACCCAGAAGGTGAGAAAGCGTATTTATTATGTAACCTAAACCTGTTATGTATACACTAAGATGAACCATATGGCGGTCCTTTTGTCTGATGACTTTCCTTATAACAAAGGAACTACATGTCGAAATCTTCCTACAATCACTCTCGATTTATCCCATAAATGCATTGATCAACAAAAGCTGACACGAGTTGTCACTGTAAAAAGCAATATATATCAGCCTGACACACATGCATACAGAGGGTATACTCTATCATAATACCAATCCTTTGCCTTCTTTCATCACTTACCACAATACCTTATTTTTTACTTACTGAAACTTATAACATGGATATTTTTTTCTTAAATAAAGTTTTATGCACCTATTTTAGACTTCTGCTTCCTTTGCAACAGGCAACATTAACTTCTCTGCATATCCAACTTGTCACTGAGAACCGATACTAACCTTCTACGTACTGAATGTTTCCTCTCACGTGTGTGTATGATCACTAGCTTTGTAAGACGTTAAAAGTGTCGAGATCTCCTGAGTATCGAAATCTCCCTAAATGACCCTATACTCTGGTTCTAACAAGTTCATTTTTAATATTGTATGGCGTCTTTAATTTGTTGTCATAAAGTTATCCCGGCAAGTGTTTATAGAAATAAGAAAATCAAAATCAACTCCCTTTATTTGCGATAGATTCAAATCTTATATTAGAAGAATGTTGTTTTCCGGTTGTAAAAATCTACGCAAACACTATATTTTAATATACAAAGTTGTTAGATCCAGGTGGAAAATATACAACCCGAAAATAGAAAACATCATTTACTCTCATTTTTATACATCACTAAGAACTAAAAGTTTCAGGGGAGACTGGTGATTGTCGCAGCGGGCTCAGACCCTCGGCTAACACCTAACTATGGGCGTGGTCCAAACGAAACCTGCCCGGGCAACATTGCTCACTCTTCTGATCATTGAGGAAAGTGTATGTTGAGCGAATGGCACAAGAGTTATTAATAGATGTGCATACATACCAGACCAGCTGTTAATGCGTGGTGTTTGATTCTTTTGGCACGGAAATTGAATGGGGGCGATTGCATTGATCAGCGCACTGTTATCCCATTCTCGTCAGCAGAGGGAGATCAGCCGAGTGAAATTCACAGGAGAATGAGTATAATTTATGGGGAAAAATGTGTTTTAAAGACCACTGTAAAGAATTGGGCACGAACGTCTCGAGAAAGTCTTACCACTGTTGACATCATCACTATTGACTTCGAAGCGATAGCTGACAGTGTTATGAGCGAGAATCGGCGGTAAAATGGACGTACACTGGCCATGGAGTTTGGTGTCACGCGGTACAATGCACACTTTTGTGTAAAAGAAGTTTTGTATCGTAAAGTGCGGGCACAATGGATTACGCAAGTTAGTACTGCAGATAAAATGCTTCTTCGGATGAGTGCGTGTCTGCAGTACCTGTATTGGTTTTATGGTTTTATTCAGTGCGTTGTTGCCGAAGACTAGACATGGTGCCACCATTTCGAACCTTTAACCAAAGCATTAATCGTGTAGTGGAGGCATCCGTCATCATCAGAAGCGAAGAAAATGAAAACCCAACCATCTGCCGGCAAGACATACTTATGTCGTTTTCCGATCATGAAAGACTATCGTTGATGGAGTTCAAGGACGCTGGCATTACTGTTCAAGGACGCTGGCATTACAGCACTACAATACTAAGCAAGTTGCATGCGATCATACGTCCCGGAATATTGAAGACCGGGTCATTACTTTGGATGACAATGACAATCAGTAAGGAAGTAACAATTAAGTGGTTCTGCTTCACCCACCCTATAGTCCGGACTTATCGCCGTGTTACTTCCACTTGTTCATACTCTCGTAAACGTTCCTCAAGGGAAAATATTTCAGAGTGATAGTGAGATGCAAGGTGAAGTGATGGAATGGTACAGTGCATAGCCGAAATCTTTTTTCTTAGCCGAAATTCGACTGCTAGTAAAGCAGTGGGATGTCTATCTCAATCATTATTGTGACTAGTATCCAACGCCTGTTATACTTTTGACCCTTAGGAATTGTGCTTTCTTCCTGTATTAGTCGTGCACCCTGTGTTGGCCTGTACAACGCCAACGGCATTGTATTTTCATTTTCCATCACGGGTTGATTTCATTTAAACATGATTTGTGATAACTTAAATGTTTCAAAGACACAGTTATTTTTCAAAAATATTTAGACATAGTTTAGAAAGATATATGAATCATTCTTATCAGTATGATAGAGTATACAGGAGTTTTGAATACTGTATATTAAAAACCATTCTCTGACAAAATACTATGTAGTTGTTTGTAGCTCCTATGCTTGCAAATGAAACATATTATATTATTATTCATTGATTGAAACGTGGTGCACGGTTGATTAGTGAGGTAGTCTAGCATAAAGGAGCGGTACGAGATGTTAAACTGACGATTGTCAGGCAAAATCCATCAGAAATTAAAATCCTTCTGAAGACCATGGACATTTTAAACTATTCTCTTAGTTCCTGCACTCGAGTCCCTGTTGGCTTGAATTATGTGGTTTCTAGAGGCCAGAATAATTAAGAGATAAATAAGGAGAAAGAGTTACAGTTTGAGCGTAATTCTTTTAAAGAAAAATGGTAGAGCACCTACTTTTAGTGTGAGAGGTGCCTGGTTCTATTCCCGGTCATGTGAGTTTGAGTTTATGGCAGGCAACATTGAGCTCGTTGAAGTTCTCTGGATTCTTCCGTTTCCTCTTACATTCTTACTCCATCAGATTTCAATATTCATTTGATTTCATTAATTATGCCTTTTCTTTAACCTAAAAAGTGTAACCGTGCGAAGTTAAATTAGGTTTTATTTTTAATTAAAGCATTTACAGAATCAGGTTTAAACTACAGTATATGAATGAAAGTAGATAAGTTCTGGCATTGCTTTTAAGTCACGAATAAGATATAATGAAATGAAATATGCCGGCTAAGACAAAGGAGACGGTGATGAGAAATGAATGAAATGGTGGAATGAAGGAAGAGGGAAGTGCCGGGAGAACCCCGAGAAACCGCCCCCACACGGTGTTTGTCCACCACAAAGAACATTTGGCGTGAGCAGGAATCGAACCAGGGACCCCACGCACCAGAGTTGAACGTTCTACCACTAAACCACCATGGAAAGTGAGGTATGCATAAAGTAGACATTTAAGAATAGACAGTATTACTGGTAATCTCTTAACTCCATTTTAATGCATTTTATGCCTAAAATAACATTTCAGAGCAAAATTTCGTGATTTAATAGGGATTAATGTTTTTGTAGTAAACAAATAAATCAACGTATTAAGAGTTTGTGTAAGAAGAAAGTAAACAAGCGAAATTTAGAATTAGGTTTGAATTGAACTAAATTTAAATCTAAAAATAAATTCCGTTTTACTTAGACTATATTTATGCGGTATTTTCAGTCTTATTCTACTGAAATGACGTATTGATTGTGCTGATTAATTCCTCTTTCGTTATTGAATAGTAAAATTATAAAATTCATAAATTAATATTTTCTTAGTTGGATACACTTGTTTTACTCCCTTGTGAACTCATTTAAATTGACTGAGTTCCACACCACAACAGCAAAGCACAAACCACGTCCGCAAATAATTTGCCAAATGGTAATGTTAGTGGATTTGGAATCGATCAAATTTTATGACCTCGTAAAGAATTAACAAGTTATGGGTGGGAATATCCTTCTTTTCATTTTTCTAGACAAAAACGTACAATTGTGATTTATGGCGAAGATAAACATGATTTACGTTTTCATGTTTAATTTCAGTAAATTGCCTTTTTTTCTAGAAGAGAACAAATTAACTTCACATCGCTGGTTTAAAAAAATACCGTTCTATAAATGGTGTAAAGTAAATGTTTTACCTAGAAATACGTATCTCGTAATCACATTTACGTACCTGCATGCTACAAGCAGTTACCCACAGAAACCTTCCAGATCCTGATAATTTGACAAAATACAGTGAAACTCAATTGTTCTGAATAATGAGATCTGGATCCAATCGAGTGTGCAGAAATTCTGATATTTCAGGTAATCATTACAAAAATGTTATCTTGTGAAATAAAAATGTCTCTAATATCGATTTTGTTCCAGATCTAATATGCACGTTGAAAATAATAAGAACACTTTTACTACAGCATCTGGAACATGTACAACCCAATTCTAAACTCACATGAATGAATTAAGAAAACTCTCTGTATTGGGCAGTGCCCAACGTACTCATAAGGATAAGTCAACCGCTTAAGTCCTTTCAGTCCTCAGAGGCAGTGTATGATGGTATTTCTTTCCTGCAAGATCTTAACGTTATTCCATCATGACCAACACTAGTCCCACCAGAAAGGTTGCTACTAATCCTTCCGAGAATCTAGTCATGCAGCGCTACCTCGAGAAAATTGTGTTGAGACTGAAAAGTGCTCCATACCTATGCAGCTTAATAGTAATCTAAACAAGGAAGAGTTAATGCAATTATTCCAAGTTGTAGATATTGATCATCAGTTCATTCCTTCTAAAGTTCAGAGTATTAGTGACTGTTTCTTCTATAGAACATCCGCATGGCCACCTGGAAACGAAGGTTGCTTCCAGGTCCCACCCTTTCCACTAAATGAAGGAATGTGGCAAAAACACTCAGGAGGATACGTGACTTTTCGTTATCTAAAGAATCTTTCTTTGTTATCTTCGTTCTCTATTCCCATTCTCTGCACGTCTTCACTCATATAACAGTGACCTCTAAGTCCCATATTAACTCCATATTTCGTTCAGACGACATAAAAAATATTGCCGAACTACATAATAATTATAAGTTTTCAGATCACGCTACCTTACACGAAGTACTCTGTTTCCCGCCCTCCATACCTCATACAAGTTGATGCTCCTACTGGAAATTAAATAATTATTTACTTTTATCTCCGGAAATACAAGAGACTCTTTCTCATAAGTGGCAGTATTTGATCCGCATGCATAATACTATATAAATATTGTTCAATGGTGGTTGTTTTACATTGAACCGAAACTAAAGTATTTTTTTAAAATGTCGTGTCGCGTCGTTTGACAGGATTCTTTATCTCTCTCTAAATGTTTTTGTAAAGTTCCTTGGTGGAGTTGTTGCAGGTTCCAACTTTTTTTTTTCTAACCTGCTCTATTAAACAACACTTAAAACACCTTCAGGTTCCACATATTTTATAATCTTACACCGACGAAGATATTTGTCATCGTTTTCAAACAGAGCACTTTCGATATATAACATGTAGCAGGATACAAATAATTTCTACTTTACTGATACTTTGCTTAAGGATACTGAACAAATTTTGCTGTCTTTTGAAAGGTATTACATACAGTTTACACAATCTCAATCGAAGGATTCCTTACCTGGAACCCCCCTCTTTGAATGCCGTTTCCCATTCCCTTGCTACAGACGAGACGAAGCAGTTTATACAATCAATTAGTGCAGATGAAATTCATCAAGTATTGTGTACAATTAAACACTCAAGTTTTCCTGGAATGAATGGATTCCCGTACCAGTTCTACCTTATACTATTGGCAGCATTTAGGGAATGTTTTGATCCCTCTCTTCAACGTATTTTTGACTGGCGCTGTTTTTCTCCATAATACTGCCATTGTGCTTCTTTCATTAAAACTATACAGTCAGCCACATATTTTCGAGACTTTCTGATTCCAGTTGTTACCTCTACTACGATTCTTGATATCATCTTTCGGTCAGTCTCGACAACTATATTTGATCATATTTGGGTACTCGTTCAGCAAGTAAGATACAAACTTTTAATCATAGTTTTCGGTGATAACATCTTTTACACAAAACTTAGTTCATTAACCTGTATATTGCGCCGAAATAATGGTATTACGGTAGATTTTATTCTTTTCCTGAACTTCATGCTAGAAAACATGAATCTTTCTTTTTATGGATTACATATGCTAGGCCAACTTTTTCCGGTTGACACACACAAATAGGGATGCACGCGAGACACCAGACGAGAGTGAAAATTTTATGCGATACGCGAGACGAGACTAAACCATGCGAGACGAGATGCTAGACGAGACTCGGTTAAGTCTCGCACGAGAAGTGTCGCGAGACTTCTCGTAACATTTATGAATTACATTTAATTGTATATTTAGTGATTTTACATTTATTGAGTTTTCTAAGTTGAGCGTTAATGCCTCCAGGAACAAGAAAGTGATTGCGGCAATAGACATTTTATGAGATTTATTATTATTCAAGGTTGATTTAAGAATTAAAGCCTTCTTTAGTTTTTAAACATCATTAAAAAAGAAAGCTTTGTAAATAGGAAATTTATTATTAGCATCGATTTAGGACTTTTATTTTGCGACACAAACATATACACGCGGGCCCGCACGAATACATGAACTTCTGTTTTTGGTCTGGAAAGCGAATAAGACTCCCTATTGTTGCGAAATGTGATATTTCTGTTCTTTCTGTATTTTTCACATTACTATTAGCGATTAATGTTGGGGGATGGCGGGGAAATCCCCTCTCGTCAAAGTTTGTGCCCGGCCCGGCTCGCGGAAATAACATGATATTTTTACATGGAATAAGTATTTTCTTTCTATATATTTATCAAAAACATCCTCCTCTAGTTCGGAAGTTTAATTCAAACACTGGTTTGGTAGGATGGCCCTATAGGTTTGGTGGGAGATGGTAGGAATGGCCCTATATCTGTCAGTAATTTTATTTTCTAGATCTGGCAACACTATATAAGTTAAAAGCGAAAGTTGATAAAATGCGATAATGCAACATTGCTACAAGCGCGAACGAACAGAAAGAATTGGGTCGTATTGTGTTGTGAGGAGTTCTTTTTTTGTCTACAAGTGCTTTTGGTGCAACATCTTTATAATGGAAAATCATCCTTCAAGGAAATGACCAAAACGTATAAATGTTGATGGTGGCGACGATATTTTAGAAGAGCCAATGGAGACCTCTAAGCTGGAAAACAATGTTGGATCCAGCAATAATTTATGCTTGTTTTGCTGTAAATTATGCTATTGATTTGATGTTATGATGTTATGAACATTCATCCCATGGAAAGCAATGGCAAACCACCATGGATTCACCTTGCCAAGGGACTTTTAGGTCAAATACCTGCCTTCGGACAGAATATCACATCATCATTCATTAACAGCCATAGAATAACACATTGCAAAATTTTGATCCAGAATGTATGCGAGACTGCGAGACCTTGCAAGAAAGTTTCGCGCGAGACGAGACTCAAAATTTTATGCAAGACGCGAGACGAGACTTCACATTTGCGAGACGAGACGAGACGCGAGACGAGACTAACGTTTGAGGCTGCGAGACGAGACGAGACCTTTCCATTACTTGTCTCGTCTCATCTCTCGTGCATCCCTACACACAAACTTATATCTTCCGTGTTTTCAGGGCGGTCAAAGTCTTATCAATATTCGAATGAAATGTTATTGTATGCACGGCTGTAGTTGAGGGTACACAGCGGTACACACCGTATATCCTCTGCTTAATCTTAGTCATGAGTACCTTGTGCTTCAAAGCGTATAGTACTTTTCACTTTTGCTTTATTTATATTTATTTATTTATTTAATCGGGCCATGACTCCAGTGATAAAGTGACTTTATCACTTTTTCTCCTTATATTCTTAGCAGGTGTTCAAATATCCTTGCACGATATTTCAGGGATTAGCAGGGTTTTCATGAGAAAAAAATCCATTTTTTCTAAGTACCCTGTTTTTTTTATGGTTTCTAAACTAAAATATTGTTAAATTTGGGCACAATTTTCTTATTTCTGGTAACATCGGGCGCGAGTTTTCCTGTTCCTTCTCGGAATGAATTGGTTCCTTCTCAATACCTACACTCATTTATGTTATTAATGGTGTGATATTAAAGGAGTGTCATCAAGAAAATAGATTGAAATACTTTTAGAATATAAAACAGTAAGGTACCCTTTATATTTTAATTGAATTAATCAGTACTTCGTTTTACATTGCACATTAAAAATGTCTTCTATGTTTTTTAGTACAATCATAGATGATCACAAAACAGCGTGTACCCTCTGAAAGTTTTAGGACTACAGCACTGATTATATGTTAAACTTTCATTGTCCACCGAGTTCTACATCTCATACATGATGGCTTGGGTGCTTTATGCTTTCTTACCTGCCACCTGTGAATCCCCCCTTATTAGCATTTTCTGATATCTGCTCTCTATATCTTAAGATTTTGATTCGATATTGGGCTAGGCGCTTCCACCTGTACATCTTTATCATGAATTACTTAGTTCAGTAATAGCCACTTCTCAGCTACAGATTCTTCATTTGTTTCCTCAGTATCAGTGGGCCCAGATATTGCTAAACGTTTTGGCCAAGCCTTTAGCTCCCCGTATGCAGATTGAATGGTACAAATATCCGTCGTTTAGTTCTGTCATAAACACCTTCACAAAATACGTCGCATCCCTGACTCACATTGTACATAATGCGCCCATATTGATTGTGTTCCGTGGTTCTTCCTATTTGGAATCATTTATTACGGTTTCTGGTGTGTGTATGTGTCGCAAATTACATATCTTTTCTTCTGTCGTTATCCTCTTCCCTGATTTTCATTTAGTATCTTTGGTATCTTTTAATATTTTCAATTGGTATCTTTCCACAAAACATAACACATTCTTGTATTTGATCAGAAGTATCATCATGTACATCCACCGACATTTTTCTTTGTTAGACCCTCGTACATACTTTGATTTTCTTCAACGTACACGAGGAAAACTGTATGTATTGTCGGATAAACAGAGTTTCTTTAGTAATTATTTGAACGTTATGTTCCAAATGTGGTTCTTCCCTGTCCTGTTTGTGGTTCTTCACATTCTCGTTTTTGTGATTTATTTCAGTTTTGCAACAAAAACAAATTCAGAGTGATAGAGAACTCATTTCTGGTGCGTCGGGTCTCTGATCTGATCTGATTTCAGCTCGAAATTCCATGTGTGGGTTTCCTCAGAATTCTCTACTTTCCTCCAATTTTTTCATTCCACCATTTTATCCATTATCATCATCATAATCTCTCTTAGCTTCGGCGCACAATCGTGGGGATTTGAACTAAAACATAACATCAAAAATTCACATAAATAACAAAGTTATGTTGCATTGTTCACGTGCAGTGGAATGATGTGTGGTTGTGTCTTTAACTCGCATGTTTTAGGGTTTAATTTCAGAAGCTGTACAGAACTTTTGGCACTGACCCAACAATGAGGCAATTAAGGAGCTACCGAAGAAATGGAAAACTGTAGCCAAGAATACCAGAATGATAGTAATGAAAGCCAATTTTGCTGACCACAAACCACTGAAGTAAAAGGGCACCTAAAGGGCCATAATGTAATGAAACCATGAACTAAGAATTTAAAAAATCATCATTTTTATTCATAAAAATCATAATGACAATTCGGTAGGTGAAAATAGAACGAATTTTTTCGTAATAACTTATGGATACGTGCATAACATTATTTTTAAAAATCAAAAAGGACAATATTTGTAATCAAGAAATCGTTAGAGGCAGAAGCAAAATAATCAAGAATCACCTGTAGTTAAATAAGAATTTTTTCAGCAGTAATTAACAATTCGGATAAAATCACGAGAAAGATGAAAACAAATCTCAGGGTAAATTAAAGTTCGTAAATACTTATTTTTACATTATTAGATAACAATATTTTTCAGAAAATATAATTAGGACTTAACTAAGATTTTGTAAATTTTTATATTGGTTTTGACAAAGTAGAAAGGAAAACTAATTAATTCAAACAAGAACAATAGTCCATATAAAATGACCAAGTTTGTAACTAAAAAAATCATTCTGCATTCTAGGTCCTACATCCAGCATCGCAATGGAAAGGTCTATAAGAAATTACAAACAGTGCAAGAGACCATTGTTTGGTCAAAACCAAGCGAAAAATGCAATAAGGTAAAGTACAACAGAGAATTGTAACTGTCTATTTTGCATGTAACATGATATTAGGAGGTTTCTGAAAGTTACAAGCAATTTTGAATACTTAAATATTTAACTTATTTCCGTTTGGTTAAGCAATGAGTAAAATTATAAATGATCTGTTATGCAGTTAAGATAATATACTATGTCTGGTTATGAACTCAATACTCTTGAATATTTACAGTTGACTAATATCCACTACACTACCATTGTAAGTCAGTTGTTTCATTAATAAAATATTGTCACTTGTGACAATAAGAGATTGCTACCACTCGTTTTAATTTCAGTCTCTAATTTGATTTAAGAATTCACTGTTTCCTTTTAGTTATTGATTTGATAAAATTTATTTTGATCTTTATTTCTTTAACATTTTAATTTTTTGACTTACGGTACAATAATCCTTCTTGAACTATAATACTTGGGAGGTTAGTTTTGCTTCGAGGCCATCATTTTTGTTAAAAATTGTCTTCTTACAAGCAACATCTAACATTATCGTCTTACATATAATAGTACTAGCCCTTTGATTCATAAAACTTCTATATAAATTTAAACTCCAGATATAGTCAAACTCGCCATTCGAAGTTTCACTTTATGGACTTCTAACTAAGAGCATTTTTTGAATAGTTTCAATTACTATGTATTGAGAAAATTAACTGGGAACATTGTCGATCAATGTGGCCTAAATCGAAGTAAACACTTGCATGCGAAGATTCCGTTGGTATCTATCGCTTGTGGCGAAGTTAAGAGAGTGATAACTTTTTCTTGTGTATGTATGTAATGCGGGTATGTTGATAAGTTTCTCTATTCCCACATAGAAACCAAATTGCTACATAGAATTTGATCAATAAGGTGTCAATAAGTCTATTAAAATATTCGTAGCGACACTTAAACGTATTTGATTTGGTATAATACATTCCGATGGACGCCAAAGCTTGTTGAATCAAATGCAAGAAGTAAGCAAAATTATCAAACAAAAATAATTACCAGTGTTGCTACAGATACTTCAGTGCTTTACATATTTTTTCCGTGCCCATCATTTTTCAAGGTGATAGAAAAAGGTAAACTGAGCCTAATTAGACGTTGAACTTATGTCGAAACGATATTTGTGTAACGGTAATGTAATTTAAGAAATGTCGTGCACATATTTCTTGTGCATTTTTCGCTGAAGATTTAATACTATTTAGGGAGAGATCATGTATCTATTAAGTGCATCTAAGTGCTGACTTAATATTTCGTATGAAAATAAATTTATTTTTTTAAAAAAATAATACGTTTATTTTAAGTTTATGAATTAGCTCTGCAAAGTAAGATTGATTAAAATAGTATATAGAACCAGAATGGAAAATATATATGAAATTAAAATACACATATTCTCTCTCATGACCAGTGTTTCCTGCCATAGAATATGTTGCCCAGATACATCTGGATTTTCACATTATATCAATTTCAGTAGTAGTCATGAATTTGCCTAGCACATGCGGAGTCCTAATTTTTCCTCTTTACATTATTTAAACACACTATATTTATAGTTTGAGGTTTTGAAATTTCGTGTCAGCCGGAATTCTTTGCATATCGAGTTTTCTGGTGCTTTGTTTTCGTCAGCTTACAACACTCGCTTTGCATAATCATTTTTATGAACCTTTAGTAATTAAAATTTCACCCAGAAAAGACGTGATATCTGCTGTTCCTCTAATTTGGCAACCCTGACAGAGAACATGAAATATATTCGCCTTTCTCAGTCCACTTAAACAATAAATAGACACTATAAATCAAGTGGATTTACACACTAGAATGATTAGATTTTATGAATGTTTTGTTGAATCAAAATGAATAAACGAGTAAAAAATATATATTAAAAAGTAGCGGTGTTACTTGTACCTCACATGAAGGAGTTTGGTTAGTTTGAAGTGATATTTTAACAATTTATATTAACAACAGAAGCGGTAGTAAATTTCTATCACTTCCAGTTTTAGTAGAGAGATTATAATGGATACGGGAAATATTCATGGAACACTTGATTGCAGAAAATAACTTCTCGCTATCTATTACTATTTTTACTCTACAATGATCAACGTTAAAACCGAAAGTGTTAGATTTCTGCCATTTCTGGTCCGAATACATTGTTAAGGGAGAAGCTGGCACCCATTCTTAGAACTACATTAATCCCAAGGAAACCACGATCTCTTATGGTTTTTACTTTACGTAGATTAAGCTCTCTCCAATAGTCTAGTGGCTAACGTGTGTGGCTCTGGGGTATGTGGTCCCGGGTTCGATTACCGAAGAAAAGCATCAGAATTTAATTTCACAATCAATCACTTTCGTTAATCACCCATCTCCTTAATCTAAAGAGCGGGACCATGGGATGTTAGACTAGAACATTTCATTTTATATGTAAATCAATGATGAAACTGGAAGTTGTAGTACATTCACATCACTTCTGGTTTTAGTGCAGAGGTAAGAATGGAGATGCAATCCATCCTCAGGATGCTTAATTGATTTCAGAAAACCACTTCTCACTATCTATTACTGTTTTTGTTCTATAAAAATCAACCTAAAAACTGGAAATGGTTGATTTCTTCTGGCTTGAATATCACCTCTATCAAACTCGATTCCTAACTTTTGACTCACTACATCCTAGGCAAAATTAACATTGATTCATTAAGAGTCTTCATCCCGGCGAAATTAAAATACCGCTAATTTTACAGTAATTATGTGATATCTTCAAATAGATAAAAAAAAATAATCGAAATGTGGAACAAGAGCGCCCTAGACAATATTATTTTACATGAGATACCGTTATCACGACTCACTTATCTGCTTTCGATTTCGAGTCATTCTGAAAATCGGCATTTATTATCGCGTTTCTAAACAGCTGACAACGGAAAGCCGCTAGATGACTTGCGATAACGGTACCTCACGCAAAATAATATTGTCTAGGGCGCTCTTGTTCCATACTTCAATTATATTTTATCTATTTGAAGATATCACATAATTACTGTAAAATTGGCGGTATTTTAATTTCGCCGGGATGAAGACTTAATAATTCTAGAGATTTTCTGTCTCCGGGGCGGATAGATAGAATAAGTGTATAAAATCATCATATGTATTCTGCTATTATTGGCAGGTCATATGCTGCAACTTACATGCTCCACGGTCTTCCGCTAACCGCTTCGTTTCACGTACGATTTTTCCGTTTTGATATTGTTCATTAATTGTAGTCTCCTTCGCCCACTCCCTCTCTTTCCTACTACCATACCCTCTAGCATGTCCTTCATAATACAGTTCCTTCTTATCCAATGTTCCAACCAGTTTCTCTTCCCCTTCTTAATAATATCTAAAATTGTTCTTTTATCCACTACTATTACTAACATCCTCTTATTCGTTTTCCACTAGACCCAGCTAATTAACTCCATTCTTCTCCACACCCACATTTCGGAAGCTTCCAGTCGTTTTTCCGTAGTGTCCATGTTTCTGACCCATACAATACAATATCCACACGAAGCATTTTCTCAACTCTTTATTCAAGTTTCTTTATTTAGTAATAAAATATAATTATAAAGGATTAAATTGCGACCGCGTGTTTTCGATTGTATGTTTAATGATTGCTTTTCATCATTAAATTTTTACTGTTCAATTTGATTCGATTGCTTTGTACATTCTGTATTTGTGATGCGTTTCTGTAACTTTTTGATTGATTCTACTCTTCACTTTAGCTGCTGGATTACGTTTTCCAGATGACTTACCCCTGGTCATCAACATATCTAATGGCACGTCAGTCTGCCAACAACGGTTCTTGTTTGTTTTCTGTGCCTTTCATTGTATGTTAGCTCTTTTCTTTTTTATACTTCTTATATTTCTTCTGCCTTCACTTCAGCTTTTTCTTTTCTTTTTGCTCACGTCATCATTATGGGCTGTGACTTTCATGGAGGACCTCTTTTTGTAGCGCTTCAGTTTCTGCAGAGAAAGACGAGTAAGATATATCGCCTTCTATTTTTGTGGATATATCCTCTCTTTTTTCTTCAACAACTTTTTGATTCATTGTTGTCACTTTCGCTTTCACCCACAGACTTCAAGGATACGAGGATTCCAGTCATCTTATTTCTTTCTTTCCTTTCTCTTTTTTTTCTTTTTTTTTTGTCAATTTTTGGCTAATGCTCTTCTATCTCTGCTGGTTCTACCACTGCAGCCATCAGTATAAAGCTTACATTCATATTTGTCATTGGAAGGATGTTTTTGGTCATTTCCTACTATCACTCTTGCCAAAGTCAGAAGAGAATAGTACGAGTATATGTATAATTTAATGGGTAGAAGGAAGCTTACGAGTAACAATGTTTAAGTTGTCAATATCTTAATGACCATTTCATTAACTTCTTGAGGAATTAATATTAAGTACCATCAATATTAACAGGTTTGAAACAAGAAAATTATTACATTTTCTATAGATGGTTAGTTATATGAATCTCTTTGTGGATGGAAACTTCAAGATGTGAAATTATTGATGTTGCATATCAATCGGTTTGAATAATTAACCATCAGGTTTTGCAGTCCTAAAATTTTCGATCAATGACCTTAAACTGTAAGTCGTAGCTACAATCCTAAGATTCAAAGTATGAAATTGTTAATGTATATCAATAAGTTTTAATAATTACCTATTGGACTTCAAGCCCAAAATTTGGACATAATCAGAGGCAGAGATCAACCAATCAGATTGCACCAAAGATGAGTTTCCACAAATAACCAAGAGAGACAATAAACTGAAATATTACAATGTTATTGCAAGTTAGAAGAAAAGAAAATTCAAGAAAAGCTCAAATCCTTTTCAGAAAATATAGAAATATTGTCACAAATGTTTAAGTTTGCACACACACATTATTTAAACGATGTTACATGGAAACAGGATTTTATCACAAAAAACTTCCTAAAATATTTATTGTGTATGGATCGATAAAACTATGTAATAATGATGTCAATGTTTGTGTGTGAAATTGATTACTTAAAGAAACCTGACAAATTAACATGGGATGAATTAAAGAGTGGTAATTAGGTGGTAAACAAAAACTGTACTACTCCTACATGCCTTGGGGCAGATGAGGCTTTGGAACATACAAACAGAGGAATGAAAATGCAAGGTGGTCTCACTGGAATTTCTCTAAATGAAGCAGCAAGAACTGTGTTTCTTGGTAGATCCTGAATTGACTCGTGTAGCAGAGAAGCTCGAGAACATTGCACGACTCTCACATTCAAGAAAGAGAGGCCATCTTCAATGTCATTTGGAGCTTAGAAAGTGACAAGAAGCTAAGGTTAAAAAGCTAGTAAGTAAACTGAAACCCAAAACAAATCCTTATAACCTAAAGTATGAAAACCCCACACATCTTATCACAGGAAGAATGTTCCCAAAAGACGTAAAGAAAAAAATTATCAATGCAAAAGAAATAGGAGACCAGTTGAGAGCAATTTTTATTGAAAAACGAATTTCAAATAAATCTGAATATTTCTGGTCGAAGATGAAGAAATCAAACCTCGAAACATGCAAAACTGTTTCTAAGTGTCTTTAAAAGATAGAATAGTTGAACTTAAATCAAGTATATCAATGTTTTCAAGACATATTTTAGCATCAAGATCAAGGCTTAGTATTGATGTTAAACTTTACTTAAGCCAATATGAATTTTCAATTGTACCCAAGGTACTTTTCTTTGCGGATGGTAAAATGTACCAATGCCTATCAAAGCATAAGCTAGGAGCAATTTTGGAAGAATTACCAAGTGTGGAAAATGAATCTCTCAGGAGGTACTGGCTGATCAGCTAGAAGTGGAGTCAGGGGTAGTTTTTAAAAATAAGGTATAGAACGGAAAACAGGTTCTTCTACATTCGTGAAAATAGCAATAATTGATGGTATGGCATCACATTAGTAAATCAGAATATGTAAAGACTTTCCAAGATTTATCACAACATTTCTGTTTGTGTGTTTTCTTGAAGGATGGGCAATATGAAGAGCTACATGTGGTTTTTGATACATATATAGCTGGCTCTGAAAATGGCTACACGCGATTTGAGAAGAAGGGATCAGATGTAGTTCAATTTCAAATACATTCGTCAACTAACATATTAAAGACAAGCTTGAAGAAACTCTTATCTCACGACCAAAATAAGAATGAACTTACTAATTTGTTCGCAATTACACTTTTTTTTTGAACTCGGTAAGGAAAAAAAGAAGAATATTGTAGTGAGTTAATAAAATAAGGCAGTAGCAGCTCATATTGATGTGAAGAAGTTGGAAACAACACAAGAAGAAGCAGACTCTTCATGCAGCATTTTTAAGGAAGTAAGGGGCTAATGAAGTAATTCATCTGATACAGATGCCCTACTTGCGCTCAGAAGTTATCCTACGCTCCCCATTATCTATCTTGGTCAAGGAATGAAACGGTTCGTATGTCTAAACCTTTGTATGACAAACTTGGAGCTGTGAAAGCTGCAGCTCTTCTGGACTTTATACACTTTCAGCGTGTGATACTACTGGATCTTTTGTCAACAAAGGAAAGTCGGTAGAAAGCTTTCGAAAACAAACGCGATGTTTAGAGGCTCTGGGAAAATTAGGAGAAATATATGTTACTACAACAACCATGCGATCTCTTGAAAAATTCGTCTGCCAAGTATACATACGAAACACAAAAATCACCGATATAGGTGATTGAATTGAATTGAACTGAATTGAAAAGGTTAGGGTGGGTGCGCCGACGACGGAGGTCTTTTAACCCCATCTCTCGGTAAGAGGACACGCAGTAAACGCGAAGAGATGCAAACACACACAGCTAAAAACCGTACTGTTCGTAGAAGAGAAGGTCATAAGGAATACACTAAAACAGTCACTCAGAGCACTAGGCTGAGTGCGGAAAAATAAAAGCACAAGATAAAATAATAAATAACGCAAGAAATGTTAAAAGCGGTTCACCCACAGAACAAAACACTGCACAGTCAGAGAAGCACACAGAAAAGTCAAATGGCTGATAAAACTTCCTGATGTCGCAGAAAGAGGAACACCTGCAAGACGATACCAGGATTATCGCTGAGTAGAGTTCGGAGGTCAGCGGGCAGGCCAAACTGAACACGCACAGGCGTACGAGGAACGCAATCCACAAGAAGATGACGAATAGTCAAGCGCTGACCATAGAGGCGACAGTCAGGAGGATGAGTTCTCTGCAGAAGGTGTCCGTGTGTCAAATGACTATGACCAATCCGAAGACGAGCCAAAGTCCTCTTTTCCAATCGTGAAGGGCGGGAGCTCGACGACCAGACTCCAAGACTCGATGCGGGAACTTTGCAGCATGGAGTTTGTTGTTGATCTGCTGATCCCATGATAACTGCCAGCGCTGATGCAGAAGACGAGAAAAGACGTGATGAACATCAGTGCTGGGAACAGGGAGGCGGCAACGACGATCATGAAGAGCTGCTTTCTTCGCAGCAGTGTCGGCCAGGGCATTTCCAGGGATGCCAACATGACCTGGCACCCAACAAAACCGAAGATCATAGCCCTCAAGCAAGTAGGCCATGGCACTGAAGTAGTACTTGCTGGACAAGTAGATGCGAAGACGTGACATCGGCAAGGCAATGAAGGACACTACTGGAATAGGAGCAGATCACAATAGCGCGAAACTGGCGGCGACGACCATGTGCAAGAGCTTCCAAAATGGCTACCAATTCTGAGGTGGAGACGGTGCAGAAGGGATGAAGCTGAACTCGGGAACGGTGGAATTCCGGAACAAAAGCACAACCAATAGTCACCCTGCTGGGAGTCATCGGTGAAGATGAAGCGTAGTCCGGATAGGAGGCCATGAGAGAAAGAAATTCCTGGCGATATTCCTAGTCACTGGTAGTTGCCTTCTTGAACTGCGCCAAAGAGAAGTTGATCACCGGTGGAAGCAGTTGCCAGGGTGGAAGTGGCAGGAAACCCAAAACAGCAAGTAAAGGTACCTGGACAGCAAGATCTGCCAGAAGTTCCAAGGCACGGAATCCAAAAGGCCTAATGACTGTAGGCTGTGCCTGATAACGTTGAAGGCAAGGACCAGCTTCCAAGGTAAACCCAGAGGGATGATCAGGAATGGCCTTCACATGAACGAGATATCTTAGCTGCAGGACTTGGCGACGGTGCAACAGACACGGCTCGTGAGCTTCGACATACAGCTTCGACATTGGGCTCGTACGAAATCCCCCAGTGGCAATTCGCAAACCCAGATGATGGACGGTGTCCAGGTGGCGTAGTACGTTCCGAAGAGCAAAACTATAAGTCACACAGTCGTAATCAATCTTCGATCGAATAAGACTTCTGTAAAGCAAAGCAACACAACACGGTCAGCACCCTAGGTGGTATGAGAAAGCAGGCGCAACAAGTTCATGGAGCGGAAGCAGCTATACTTCAAGGCGCGAACATGTTGATTCCAAGTAAGACGGCGATCAAACTGGAGGCCCAGGAAACGAATGCACTCAACATACTGGAGGCTGTCAGGTCCCAATGAAAGATCTGGATCAAAAGCACACTTTCGGAGACGACAGAAGTGCATACAGTTGGTCTTGGCAGAGGAGAACTTGAAGCCAGAGCGAAGGGACCACTGATGCAGACGCTTGAGCGTCAGTTGTAACTGGCGTGCAATGGTGCGAAGATCATGGGACCGACAGTAGATCGTGAAGTCATCCAAGTAGGGCAAACCACGAAAGAAAGATGTAAGTTCATGCAGCACACTGTTCACAGTCACAGCAAATAACGTTACACTGAGCACACGACCTTGCGGAACTCCATTCTCCTGTCGAAATGGCGCAGAAATGGTGGATCCAATCTTCACTCGGAAGGAAGGCTCGCGAAGAAAGTTCTGGAGAAAAGCAGCCAAATGGCCACGGAGGCCCCAAGTATGCAGTTGGCGCAGAATCCCATAGCGCCAAGTAGTGTCATAAGCCCTCTCTAAATCAAAAAAGATGGCCACAAGATATTCACGGTGGCGAAAGACATCTTGGATCGCAATCCAGGTGAATAAGGTGATCTGTCGTGGAGCGATGGTGCCGGAAGCCACACTGGAAGTTGGAAAGAAAGCCATTATGCTCAAGGAACCAAGCGAGACAGTGTTGATAATCTTCTCCGGAACTTTGCAGAGACAGCTGATAAGGTCCATGGATCGGTAGTGTGCAGAAGAGGTAGCAAGCTTGCCAGGTTTTAGAATCGAGATAATGTAAGCCTCACACCAAGCAGCAGGAAAACTTTCCTCCAGCCTACAACGATAACGTTGTATATTATAAAATTTACCTGTATAAAATTTTCCTGTGCCAATTTACAAGAAAAAGAAGCAGAGGCGGATTATGTGAGCAATTTTATATAATGAAAAGAAATATCTCTAAATTATTTTTCGATTGTCAATTTTTTTTTATGTAATTGCTATGGTTACGATGTAAGTGTAATGAATTTGAATTCAGACATCTTGTAATGAAGAATAAGTCATAAGATATACTGCTACGTAAGTTTAATCATTAAAACTAGTACAAAAATGATAATTTGTGTTTGTCTTTGCATTTTAAAAGAACTAGGTAATAATTAAATACTACGTCAAAAGTTATTATAGCCAAATAGTGTGTATAAAAACAGAAATATATTTAAGATAATAACCTTAAATTTTTATGGTGGAATGTAACCCGGGACCCTGTACAGTCTTGAAGATCAGTAAAGACGGGGTTTTAAGTTTATTTAAAGAAACTTATGAATATTCAGTATATGTGTTTACGTAGTGGAAGAAAGATAGAACGAAAGTTAAATATGGCTAGTGTATAGAATAACGATAGATTTACGACTGATAGTACAGAATAAACTATGTTGCAAACTGTAACTATTAATCAAGTTTTGGATATGTTAAAGCAATTAAGTCAACAAATGAAGGAAGGTCAAACTCAACAAACTCAACAAATTAGGGAACTCAAGGAAGAACAAACTCAACAAATTAGGAAACTCCAGGAAGATCTTGAGGAAAGGATTAATCAACAAACGCAAGATTTCGAAGCGAAGTTTGAACAAATAGAACTATCTCATGAGAACAAATGGAAAGTTGTTCAAAGTGAACTTGCTCATATAAACCAGTGCATTATGACCAGATTCGAGCGATATGACGGAAAATTAGAAGAAATAGGACAAAAGGTCAATGAATTTCAAGGTTCAATAAATGATTTAGAATCCACAGTATGTGTGCATGAGAACCATATTAAGCGGTTACAGGAAGAGGTCAATTTGTTGAAAGAGAAAAACATCACTGACGATACATCACAAGAGGATGCACATAGGAATGAAGTACGTTCTGCATTTTCTAACCGTCAACCTAATCGTCATAATCGCAAAGTAGTGGAAATCAACAAGTCATCAAGCGGTGAAGAGGAAAGTACAGATGCAGGAAGAAGAGTGAGACAGTCATCCCGACGTAATTCCATCAGGTGTACGAAAATCACGGCAGGTAAACACATAAGATTTAGTGAGGTTAAGTCACTTACTAGATTTATTGGCGTACCTGAGGATATCCCTGCTAGATCGTTTCTTGAAAAATTTGAAGACGAGTGTGAGTTGATAGGTATAGAGGAGTCCCAATATCTAAAACTGCAGCCACATGTATTGCTACCGCCTTGTTTAACTTGGTTTAAAGGTATCAGGAGCAATTTGTATACATATTCTGATTTTAAAAATCCTCTATTGTCAAATTATGAGAATGATTTCATGATTGCAAACAGAGACGCCATTTAAAGAACCAAATCTTACAGTCCAAAACTTCATGGAAGTATTACTGAGTTTGTAGTATCAACGTACAATGAATTAAAATCTCTAAATCCTATTTATCCTGAGTCCCGTATTATAGCATCCATCAGAATTTTGCTGCCATACAGGTTACAACAATTGTTAATGTCTGCACAGTGTATTAACTTCAATCATTTGATCATGCTTATTCAAAATTATGAAAGTCAATCAGTAATTCATAATAATAATAATTGAATTCCGGATAGAGGTCAGGTCAGTTCTAGAGTTAATCCAATTCAGTATGCTTCTGTTAGTAACAGTGTTGAATTCAGACATTTCCCCCCGGGGGAATATGAATTCCTCGGGGGAGGGGAGCTTGGGTGAAGTAATTTCTACTTTTTGTGATTGAAATTTTGAGTTTCTCCGGGGGGAATGAAGTTTCTTCGGGGGAGAGATTCTCCCCCGGGCTACCCCCTGAATTCATCCCTGGTTAGTAATATTAATGTGCAACCTGAGAATCATTCTAATTTAACTGGTTTTAATAATAGAGGGAATAACTATAATGGTACCGGTAATCAAACACAATCTAGTTGCAGAAATAGAACTAGAAACTTTAGAAATGGCAACAGAAATTTCAACAGAAATAACAATTATCGCAGATTTTTACAAAATCGATTTGCAGATGGCAGGAGTTTTGTAAATAGGAATCCAAATAATGTAACTGTGCCTAATCGTCATGGAAATACTATAGATTGTGGGATACAATGTGACTTAAATGAAGGTATAAGGCAACATAATTTAAACTAATGTGTGCTGATGTGGAAGAGGTTGAAACCATATCAGCATTGAGTATTTCTAATCAACTTTCGGATTATGAAACTAATTTAAAACTTTTAGACACAAATGTCATTTATCAATACATACCAGTCGCCAAATGTTTTTGGAATTTCGACGATGATATGGAAATAAATCAAGGTACTACTGATAAAGATTTTGTCTTTTTAAAAACATTCTGTACAGCAAGAATTAATATAACAGTTAATGCGATTCCTATTCATGCTTTAGATAACGGTGGACAGTTGGAAAGTCATGCGTTCTTACGTGGTATGAATAACGCAGATAATTAAAGTGCATTTTGTGACTCCGTACCACCCTAGCAGTTCCGTAGTAGAAAATATACATCGCCATTTAGGTATGTTATTTCGCCATTGCTGTCGTGATAACCACAAAGAATGGATTAAATATGTGACTGAAATTAGTATTTTCTAAATTATTCTGTATCGGATACCCTAGGAGTGGCGCCCGCAAACATTCATAATGGAACCGATTATGTTGCTCCCATAGAACAACATTTTGGAATCCGGCTTGATAAAAATAGTGAAATAGATTATTCACATTTGATAAGCATGATTCATTTTCGAAGAACACAGAAACTTAAATCCCGGAATCAGAAAATTGATGAACAACAATTCGGAAAAATTAAAATTCAGCCAAAGGATTTAGTTTTTGTACGGTTACATCCTCAAAGTGACGCCGCATTAAAGAGGATATACAAGTTTTGTGAGTTGTATGCCGGACCTTATTTATGCACTAAACAATTTAGTCCTAAAGTATTTGAACTTATGGATATAAAGACAGGCAAAACTTTAGGATTACGAAACATCGATGAAATTAAGTTGTGGAAACCTACTGAGAAGACTAGAAAACGGTGGTTGGACTAAGTCCGAACTTTAGTCCCTTCTGAGGTCATGACACAAGCTAATATTGAGAATAATTAACGAAGGAATTCCTTCTTTAAAAGAAAAAAAATGAAGTATTTTGTGAATATATAAATATGTAATTCAGTTCATTGTATTTGACGTTGTGTCACTTTGTCATTGCGTTTTTAATGGATATATCTTAGAATTATGTGTCTTATTTGATGTTAATGTACCATATCTTTTATAAATTCACCCATAATTACAAAAATGATTTTTTAAAAATTATATTTTTGAATTTGTTCATTAGGGGATTTGTTTCAACAATGATTTCGTTCGAATTTGTTATTTGTAGATTTTGTTGCAAAGTTTCTTTCTAAATTATTCACTGAAGATTTGTTAATTTGTATTTCATATCAAGAAATCATTTAAAAACTGTATTGTATTGTATATATATTTAAACTATGTTTATATTAGAGTGATGGCACATATACAAGGGCTGTTCAAAAAGTAAGTGTCTTAAAGTTATCATTTCAGGGTTCTTTCCTTTGTAGTCAAACTACTACGGAACTCCGCATTCGGGCCCCATTTACAACGATAACGTTGTATATTATAAAATTTACCTGTATAAAATTTTCCTGTACCAATTTACAAGAAAAAGAAGCAGAGGCGGATTATGTGAGCAATTTTATATAATGAAAAGAAATATCTCTAAATTATTTTTCGATTGTCATTTTTTTTATGTAGTTGCTATGGTTACGATGTAAGTGTAATGAATTTGAATTCAGACATCTTGTAATGAAGAATAAGTCATAAGATATACTGCTACGTAAGTTTAATCATTAAAACTAGTATAAAAATGATAATTTGTGTTTGTCTTTGCATTTAAAAAGAACCAGGTAATAATTAAATACTACGTCAAAAGTTATTAATTATAGCCAAATAGTGTGTATAAAAACAGAAATATATTTAAGATAATAACCTTACAAGCCAGAGCCGGTTGAAGAGATCTAGAAGATGGCGGTGACCTTCAGGCGGGAGATACCGAAGCATGGCTTAAGGTATATGATTCAGACTTGGCGCAGTGTCCTTCAGGGAGCGTAGAACAGCAGATAACTTCGCAGTAGTAAACGGGGTATTGTAGCTCTCGATGTCAGCAGAGTGGAAGACCAGAGTCGTACGCTGGTCACGATGCTTGATCGGCAGGAAGGCTGCTGGATACTGCGCAGAGCTGGAAACATCAGCAAAATGTTGACCCAATTCAGATCGTGGTCGGTGACCAGGAGTCCATTGATAACCAAAGCAGGAATCCCACTAGAAGAAGAATGCCCTTGTAGGCGACGAACCCTACGATACCCGTAGATTAAACTCTGGGCAGAAAGCGAAGACACACGCGCCAGCTGCGTCGTTTGGCTTGTTTGATTATTTACTGATTGATAGGGTTTGGATGGGCGCGTCGACATCGAGGTCTTTTGCACCCTTCTCTGACAGTAAAAAATGAAGTACCAACGAACAAAGAAGCATAGTATCGCAGATATAATAAATTAAAAGCAAAGTCTGGAGTACGTAAAAGGTGTCTGGTCATTTACGAATTAAAATGTCATAGTATTTAAGAAATGTGCAAACTCGATACACAAACACAAGGACGGGTTAGTACACAATGGCATGTTAATCTTCTCTGTGGGCAGCTCGGCAATAGGTGCACACACGTGGGGCAGCCCAGAATTAGTAATGAATATGACAGTGCAGTAAAGAAGATAAAAGCAAGGAAATGCTATGACAAGCATAAAACCACCATGAAAACACAGAGAAACAGTAGATAAAATCAGAAATAAATTAATTAAAAGGAACGTGAGAAATGCAATCACAAATCAGTCAGGACATGCAGAAGCTCCAAGCAGGTGAAACCTGCTGGATCATCTACATATCAGCTGGTAAGCCAAGGCGGGCTCGCTTAGGAGCAAGAGGAACACATTCCACAAAAAGTTGGCGGATGGTCAGGAATGCACCACAATGGGTGCAGGAAGGCGGGTTCTGCCGACGTAACAGGTAGTCATGGGTCAGATGGCTGTGCCCGGTACGTAGGCGTACCAATCGTCGTTCTTTCAGTCTTGAAGAACGAGAACTCGTTGCTCAAACACCAAGTCGCGGCTTGACAGCGTGCAATTTATTCTGAGAGTGCTCATCCCAGTTTGTCTGCCAGCGCTGAAGGAGAAGACGGTGGATTACAGGGCGAATATCGGAGCTGGATAGCGATGACGGATAATCAGGTCCTGTAATGGCAGCTTCTTTGGAAACACGGTCAGCACACTCGTTTCCTGGAATACCAGCATGGCAAGGCACCCAACAAAATTGGACGTCGCAACCTGCAAGACGTAAGGAATGGCAGGAGAGTAGAATTTGCTGAACTATAGGGTGAATTTGATGGACTATAGGGTGCACAGTTGACACATCAGTGAGACTACATAAAGCGCTGCTGGTCAGAGCACAGGAGAACATGTCAAAGATGGCGTCGACGAATATAATGCAGTCTCCATAATAGCAACCAATTCAGCAGTGAACACAGTGCAAGTAGGATAGAGCTTCAAGCCAGCGCTATGATCATCCGTGACAAAGGCACAACCAACAGAATCTTCATGCTTCGAATCATCCGTGTAGAAAACAGCGTAGGTACGGTACGCATCCAGAAAAGAGAAGAACTGAAAATTGTTGATTGCTGGTGACAGACTTCTTAAATTGAATTAGATGAAAGCTGAAAACTGGTGGAAGAACTGTCCACGGAGGAATGGGCAGGAAGCCCAATGCACAGGTGGCAGGGACATGGAGTCCGAGAGAAGCCACAAGGTCTATAGCACGAATGGCAAAAGGCCGAGTAGCAGTAGGCCGTGCTTGATCTCTGTCATAGCGAGCACCAGCCTCAAGGGCAAAGGCCGAAGGATCGTCAGGTACGGTACAGATATGAATGTAATAGCGCAGGAGCAGGCAGTCCCGACTGTGGGAAAGAGGTGTTCATGAGCCTCAACATAGAGACTAAGAATAGGGCTGGTTCGGAAAGCTCCAAGCGCCAAACGAAGGCCAAGATGATGGACAGAATCCAGATGACGTAGGATGGAAGGTCGAGCAGAACCATATGGAACACAGCCATAATCCAACTAAGAGCGGACGAGACTACGATATAGACGCAGCATCACCACACGGTCAGCACCTCACGAAAGATGTGACACCAAAAGTAGTAAGTTCATGGAGCGGAGACAGCGGTACTTCAGGTCTCCAACGTGAACAGCTGAGGTAAGTATTAGGTCAAACTCCAAGCCCAGAAAACGAACGTGATCCAAATAGGACAATCGAGAACAACCAAGGAACAACTCAAGATCATAGGCACAGTGAGTATAGAAAGAGTAGCTGCAAACTTGACTCTAAAAGAACGTTGTTGGAGAAAGTTCTGGCTGAAGAGAGCCAAGTGGCCACGTAAGCCCCAGAGGTGGAGTTGCCGCAAAATGCTATAACGCCAAGCGGTGTCGTAGGCCTTTTCAAGGTTAAAGAAGGTTGCTATCAGGTGTTCTTGATGACGAAAGGCATCCTGAATAGCACCTTCAAGATGCGTCAAATGATCAGTAGTGGAACGGAAGCGCCGAAAGCTACACTGAAGATTCAAAATGAGGCCATGGTGTTCAAGAAACCAGACTAAGCGGGTATTGATAATCTTTTCCAAAAGTTTACACAGACAGCTAGTCAAGGCGATCGGGCGGTAGATTCCACTCGACGTAGCAGGTTTGGCAGGTTTCAAAATAGGAATAATGTATGCTTCACTCCTGGCAGCAGGGAAGGATTCTTCAAGCCAGATACGATTGTCGAGATCAAGATGTTGCTTGAAATCGTCAGGAAGGTGTCTGAGCACAGAATAACAGATGCCATCAGGGCCAGGTGCCGTGTCCTTCGTAGAATCCAAAACAGCAGCAAGTTCAGCAGCAGTAAAAGGCAGATTATAAGGTTCAGCGGTTCGAGAGCGGAACTGAAATGGCGTTCATTCGGTGCGTTATGAGTGAGGATGAGTAGTGAGTAGAATTGGATACATCCGCAAAATGACGACCTAATTCAGCAGCGATTCTATTCTGATCACTGACATTTACACCATCGATGATAAGGGATGGAACCGCAATGGAGGAAACATGGCCCTGGAGACGACGAATCTGCGACCAGATCGCTGTCATGGATCTGCAAGCAGTAAGAGAAGAAACATAACTGAACCAGCTATGACGCTTAACTTTCTTAATCAGGTAGCGGGCGCGAGCACGAAGACGAAATTGAGCCAAATTATCAGCTGCAGGAGCACGATGAAAAGTACGGAGTGCTCGACGCCGGGCCAGAATAGTGTCACGAATCTCCTCAGTCCACCAGGTAACGGTGCGTTTACACCGGGAACCAGCATAGATAATAGAGTCGTATGCAGCTGCCAGGATACTCCGCTGAAAGGCCTCAAAATGAACGTCAACAGTAAAACGAGGTTCTAAAGGGAAAAGTTGCGGGAAAATGATCTCAGTCTGCTTGACGTAGATTATAGGCAGTGAACGGGGCAGAAGAGATGAGCGAAAGACCATTGACAATAATAGGAAAGTGGTCAGTGCCACAGAGATCGTCATGCACGCGCCAATAATGTGGGCACCAAGTTGAGGACTACAAATGGAGAGGTCCAAATTGGAGTAGGTACCAGTAGCAGTAGTAAAATATGTGGGACTGCCATCATTTAGGAGCAATGAGTTAGCATTGTCAAAGAAAGTGGCAATCTCTTGACCTCGGGACTCATTACGAGAAAAGTCCCACAGTGCATGGTAGGAGTTAAAGTCACCCACAAACAGAAATGGGGATGGAAGCTGTCGGACAATCAGTTCAAGATCGACAGCGGTAAAGACGTCATGGCACGTAAGGTAGACACAACAAAAAGTAACAGGTTGTCTTAAGAAGACATGAACAGCTATAAGCTGGAAAGTGCTGTTTACATGTATGAGAGCAGAGTGGTAGGCATCAGAGACGCCGATTGCCACACCACCTGCTGCACGACCTGCCGTAAGCTGATAATGACGATATACAGTGTAACGATTGAGAACTGAGTTGCTAGTAGAGGTAAAATGCGTTTCATGAAGACAGAATATGGTACGATGAAACAATGTCAATAACTGCTTAAATTCCTCGTAGTGAGTGGAATAGCCATTTGAATTCCATTGAAGAAGAAACATGTTCAACAAGCGTCGAGAACAAGAAGCGAGGTACTGCGCTTGGCTTTTTCAGGCCTTCCACAAGGGTAAAACTATCGAGCTCCTCCTCCACCATATCATCCATAAGAGACTCGTTATCACTAGGTGGACTGCGTGACGTATGCTTCTGTTTCTTCATCCCAGGTGAGCTAGAAGACTGGGTGCGTGAGGATTTCTTCGGTGGCTTGCCAGAAGAAACTGTGGAGGAGGTAGAAACATTCTTGGAAGCCTGAGCCTGGAGCTGTTTTTTCCTTTATTTATTGGTTTGGTAGGAGACTGGCTGTTTGCTTCAAAAACTGGACTATGGATTGACTAGGGGCAGAGGAGGTAGAGCCAGCAGCAGGAGCTGCAGGAGGCCGAGAAGCAGGAATTGGCTTAACGGTTCGTGAAGGCGAAGGATCATTTAATGGAGGCTTCGGCTGCGCAGCGGAAGATAACCTGTGCTTCGTGCGGGATAGTCCTGAGTTCACAGAAGAAGCGGTGGCACGGGACGCCTTGGAAGAGACGTGAACACTGGAAACCTCAACATCAGTCTGGGTAGCGGAATCTACTGTCTGAGTACCTTGTGATCTGCTGGTCTTCAGAAGGAAAGACCGAATTAACTAGTGCCGAAGGGAACCTTCGTCTGTAGCCTACGTTTAGCCTCAGCTGCGGAGATCTTCTCTATTACCATCAGTTCACGGATCTTCTTCACAGCCATAAAATTAGGACAGTCACTTTACCAAGCTGGGTGGCACCTTTACAGTTAGCGCGGGGGACCGTGCATGGGGCCTGACCATGAGCTGCGGAACTACAATTGCCACAGATGGCAGAGGCATTACAAGTAGGGGCTGAGTGGCCAAAATATTGGCTGTTAAAGAACCGTAAGAGTAATGGTATGTACGGCCGGACCTTCAAACGGTGGTAAGCGACGTTCAAATGCGTCGGAAGGATAGGTAGAGCAAAAGTAAGGATATATGAATCTGTGGGCTGTACCGCACCATTTTTCTTCTTGGTAATTCGATGGACGTCAATCACATGGCTATCCTTAAGTTGGGCATATATTTCCGCCAATTGTAACTCTCTCAAATCGAAGCATGTGATAACTCCTTTCCTGGTATTTAATTGCCGATAAGGTTCAACCAGAATTGGAACAGGTCCTAACTGTGTACTAGCTAAAAGTAATTTAGATTGTTTATCTGAGGTCGTTTGGACAAGTATCGACCCTTTTCGTAATATGCGAATATGTCCAGGAGGGAACGTTCCTGTGGCAATATGATATAGCGGACGATGTACTATAAATAGTGATAATTTACTTAAGGTTCAAACTGTGTCACATCATTTGTCCTTGATAAAAAAATATCTTGGTACCAAAACCAAGCTTTTCCTCTCTTTGCTGCATGCCAGTATCCTGGGAGGGTGGTTGATGCAGATCCATAGTTTAAGAAAGCCCAAAATCCCCTCAGCTTCCCCGTCTAGGTTCGAAGCGGCCAACGATGTTGGCAGGTCTTACCTGCATGATCCTTGTCAGCAAGCTAAGCTGTGACACCAAGTCAAAATGAAAGAGGCAGAGCCACTTGCAGCGCCGACTAATGTTTTTTTTAAAGATCCCACATCCACCGTGTAAGGGAAGGAACCAATTGTTCATTGGAGATCCCCATACCGCAGACTCCCAGCATTCCCTTTCAGGGCATCACTCCTTCTGGTCCTGCTGGGTGCGCATGCGCTTCACTCTTCCGTTTCATGGCCCCGGGTCCAGCGTCATGAAAGCAAATCCAAAAGCAAAACCAGTCCATAGCAAGGTTGTCTTCTAGGAAGAGCAGTCCATATCGGAGGCTTATATTTTAACAACGCTCGATCGCAGGTTTAAAATGATGGGTGATCGGCCCGGCACAACCCCCAACCTAGAGGACCAGTGGCTGATTTCAGTTCCGAAGAACTGGGCGATGGGGGCGCCACATCCCAACGCCGTAGCTTGTTTGATGACATACTTAGGTCGGTCACGGAGGCGGCGAAACTGCTCCAACTTAGCATCACTAGGAGCACAACAGAAAGCACACAAGTCTCGTCGACGTGAACGGACAGCCTGGTCAATCTCTGCAGACCACCAAGTAACGACGCACTTGCGACGAAGGCCATGGTGAACAGGAACGGCCGCATCGGCTGCCAACAAGATACTCCGCCGAAAAGCCGCACACTGTTCCTCGACAGACTGATGGTGTGAACTCAAAGCTGGCAGAGAACTGTGCCCAGTCAGTTAGGCGCAGATTGAATCTTGACGACGGTGCAGCTGGAAGGAGCTGAAGCCCACTAAGTACCAGTGGAAAATGATCGCTGCTACAGAGATTTGAATATACACGCCACTGGAGTTGAGCTCCCAGGGCTGGGCTGCAGAAGGACAAATCCAGGTGAGAAAAGGTCACTGTAGCAGTAGTGAAGTGCGTGGGACTATCTTCCTTCAACAAAATCAGGTTCGTCTGGGAAAAAAAGCTGCAATCTCGCGACCACGAGGTTCAGTCCGATGAGATCCCCATACGGCATAGTAAGAGTTGCAGTCACCCACGAAGACAATAGGTGTTAGAAGCTGGTGATAGACGTATTCCAGATCGGCTGCAGTGAAGGCATCGGTGCGGGGGATGTACGCACAGCAGATGGTGATAGGCTGGTGCAAAAAGATACGGTGCAACGATCTGAAGAGGACTCGTAACATGCATCATAGAAGAATGGTAGCAGTCAGACACTCCAATAGCGACGCCGCCGGCCGCACGACCAGCCGTGATCTTGTCGTGACGATATAGCGTGTATCCCGAGATTAAACAGGTGGTGGTAGGCGTGAAGTAAGTCTCTTGGAGATAGAAGATCACGAGACCCAACATTGACAGGAGCTGACAAAGTTCCGCATGATGAGTGGAATATCCGTTGAGATTCCACTGGAGTAAAGCCATAATTTAAGCGGTATCTACAACAAACAGTTTCAATCCATGCTTCGCCTTACGACTATTCACAAGTTGAAATGCATCTAAGACGTCATCCTCCAACTCCTCCATAGACGAGACACCGCTCGCAGAGAGACTGCGTGGTTTCTGCTTAATCATCTTTGCGTCAGGAAGGCTCGAAGAGGGCTTACGGGATGATAGACTTGCCAGTGTGCTCAGGGGATGCTGACTGAGAAGTTGGGGTCACCTTCTTTTTCTTTCGCTCTTCCTTCGGAGGCTTGCTAGGTGTGCCAGGAGTAGAGGACTTACGAAACTGGTCACGGAGAGAACGAACAGAAGTAGCTTTACTAGAAGACTGCGAGGCTGTAGCTCTGGTGGACGACCGAGGCGCAGAAACAGTAAAGGCAGCAGCAGTTGATGGAGTCGAACGAGACGTTGAGACGGCACCACAAGTGCAACAGCCAGCAGAAGCTGGAACAGGGTCGGTCTGCGTGGATGCATCTGTTGTCTGAGTTCCCACAGAGTTCATAGATTTCACCAAGGAAGTGGTACTAAAAGGTGACTTCGGCGCAGCTCTACGGCGGACCTCCACTGCAGAGATCTTCTCGGTCACGATAAGTTTCTTGATCACTTTCTCTTTCCTCAAGCTGGATGGGCACCAGTACAGTGGACACATTTCGGATCCATCGTGTAGGGAGCAGGACCATGTGGAGGGCCACCACAGTTACCACAAGTGTCCGCCCCATTACAAGAAGGCGCAGAATGGCCAAAGCGTTGACAGTTGAAGCAGCGAAGCGTCTGACTTGTCTGACCTTCAAAGGAACGTACTGTCTGACCTTCAACTGCAGGTAGCCAAACTTCAAAGCAGGAGATAAGGTGGGCAGGTCGAACGTGACGAAATATGAATAGGTCGTATCTAGTTGCCCATTCTTCTTCAGGTGGATTCGTTGGACTCCTGTAACATGGGAGTAGCGGAGCTCTGCACAGATTTCATAACGGGCACATCCTGCAAGTCGCGGCAGGTAATCACACTCTTGCTGGAATTGAGCTGGTTATGGGCTTCAAGCAGGACAGGAACGGTGCCGATGGACTCACATTTCAGCAGCAGCTGCGACTGTTTATCACTGATGGTATTGACAGGTAAAGTGCCATTACGTAATTTATTAATATGGCCATCCGGGAATGAACCCGTGGCGATGTGACAGAGTTGGCAATACAAAACAAACGGTGATAGCTTTGTTGGATATACAAAACAAACGGTGATAAAGAACCAGCTCTGTCTGCACTTTTATCTTTAATTATGAGATAACGAGGGATGGTTTTATTCTCATCTACTTTGCTTTGGTCAGTAGCTGCGGTCAAAGCAGAGTGATGCCAAGTCATAATCAAATTAAGCCCAAAATCTTCTCCACTTCCCCGTCTGAGTTCCACAGAGACCAACGAGGCTGGCAGGTCCTATCTGCATGACCCTTGTCAGCAAGCTAAGGCGTCATCCCAAGTCAGGTTTGATAAGGGCCCAGGGCCACTTGCACTACCGACTGATGTACTCTTGAGAAGACCCACGTCCCACCGTGTTAGGGGAGAGATCCATGTTCCATTGGAGATCCCCGTGTCGTAGGCTACCAGCATTTCCTTTGAGGGCATCAGTTCATGCGGTCCTGCTGGGTGCGCACACGTTTCACTCCACCGTCTCATGATCCCAGCTCCGAGCGTCATCCAAACAATCCAGAGTCTTATCCAGGAGAGAGCAATGGTACGAAATCCAAAAGTTCAGCCGACTTCATCCCAGGCTTACGTTGCTGGTAGCGATCGATGGGTTTTACAGGCAGGATGATCGGCCCTACCCAATCCCCAACCTGGAGGACCAGTGGCTGCCTGCAGTTCCGAAGAACTGGGCGATGGGAGCGCCACTTTCCGACGCTGGACGGATATAGGAGATGCAAAATAGTGGTTATACACTCACAGACTTCTTGAAGATGAGAACCTCTCCCAATACGAGGAAGTTTGGAACCTGCAATATTAAGGGTCAATTTGCAAGCTTATCAATTGCAACAGGATTCTTAACATCAAACATGTGTGGAAAAGCAGATTAATATTAACCGATTATGTGCAAAATGCCTTCAGTGCCTGAAACTATACTTGAACTTACTTGGTGTAGCTGTGAAGAGAGAAGTTCTAGTGATTGTGGTTCTTGCAAAAGTCTTAAATTAAGGTGTACAGAATTATGTGAGGTATACAGAGGTAATGGAACAGTATGTAATAACAAAAGAGAAATCGATGAAGACAGTGACCCTGAGATTGACAGGAAAGAATTTAATATAGCATATTAAAGTGGTGATGAGAGTAAAGATGACGAGCTTATATAATGATTTCATGGTGGAAAAAAGTACCCCCAAATTAGTCATATGCAAACCTACTTTCCTATTTTGAACTTTGAAACTAGAACTTGAAATGGTCATTAACAGAAACAAAAGAATATGATATGTTATTAATTACAATTATGCTTTAGTTTCTTTCCAAGCATTTTTTCTTACAAGGGAAGCTATCCAACTCCTCGATGAGTATTGCATTGAAACTTGCACAAGTGAAAGGACTTGTTGAAAGATGAAAACATGCTTACTCCGACGACTTGCAACGTCATCGAACAGGAAATATAATGATTTCCCCCATAGTCCCTGCAAGTTATGTACTCTGGTTATACATGGATGGGATATGAATCTGATACACTGAAACTTGTTTTCGCACGAAGGCAAATATTGCAAACTTAAGATGATAACAGTCGATGGTGATTGTGATCTCTGGTACGTTATTGATGCGAATCGATGTCAAATGGAACACGATACGCGATCGTAAGTTCCAAACGAACACTTTCACCCTGTGGAGAAAACGAACATGCTCAAACCACTAGTAGTAGTAGTAGTAGTAGTAATAGTAGTAGTAGTAATAGTATGATTAATATTAGTAGTATGATGAGTATAATAATAATGAGAAGAGGGAGAAAACAAAAGTATTGTTGGATCCGTTCAGTAACGAAGGACTTCCGCCCGTCTTGATTGTCCTCCAGCACTGCTATGAAGGATGTAGCATCCACAAACAACCATCTCCCAGTCGGGATTCGAATCCGGAACATTGAAATCAGGGGCGTCATTTAGAGAGGGCAGGAGGGGGCAATTGCCCCCCAAGAGTTTGAGGAATACATATACTTTAGTCGATTGTTTACTAATATACTAGTACAAAAGGTGAAATTCTTATGTTGGTAGTATTCTTGCCCCCCTCAAGCAAAGTCTGAAATGACGCCCCTGAATGAAATTGCTGGCTTGACTCCTCAACCCACATGATCACCAGGTCGGCAAGAAGACGAAGCAAACGAAGTTCGTGCGTGCTACACCCTTCATAGCAGTGCTAGACGACAATCAAAATGGGTCGAAGTCCTTCGTTACTAAATTGGCCCAACAACACCTTTGTTCTCTTCTTTCTCTTCTCTTTACTATTATTATTATTATTATTTATTATTTACTATTATTATTATTATTATTATTATTATTATTATTATTATTATTATTATTATTATTATTATTATTATTATAGAAAGTCAATTTAGCGTTGTGGTTACAGCGTGTTCGTTTTCTTCACCCGATGAACGTGTTCGTTTGGAACTTACGATCGCGTATCATGTTCCATGTGACATCTATTCGCATCAGAGATCACAAACATCATCGACTGTTATCTTGAGATTGCAATATTTGTCTTCGTGCGAAAACAAGTTCCAGTGTATCAGATTCATATCCCATCAAAGGAATGTGACCATAGTACATAACTCGCAGGGGCTATGGGGAAAATCATTATATTTTCTGTTCGATGACGTCGTGAATCGTCGGAGTAAGCATGTTTTGATCATTCAACATGTCGTTTCACTTGTACAAGTTTCAATGCGATACTCGCCGAGGAGTTGGATAGCTTCCCTTGTTAGAAAATTTTCTTTAAGTAACATGTGTGGTTAGCATTATAAAGCAGTTCTTACTTTAATCACATTAAAAACTACTGTTCAATGCATCATTTACATTATAAATGAATAACAAATGTAAAAATGATGTGCAATGTAATATGGTATATATAGTTTGTTTCTTTTTATATTTAATATATATATGCGAAAGAAAGCAAGAAAATTGTAGCCCTTTATATTGCTGCTTATAGCATCGTCTCTAATTATTCCAGCATCATAAATGATACATCGTTGGAAAGCCAATATAACACATTTTCTCATTTTCTTATACCAATTTGCATCCTTTTATAGGTTTTGGGATGTTATATCCCAGCTTTAAATGCGGAACGGCAAAAACAGGAAAAAGAGACAAATTAATCCTCCTCTTCCCCCCCTCAAAACACTCGCCATTAGCAAAACACACTTCACTGGAAAGCTACATCCTTCAGAAATACATTGACATAAAAATGATCATTTTAGCTTAATTAGGTAGTGAGATATAAGGGTTTAAAGGTTGGACCTAGGAGCGTCGGAAGGTTCTTTTCCGCCATTTTGTTTTTATTAAATATCTGCTCCCTGTACAGAATGCCAGGTTATCACTATGGAAATTCTTTTTCTGTACATAAAGACGAAGATATTGAGCCATCTCTCACATTTGTTTCATAATATATCACACGGGACACCATTTGTCACCAGACTAATAGCTAGGAACAATGTTTATTGAGAAAAAAATTAAAGGAAATTCTTGAATTAATCATTCTGAAAATGTTCCAAACCTCTTTCTTTTATTATACAAGGGCATTATTTTTAGTAATGCCAACAACGGTATATCTTGAGAAGTAGAGTATTACAGGGTTCGAAGTTACAGGCCCTCGATATAATCACCAGCATTGTGAATCACGCATTCCCAGCGATGTGGAAGCCGCTGGATGCCGTAGGCAGTGCCTAATTTCTGGATAGTGCGGATGGAGCGATTGGTCCCCCAGAGGAGATGATCAACTATATGGAAGCGTGTCCCACGAAGTGGTTCCTTCTTCTTCCGGAAGAGGTCGTAGTCGCAGAAACTTAAATCTGGAGAGTAAGGGGGTGGTACAACACTTCCCAGCTATAACGATGCAACAAATCAGTGACCGCACTTGCTGAGTGTGCCTTTCCATTGTCATGCAGAATGATGGGTGGCTTCGTCAGGAACTAGCGTCGTTTTCGTCTTACAGCTGCTCGCAAATTGTTTTGTAAAAAAAATTACAATAGTACTCTGCACTAACGGAGTGTCCTTGTGGGACGGTAGAATATGATTATATCATCCCAGTCGTATGTAATGATGATGATAGCTTTCACATTGGTTGAGGTATTCCGAACTGTAGGTTTTCTTGGTTACCCAGGATGACTCCACTATTGCCGTTTTAGCTGTGGTTAATACGCTCGGCCCAGGTTTCATCAATAGCAATGAATAGCGTAAGAAGACCTTACTTTCAAATCGATACTGCTCCAAGTATGTTCGAGCGGCATCACATCGCAGCGACTTGTGTAGTTGTCTAGTCAGATAATGTGGAACCGACCTTGATGCGATTTTACGCAATCCCAGGTTCTTCAGAATTTTCCGCACAGTCGAATGCACTAGTCCTGTATCGTTGGCTAATTGACGAATCGTGACGCTCCGATCCGGTAGCACTAACGCGTTCACGTTCTCCATATCTTAAATTACAGGAGGATGTCCGGAGGGCGGTATGTCTGACATTTTTTCGTCCATCATTGAAGCCTTTGACCCACCTTGCTACTGTACGGTAAGATAATGCACTTGCACTGCAAACATCTTTCAATATTTCGTGGAACTGTTTTGCATTCTTACCTCTAGCACATTCAATTTTCAACCAGCTCCCCTGATCTTGCTTCCTAAACATGACTATTCCCCCAGCACTCACTCAGAGCTAGTGGTGGGCACAAAAACCGGTTTTCCGGTTTTCACTTTATAAAAAAACCGAAACCGGTTCCCGAAAATATCAAACCGGTTATCGGCTTTCTCCAAAACCGGGTTCGGAATTTTACCGGATCCGGTTTTCTTCAAAACCGGCTCTTGTTTTTTTAATTTGTTCTATTTCTGATCAGAACAGTGTTTCGTTGTTCTCCGGAATCCGAATCCGTTTCCACAGAAATAGTTTTGTGTTTTCCAAAAGCTTTCACCGAAACCAGTTTCGGTGAAAACCAAACCAGTTTTGAAGAAAACCGTAAGCGGTTTCGATGGAAAAACGAACCGGTTTTTGGAGAAAACCGACATCAGTTTTGCTGTAAATCGAACCAGTTTTTCGTGTTTCGGTTTTTCTAGAACCGGTTTCCGGTTCCTATGAAAGCCGGTGTTCCCATCCGTACTCAGAACTGCCTTCTAACAGCTGCCGCTGTGCGCGCATGGAGGGGAGAGCAGGCGAGTTTATGTGCTCTGAGGGAGGGTCGGCATCTAACCTATCGCTGATATGAATTATCATGGATTACTTTGTTCCCAAGTATATGTATAGTAGTCTTAGGTGAGTGGTTAGCATACTGGTTTTCTTCATAGAGGGTCACGGGTTCGAGTCCGCGGAAATTACATTGTTTTCTTTTCTTTCTTTTTTTGCTTTCTACGTCAAGTGGAATTAACGTACTCCTGCAATAATATTTTTTTTTTTCGGAGAGGGCTTGGCCCCTAGACGGTTATTCCCCGCAAACTTACAAAATACGTATTCTCTTATTTGTTGCGTATTTTACTTACGCTGTTTCGTTGCAGTTCTCCTTTGACGTACATGTATTACTACAGTAGATATTCCGTACTCAACTGTTTGGAGGGTTCTATGCCCCACCCAACCGTTTTTCCAGAAAAATGAAACAGGTATTCCCTTATTTTACGTCTACAATGTCTGTGCACAATTTTATTCACTTCGGTTCACTTCTTGCCTTGCGGACGTCAGATTTAAGACCTTTGGGTGGAGGCACTTGCTAGTACTTCAAGTTTAGATATTACTAACCATAGAGCAAAAATGCTTAGAGACATAGAGAATCGGTCTTTCGGAATCAATGAAACGTCCCAACAAAACAACAACTTTTATTTCAAATTTTATATGTATATGCCAACCAGAAGTTTCGGAAATCTACCTCACAACACTGATCACAATATCAAAATATATTTTAGAACCCACTTGAGATAGATAGATCAAATTCTGTATATGAGCAAGTTGATGCTAGCCCCATCACCTTCGAAAATTTTGACTTTGAGAAGAAAAAATCAAATTCTGCAAATTTTAAAATCCCATTACCTATTTATAAAATAGCCAAACTCACAAAATAGTTAAACCGTTTAAAATTAATTTGTGGCTTAAACCTGCTTTGGTTTTTCTCATTTAACTTTAATTTATAAACGTATCCTAAGGGTAGGAAGAGTGCTCAAATATACAGGTATGAGCAAAATTATTTATGCGTCTCTTCAAGCTAACATTGTTTAAAAATATCTAAACTTCCTTCATATGTTCGAAAGTTTGGAAGGTTACAACAGGAACGGTTAATGACAAACACATTTGTAATGTTTATATTCAATATTATTTTAAAATAAAGAAATTAGAAGCAAAAAGGTTTAATTTGGCCAATATTACAAAAATTATCAACTCTATTGTAAGGATCACCACGTCGCCGTACCATGCAATAGCCATGCGTACTACACGTGTTAATAATAAACACAAACAAGCAGACGACGGTCCCGAAGAGGAGTCGCCAACCATCGCCAGCAGGCGGCAAGACGGAGATCACCGATGCCAGCCGACACTACAGGATAAAAGGAAGCCGCACTCAGCAACGAGCATCAATCTACTCAGGTTGATCGAACCACCTAAAACCCCTCTCACGACGCTTGGTCACCGAGAGGTACCCATCCTTAAGCCCACGACGCTTGGTCACCGAGAGAACCACACCTGCAAAACCCACGACGCTTGGTCACCGGGTTACTATCTTAATCTTACCCAAATATATATTAGAGGAATTACTTATTATAATTGTGTATATAAGGAGACTTTTTATAATAAAAACTTGAAGGGAAAGTCCAAATCCCGAGTACATTTAATTGCTCTATCCTTATAAACTGAAAGAATTCTACATGGTGGAGGCGCCGGGTATTTACGGACATTAAAAGAACTTTCCTAACGGATGCTCTTTTTCCTAACGAAAAACGGGCTTAGAAATTTTTAAGAGTAAAGTGTCTAAGTGTTAGTGTTACTAACGCAGGATCATATAAAGATAATATCCGTATTGTTATATGCACTCTCATTACTCTTAGCGGTAGATTGATTCGTTTAGGCTGGCAGGTATGTATGCCGGCAACTAAATTTGGAAAAATACATATAAAGAACGTGATAATAATATGGCAGAATCAGGCTCCCGTAAACCTGTTAATATTCCTCATCTAACTAGTTATTCTGGTCACAGTACAGACGACCCGGATCGATTTTTCATGCTGATCGATCATTTAGCTTCACTCCAGGCATGGACCCCCGAAAAGAAGAAAGAAATTTCCCGGTGTATTTATAGGATGTAACTCTCGATTTTGTTTTACAATTACAAAATCAGAATCAATTTGGCACCCCATATTACGATCAACTTAAAACGAAGTTAATTTCTTTGTCTCGTCCTAATTTACCAGAGTATAAGGCGCAATTACAAATTTTCCAAATACAGCAAAACGAAAATGAATCGGTCGATTCATATTTCTTAAGGAAATTAAGGGTCATTAGAGAGATAATGCCCGAGGCCTCAGAGGAACAAACCCCATTTTCTTTCATTACAAAGAAATTTACTGCAAAAGATAGCGTTAAAATCCTTTCAAACAGTCCAGCAGCTGCATTATCGACTTCATGAATTGGAAAAGTCTCAGGACCTCATGCAGAAGAGTAATTATGTGGAATTGCCACAGGCAATTTATTATTTAATCGGCTAACCTAACCGACCCTCAACACTCCCTTTATACGATTACCATAACCAAACAAATCATAATTAATATTTGCCAACCTATGTACAACATGCAACTTCTACTGTGCATCACACCCAACCTGCTCCTTGTTATTCACAATCGTTACCTTCTGCACCGCTATCGCAGAATATTTCCCCTCCACAGTCAACTTCCATTCAACCTGAAGTTTCAAATCCCTACCCCCACCAAAGTCAAAACCCGCCCTCACAACATCCTCACACAGATATCACTAAACTAGCCAACCAAATGGCCGAATTATCACTAGTGGTGGCACAGAATGCCATGAAAACCAATTCCAGACGTAATAACGGAGGAAGACATCGACAAAGAAACGAACAAAAGACGGGCGCAAAGAATAACAATAAAGGAAATAACGGTGGTAGGAAAAATAAAAAATTTGTAAAAGGCAACAAAGTATCTGTGTGCGCAATATGTCATAAGAAATAACATGGAGCACCTACGTGTTGGAATAATCAAAAAAATTCCAACCCGGGAAACGCATAGATAGGCACCCTGGCCAAAGTCAAGCCCCGCGGGCCATTTTTGAAACGTCGGCGTGGGCCACACAGAAACTACTACAATCAAAGAATAATCACAATCAAGAAGAGCAGGGAACAGCGGAAACTTTTAATGATGCGGACAACAATTTTTCACCCAGGTGACCTACGACGATCACTGAGAACATGTCAAGCTGGGGGCAGAAATAAAAATAATAAATTTTTGCTTAATATTAGTGTAAATTCAAGCTGTCTACCAGCTATAATAGACACTGGGTCTAGTCTTAGTTTATGGTCAAGACGGGACGTACCCCCAAATTGCAAATTGATACCTTAAATTTGCCTTCACGTCATACGGCCAATTTTACAATCGAGTTTCGGCACCTGCCCGCTAAGAGCGATATCAAGTTTACTCTCAGTCTCCAAAACTTCCAACGAACTATGAATTCTACGCATTGTCTCTTACAACATGAAGAGAACTCACTTCCTAAACATTGCTCGGCCTTTCATCTAGCGCCATCCTTCCCCTGGGCACTAATTGTCGTAGCGGCCTTAATAATCTTATCACAAATTGGAATTGGCTGCTTTTTTTGTTATTCATATAAGAGTGTGACTACGAACAATAGCTAATCTCACACAACTACCTTATTTTGCAGTATATATCATCTTCTTCCAATCATTACAACGGCCGCCGTAGTTATTATATTTTTGTATTCCTGTATATTTTATACCGTAGCCTCAGGAATAGGCCCGCCCTAACATCATCTCCCCCTAACATCGAGATTTCGTACCCAATCCTGATGGACTCATCACCCTCGGCATCAGAGGCAGTGCTACCGTCACACCTATATACTACGGCCCTTACCATTAGTGACCTAGTGTATAAATATTAATTGTTATTGCCAGAGCTTCGACAGCATCGCCTTTGAGGGAGATGACGGATCCTGCTTAGATTAAGAGGACAATCTGTCAGTGCTCCAACTTCAACTTTTATTTTAGACTTTATTTGTGTGATAGTGTCTCATACAGTGATATCAGTGACCAGTGCTTTTAACTTTGATTTTGTGTTTCAGTATTTAGTGCATTTCCAGTGTATACTGTGACCAATATGCAGATGATGGCACATAAAAATAATCCAATGGCTTATTTCTTTCTACGCCCCGGGGGTGGAAGGATCCCCACGTAGCCGTACCATGCGATAGCCATGCGTACTACACGTGTTAATAATAAAAACAAACAAGCAGACGAAGGTCCCGAACGGGAGTCGCGCACCATCGCCACCAGTCGGCAAGACGGTGATCACCGATGGCAGTCGACACTACAGGATAAAAGGAAGCCGCACTCAGCAACGAGCATCAATCTACCAGGTTGATCGAACGACGCTTGGTCACCGAGAGGTACCCGTCCTTAAGCCCACGACGCTTGGTCACCGGGTTTCTTTCCTCTTTCTCACGACGCCTGGTCTCCGAGAGAGAGACATCTAATCTAGACCCCTCTCACGACGTTTGGTCACCAAGAGAATCTCAACTGCACACCCACGACGCTTGGTCACCGGGTTAATATCTTAGTCTTACGCAAACATATAATAGAGCAATTAGTTATTATAATTGTGTGTATAAGGAGACTTTTTACAATAAAAAGTTGAAGGGAAAGTGCAAATCCCGAGTACATTTAATTGCTCTACCCTTATAAACTGAAAGAATTTTACAGTATTGGAAAGTATATTTTTTTAGACTGAGTAAGAATTCTGTAATTCAACTTAGGACGGAGACCTCTACGTCACTGACAGTGCGAACATTATATTCACAAATAAAACATTTAATCAAATATTTCTAACATTTCCTATATCTTCAGACATTTCCTATAAATAAAGCAAACAATGGAAATAATCTATCAAAGGGACGAATTGGAACACTATAATAATGCAAATCATGTTTTCTAGTAGAACAAGTAGATCGGGTGTAAGAAATCGATAGTAAATTTGAGTAACGTGAAATTGTAGAGTCAATCAGTAGACGTGATTGTAAGGTGCTCAAACCTCGAACTGAGAAATTTCTTTAATATTATAACTTCTTATTGTTTTTTGTATGTGAGAAATAATTAAACTTCTATTATTTAAGATTCATCACGATATCAAAATGTGAAAAAAAAATGTCTTTTTGCAACTTTATTACTACTCTTCATTTTTTGTTTGCAAAGGTTTTGTAAGTGTTGCCTGTGTGCTCATTGTGCATAAAGAAAGCTTTCCAGTAAATTCTATTTCTTAAAAGAACAAATGTAGGGAATTTATTAATCAATTTTCACGTATCGTCTCGAAAATTATATGAATGTCTCGTCTCGTGGCAGCACTAATTAATTAAATGCATTATATAACTTTTCCCTCTATCTACTTGTTTCATATACTTCCCTAGTAAATGTTTAATTCTCTCTATAAGGATTTATTGAGGTAAATGTTCTATAACGCATTTAATTAAGCAGTGATATTTCGAGACAAGACAGTCGTATATTCTAGACGAGACAACATTTTCACGAAACGAGACGAGTAGAGATTTTAAATTGCTCCGTCTCGCCACGTGTTAACACTAGTGATTCCACGAGACAAAATATTTCTCGTGTATCGTCTCGATAAATATAAATATTATATATAGGGCTGGTACCGAGACCGACAATTCGAGACGAGACCGAGACCGAGACGGACTTTTATATACCGAGACGAGACCGAGACGGACTTTTACATACCGAGATGAGACCGAGACCGAGACAGACCTCTATAAATCGATACGAGAACGAGACGAGACCATGGTCAGTCTCGAAAGTCTCGGTCTCGTCTCGAATATTGATAGTTATTTTGCCTTTACTCAAAATTTGTGTCGTTGCTGTATGAGAAAATATGGGATCTGTTGACTGATGTACCTGTACAGTGGCGTATTTACGGGGTAGGTATCGGGCTCAAGCCCCTCCCGAAATAAATTTGTAATCATTTTTCCGCATTGCATGTACTACCATGAGCAAAATAAATGACGCGTCTTTTTATTCTGAAGTTTTTTGAAAATATCTCCATTTTCTTTATATGTTCGAAATTTCGGAAGGTTTCCCCAGCAGGACAGGTTAATAACAAACACGTTTTTAATATTTGTGTTAGATATTAGCTTAAAATAAATAATTAGAAGCAAAAAACATTAAATCGACAGAAATCTCGAGAATTACCAACTCTGCTGAAGTGGGAAATTTTCAAGAACGCGAGGGAATTCTGCAGTTCAACACGAAGCAGCGACATCTATGTCATTGAGAGAGACGTGGATTAGATCTACAAACGAAACTTTTAACGAAACATTTCTAATGTGTCTTATTACATGCATTATCAGCGAACTCCAAATATATGAATCTATGGTAAGTATTAACGTATAGATAGAGCAAATAGTGGAAATTACCTATGGAAAAAGACGAATTCTTAGCACAATCGTAATGAAAAATCGTCTTTACCGTAGAACAGATTTAGTTCACGTAAGAAAACAACTAGCTCAGTTAGTTAAAGCAACGAGTCTGTATGCCGAAGGTATGGGTTCGAACCCCAGGGAAGTGCCGTTATAATTTTTATTACTGTGGTTATTTTATTTATTTTTTATGTGGGAAAAAATCAAATTGTAACATATGTGTAAAACTCATGACGATACCAAAAAAACAAAAAAAAAATGCCGTTCTTGCACTTCCATTAGTGTCTCTAATTTTTGTTTGCAAACAGTTTCGTAATAATTTCCCCTGTGCTCACTACTCACTACATGCTCACTGGTGCATAACGAATGTTTTCCAGTAAATGTTAATTCTAATTTGGAGAATTTTATAAAGTTTCACAATGTTTCTCGCTTGATAGTCTTCTATCTACTTTTTTGGACACTTTGATAACAGATTTCCCTATTAAATGTTTAATTTCCCCTATATATATTTAATTACAGAAAAGTTTTACATGTATTTTTCTTAAATTGAAATTGTTTTGAATTTGCCACATGAAGTAAGTAGCCCGAAGGAGGAGAACTGAAGTAACTGATATTCTACATAAACGCAACCTATTGTAGAATTATTATGCTTCCTAACTTCAGCACATAATCTTTACGTTGGTCAGACAGAGAAAAACCCTGTTTTTTCCTCTCCTATGACCACTCATCTTAAAGCTCTGCATGTAATGATTCGTGTCACATAATTTCGGCTCTCCAAAGACATTTATTATTATTATTATTATTATTATTATTATTATTATTATTATTATTATTATTATTATTATTCCTGAATGTGCCACCCTTACATAATGTAACTTTAGATATCTTGGTTTAAAGTGCTTTCTTTAGTAATAATTTGAGCAACCATGTAACAAAATTTAAAATGTATGAGGGGGCACGAAGTTTTATTTCCCTCCTCCCTCTCTTTTCAGCACCGTCCCAACAGAAAGTATATAATTTCTGACAAGCGGAGTAGACAAAATGAATAAGAAATATATTTAAAGTAACCTTTCCTCCTTCGTGAATGGAATATCACGTAACATTTTTTATTCTACTGAAGACGACCCTAGGCCGTTATGGTTAAGTAACAAAAGTTGCTGTGACCAACTGAGTTTCGATTTCTTACGCGAAAAAAGTCTGTTATATTACGAGGCATGCTTTTCATTAGCAAAACTGTTCGAAGTAATACGAACATGGCTCAAGAACAGAGACGGAACTGAATTACCACTCGATTGACCTTGAGGCCAAATCACCAAAGAGTAGCTATAAACGTAAGTTCAGCATGCATTTCTGTGGAGTTCTGTTCAGTATTCCTATCTGCCAATCACGCTTGTTTGTAAGAGTAATATTTTACAAACCTAACCTTTCGATAGAGCACAATAGCAAAAGAATAAAAGGGAAGGAATTCTTGCCCTTGTGAACGCTGGATACCACCATGTGCAATAAAACTGTCGCGTCTCCTTGAAGTGATATTTTATCGAAAATAACTCTTTTCCCTTTATATATCCGAAGTTTTTGAGGGTTTCAAAATGAGGAAACGTTACTGACAAACAAGGACGCATTTAGGGGTGGGTACAGGGGGTCCGGACCCCCTCTGAAATCCCAACTTTTCTGTAAATTTAGCCTAATTTTTGGGATTATCTTTTAAAATTTTATTATAATTTATACTAATATTGAAGTCGGGCCCCTTCCGAAATAAATTACTGTATACGTGTCTGCTGACAATTTTCAATATATTCGTTAAATAATAAAGTAAAATAATTAAATTAGGAGCAAAAAGCTTCAACACGGGCTAACTTTTGTCCACTGCCAATGTGTTAGAAGGGATATTAATAGCAAAAACTGCTAGTCAATGCTGAACCTTGAAACTTCACCCCGAACAGCAAGCCTATTATTGAGAACTACATATGAAACATTTTATCAAAACTTATCTAGCTTTTATCTGGCATGAAATTATTATATACACTAAAATGCACTATCCTAAAATGTGTATCTAAACATTGCTCTACGTATCTACGAAGCAATGAAAATTATTTATCGAAATATTTGGGCAGGAAACTCTAACAGCCAGCCATTTTATTTAAATCGTAATAAACCCTGTAACCGTGCGTTAACGTGAAGACAAAGCTTGGTCTATTGGTAATGTGTTGGAAGAATGAAAACTCAATGTTCGTAGGTTCGAATTTATCCACTCACCAAAACATTTTATTCTTATGTGTAACGATGAAATAAGAAAGAAAAATGTATAACCGTTAAGACAAAACTTCAACCAAGTCTGAAGAGAACAATACTAAAATAGTAACACAATGACGTCAACCAAGAATTATTTCATGTAGCGTTTGGACGAAATTACAACTGTCAACAATTGCAGAAGTAAAAACAGGCTGATAGGCGTAATGTAGTCTAGACTTCTGAATGCATTTACTTCCTCAAAACTTCCGTCTCGTCATTGGTATGCCGTTAGTCATGGTAAAACCTTTCAATTGGAAGTGAAATGACAAACTAAAACAGTTTTAAATCAATAAATGTCTATGTGTAAAAGTAGGTGTCTCTTATCTGTAGTTCTGAGTTCCTTTTACTTTGAAGTGACAAATGAGAGAAAAAAGTATGGTGATCGAAAAAAAAATCAAATTTGAGATTTCAACGAATTTACACGTATTATAGCCCCTAATACCGAAAAAGTTATTTTTTGATACATGTTCATCTGTTCGTCCGTCCGTTCGCTACACTTTTCTGTGCACTCGCCTAGAGGCCAACCGTTCAACTTATCTGCACCAAATTTTAGTTTAAGATTTTCATAGTATTTCCTATAGTTTCTTTTATTTCCCTCCTACTCCCAAAACAAGGGTAGTTTCCTGTACGATGAAAATAGAAAAAATATATTTTCTAATAACTGGCTCTAACGATCTTGTTTTCTTTCTTTTTTTATGAATCAATATTTAGTTAGCAACCCTATTTTGTGGTATAAGGCATTTATCTGAGAAAAATCTACAAGGGGTAGTTTATACTTAGGGGTGAGTTTTTTCTCAGTGATTTTCTCAAAATGGACTCAAGTGTTTTCGTTCATATTTCATAAATAAATATTTCATTAATAACTTAACAATATGGCATAAATAACTCGTTTGTCCTAAAAAAAATGCGAGGGGTAGTTTATTCTTGGTGGAGTGTGTTGTCTGGGTGATTTTCTCAAAAATGACTCAAAAGAGTTTATTCGTATTTCAAAAATACATATTTCGTTAATAACCGAACAATATGGCAAAACTCGTTTGTCCTGAAAAAAAATATACGAGGGGTAGTTTACTCTTGGGGGTGTTTTTCCTCCACGGTTTTCTCTAAAATGAATCAAGCAATTTTGTTCGTACTCAGAAATAAATATTTCATTAAAAACCTAATAATATGGAATAACTCGCTTGCCCTGAAAGAATCCTCAAGAGATAGTTTATTCGGGGAGTTATTTTCCCTCACGATTTTCTCAAATCTTACGTGGACAATTTTATTGATAATTCATAAATAAATATTTCATTAATAACCCTATATTTTAGTATAAGTCATTTCTATGAAATACAATTACGACGGATAGATTATTTTGGGGGTCAAGGTTTTTCCCAACAATTTTCTCGAACGACAGCTGATTTTGTTCAAATTTCGCAAATAAATATTTCATTAATAAGCAAAAGTATATCTTAACTCATTGTTCGAAACAATTCACAAGAGGTAGGTTACTTCTGACGTGTTCTTTTTGAACGACTTTCTCGAAAATGACTCATTTGATTTTTTCATATTTCATAAACAATGATTGCATTAATTGCTCTATTATATGTCGAAAATGTGCTCAAAGTGTGAGTTAGATTTGTAGTGTGGATTTTCTTCAATCGAAGTTTTTTATTCGATAATCTGACATTCGATGTATTTGAATAATACGATATTTTTTTTTCGTATTATCCAAATACACACTTCAGTAACAACTGCGGCCTAACACAGTTAAGAAATTGAATTGAAAAAGTTTAGTGCGGTGGCCCTGTAATTGAATATTTTTTGGTAAACACCCTAGCTTTTTGTGGTAATTTCAGGCTTTTCTTTTTCGAGCGACAAAAGAGAGAAGAAAATATGGTGATTGTGAAAATAGTATATCAAATTCAGATTTCAACGGATTTACATACTTCATGGCGTCTACATACCGGAAATGTGATTTATCGCTACCCATCCTTCCGGTCCGTCCGTTCGGTACACTTTTCTGTGCACTCGCCTAGAGGCCATACCGTTCAACGTATCTACACCAAATTTTAAACTTAGGGTTTACATAGTATTCCTACAGGAGATTTTCCCATTTTTTCCTACCGCCTAAAATAAGTGTGGTTTACTAACAGCCGAAAATCGAAAAAAGCTATTTTCTCCAAAATGGTTTTAACAATTTCGTTTATTTTTCATTAATCAATATTTAATTAACAACCCTATATTGCAGTATCAAATATTTCTCTTAGAAAAATTTACGAGGGGTAGTTTATTCTTGGAGGTGACTTTTTCTCGACGATGTTCTCAGAAAGGACACTGGCAAATTTTGTACACACTTCATAAACAAATATTTAACCTTGCAGCATGGTATAAGTCAATTAAATGGAATATCTAGTTTAACGTTGCACGATTATGCACCTACGCTAAGGGAGAATGATGATGAATGAAATGATGAAATGAAGAAAGTGGGAGGAAAATGGAAAATTCCAAGAAAACCCATACCCATGCACACGGTATTTGTCTACCTCAAATTTCACTTGGCGCGAAGTGGAGTCGAGCCACGGACCCCATGAATGCTCTATTATTATTATTATTATTATTATTATTATTATTATTATTATTATTATTATTATATTATTAAAATAATAATAATAATAATTGAAGTGAGCTTAACGAGTTTCAACCGTCCGACTCAACCAATGTTTAGGTGCCTGTTCGTTCGCCTACTCCATGACAACTTTTCATAAAAGACATTTCCTTTTAATGAAACTATTAGTAAGTGCCTTTTAGCTTTGAGAAGTAACTATGCTTGGAATTTGAAATCTGCAAAATATAAGAGGTAAAATTAACCAAATGGTGCAAGTTTACACTAATGTATACAAAACAATTTTGCAATATCAATTACGTGAATCTTGTCCCATAAAGAAGCCGAAACCCCTACACCAAAGAGCCCTCCGAGATTTGATAATTGTCCACAAGGACTGAAATTGTCATTTGAAGCCAAGACTTTAATATGAAGCCAATAATTTCTTTAAAATAGACGAAAAATTCGAAAGTTATAAGCATTTTCATATTTTTGCCTTTTCCCATAATGGAGCCGTAGCACACTATACTGATGAGCCCCCCCCCCCCCCGACTCCAGGATTTGATCATTCTCCATCGGACTGAAATTGCCATTTGGAACCAACACTTTAATACGAAGCCCAACAATTCTTTAAAATAGACGAAAAATTCGAACGTTAGAAACATTTTAATATTTTTGCCTTTTCTCATAAGGGGCCCGTATTAGCCTACACTGAAGAGCCCCACGAGATTTGATCCTTGACCACTGGGACTGAAATTTTAATCTGAAACCAAAACTTTAATATGAAGCCAAAAATTAAACTTTTACATCAATTTAAACTGACTGGGTTCCAGTTCACTCTACTATTATGTTTAGTTTAGTTAAGTGGTAATTTGTGACAGCTTCACATCATCAAAAGAATCTTTCACTCCCCTCCCCTCCCAGAAGTTTGTGCTGGATCCGCCACTAGATTCAATAGACATTTTTCCTATTCTTTTTATCACCTTGTTGGGGCTCCCTCGTACAAATAAAGAAGCGGTAATATTACAATCAAGGGGCGCTATATATTAGGTATTTCTTTAGTTACCTACCCCTAACCGCACAGGGCCATCTTTGGTAGAATAAAAAAATGCTACGTGATACTCCAATCATGAAAGGGGAGAGGATGCTGTAAATATATTTCTTATTCATTTTGTCTACCCTCCTTATGAGAAATTACTTTCTGTTGGAAGGGTATTGAAATGAGAGGGGCAAAATAAAACGCCGTACCAGCTCCTACATGGTTGTTCAAATAATTACTAAAGAAAGCACTTTAGACTAAGATATCTAAGATTTAAACTAAGAAACTAAGATATCCTTACATTATGTAAGGATGGCATATTCAGGATTATTATTATTATTATTATTATTATTATTATTATTATTATTATTATTATTATTATTATTATTATTATTATTATTATTATTATTATTATTATTATATGAATGTTTTTCTAGCACCGAAATTTTGTGAGACGAACAATGGAATGTAGAGGTTTAAGATGGGTGGTCATAGGGAGGAAAAACCAGAATTTTTTTCTGTCTGACTCTCTAACGTGAAGATTATGTGCTGATGGCAAGAAGTATCATCATTCTACAATAGGTAGCTTTTACGTAGAATATCAATTACTTGAGTTTTCCTCCTTCGAGCTACTTATCTCATGTGGTAAATTCAAAACAATTTCAATTTAATACAAATACATTGTAAAACTTTTCCGTAATTAAACATCTAGGGAAAATTAAACATTTAATAGGGAAATCTGTTATCAAAATATCCAAACAAGTAGATAGAAGACTATCTAGTGAGAAATATTGTGAAACTTTATAAAATTCTCCAAATTAGGATTAACATTTACTGGGAAACAACGCGCCAGCGAGCATTACGTATAGTGAGCAGTGAGCACAGGGGAAATAATTACTAAACTTTTTGCAAACAAAATTAGGGATGCTAATGCAAGTGCGACAACGACATTTTTTCTTTTTTTGTTATCGTCATGAATTTTACACATGTTACAATTTGATTCTTTCCCACATAAAAAATAAATAAAATAACCATAATAATAAAAATGACAACGTCACTTCCATCTGGATTCGAACCCGCTACCTTCGGCATACAGACTAGTTGCTTTAACTAACTCAGCTATTTGTTTTCTTACGTGAACTGACCCTGTTCTACGGTAAAGACGATTTTTCATTACGGTCGCGCTACCAATTCGTCCTTTTCCATAGACAATTTCCACTTTTTGCTGTATCTTTACGTTAATACTTGGCATATATTCATATATTTGGAGTTTGCAGATAATGCACGAAATAAGACATATTAGAAATATTTCGTTAAAAGTTTCGTTTGTAGATTTTATCCACATTTCTCTCAGTGACATAGATGTCGCTGCTTTGTGTTGAAGTGCAGAATTCCCTCGCGTTCTTGAAAATTTCCCACTTTAGCAGAGTTGGTAATTCTCGAGATTTCTGTCGATTTAATGTTTTTTGCTTCTAATTTATTTATTTTAAGCTAATATCTAACACAAATATTAAAAACGTGTTTGTTATTAACCTGTCCTGCTGGGGAAACCTTCCGAAATTTCGAACATATAAAGAAAACAGAGATATTTTCAAAAAATTTCAAAATAAAGAGACGCGTCATTTATTTTGCTCATGGTAGTACAACACAAATGTTTGTTACCGGTTCCTCAAGCCTCTCCCGAAACAAAATCCACTGCTGTTGTATATAATCTTCTCTCTCTCTCCCTCTATCTATCTATCTATCTATCTATATATATATATATATATATATATATATATATATATATATATATATATATATATATATATATATATATATATATGGTGGCCCATTTTAATCTTTCCATGGAAATATCTCGAAAACGGTTGAACATAAATTAACTGAACAAAAACTAAAATAAGAAATACGATGTCATGGTGCCCCTCAGGGCCGCTCTTCAAGGGGGCCCGGGGCCCAACTTTAAAATCTTAAATGGAAACATGGTTCGAGTGACACCTCGTTCGATAGGTCTTTAAAAACTAAAAAGCGATGTAGCAAAAGATCTTTCATATCGGTCACCGTATTCAAAATAGCCCCCAAGATATGTTACTTGCATCAGATGAACGTCCAGTAGCACTAATATGAAAACGGTTGAACATAAATGAACCAAACAAAAATTCAAATATTAAATCCACGGGGCAAATCGAATGATGTTGTCGCGGTGCCCCCCAGGGCCGGGTTTCATGGGTGCCCAGGCCCAACTTAGAAATTTTAAACGAAAATATGGGTCAAGTGATACCTCGTTCGATAGGTCTTCATACACTAACCAGCGTTTTGGCAAAAGATTATTCATATGGGTCACCGTTTTCAAAATGGTCGCCCAGACATGGTGCCTGTATCAGATAAAACGTCCAGTACCACTAATATGAAAACGGTTGAAGATAATAACGGATGATCAGAATAAAACTCCTATAGGAAATCACAAAGGGTATTTATCATTCCAGGACTCGAAAATGTTGGAACAGAGAGAAGATGCCTAAAGTAAAAGTGCCATAATGCAAAGGAAAAAATCTAGTTACTAGAAAATCATCGTTCCAACGTCCTCCGTAAGTGGGTGAAGCGGGACGGGAAGAAACGGTGAAATTGCAAATAAGAACCTTAGGTTTTGCAAATTGTATCTACACAACAAAATTATCTGAAATGTGATTTTATAGCAAATAGGTGTCTTTAAAAAAAAGTAGGTAAAATTCTTGTTAAATATTACTTTTCATTTTGATTGCAGGCAATGATTTGAGCAAAAATGAATCAACTGAAATGCGAAACCAATTTGTCGAACAATGCAATTTTAGAACAACGTGTACAAATGTTGGTTTTGCTCAAAAGTCGTCTGCACAGTATTGGTTCATTACTTCATTACAGTACCAGTTACTTGTATACCCAAGTGTTTCAGACAAGCCATACCTATTGCAAGTAAAAGTGGGGTTCTTATTTGAGATTTTACCATTCATTTCCGTTTCACCCACTTACGGAGGGAGATCGGAAATATAATTTTCTAAGAATTAGATTCCTCTTTAAGCATTATCTCACTTATACTTTAATAATCTTTTTCTCCGTTGGAATGATAAATACCTTCTGCGATTTCCTATACGAATTTTATCCTATTCATTTTTCTCCAACCGTTTAGTGGTACTGGACGTTTCATCTAATATAGGTACCATGTCTTGGCGCCCATTTTGAATGCGGTAACCGATATGAAAAATCTTTTACCACAACACTTTTTAGTTTTTAAAGATCTATCGAACGAGATATCACTTGACCAAGGTTTTTCCATTGTCAATTTTGAAGTTGGGGCCCCATGAAGGCGGCCCTGAGGGTCACCACGACATCTTTCGACGTGCTTTATGTCATTTTCCTGTTTCACTTTTTGTTCTGTTCATTGTCACAACTCTGTTTATTGTTTGAAGGTCTATCGAACGAGGTATCACTTGCCCGATGTTTCCATTTAAAATTTTAAAGTTGGTCCCTGGCTCCCCATGATGGGCGGCTCTTGGGGACACCACCATTCTATGTGCCCCCATGGCTTTCCTATTTGAACTTTTGTTTGGTTAATTTATGTTCAACAGTTTTTATATTAGTGCTACTGGACAATTAACTGATACAGGTAACATAATTATCTTGGGTGCCATTTTAAAAACGGTGACCGATATAAAAAACAATATTTTGCCACATTCCTTTTCAGTTTCTAAAGATCTATCGATGAGGTGTCACTCGCCTCATGTTTCCATTTAAAATTTTAAAGTTGGGCCCCGGGCGCCCTTGAAGAGCGGCCCTGGGGGACACCATGACATCACCATTCGATTTCCCCTTAGTATTTCCTATTTGAGTTTTTGTTCAGTTTATTTATGTTCAACTGTTTTCGAGATATTTCCGTGGAAAGATTAAAATGGGCCACCCTAACCGAGGATCCAGGATTTGATCAAGGGAGGTTCTAAACCATACTTTGCCTCTTTATCCAGTGTAAAGCAGGATTGAAGCTCATTTTATTCAGTGTAGCTATACCTGAGCGTTAAGGGGTATATAGCCCCTATAGCCCTTCCCTTGGATCCGCGCCTATATATAAACAAGCAGTGTTACCAACGCAAAATAAAGTTGTATTTTCTCAAATTGCACTATGTAAGGTATTACCTATTTCTAATTTAGATATTAAATAAAACCACAATACCACATATATTATTCAGTGTAACAAAGGACAATACAAGATCACTAACATCAACATTTTGGAGATCACTAATAACTCAAATAGTATAGACGGTGCAATGCGCATCATTTGTATCTTAGCGTCAAATACTATGATCATGGTATAATGTATTTCGAATGAGTGAAGGAATAAAGTTACAGGAAATGAAAAATTTAACTTTTTCTACAGACTTTACTTCGAAAACGTGCTGACATATCACGTCTCATGTAGATGCTTCCAAAAGACTTAAGTGATCATAATGTCATTTACAAGAATTGTTATTTCAAACCGTTTCAGAGATACCAAACACGGATAGTGATTGTTTTATTGCTTAAAATAACGCATTTGTGTTAAGTTTTTATAATGATTGTTGTTTTAGTTTGTTTCTATAATGTTACAACAATAGTTTTTGGTTGTTTAATTGAAACAAGTTGCAGTTGCATTATTTTAAGCAGTGTTGCCAACTTAAATAAATTGCTAAATATTATTCTAGATAGGTGCAAACAAAGTAAGCTGCAAAATATTTTAATAACTCGTAATTTGCTTTATGGTGCAAGAATGGTTTCAAAAGATGACGTTTTTCATAGTCTTTGGGCTATTTATACTGTTAATGTCAAAGTTTTCGTTACGGCAATACATGTAAATGCAAATTGTAACTGAAATTAAATGTAACTGATAACTTTTCAGTAACACTAGTTGTTCCCCTAAGCCTTAGGCCTGATGTACACAAAGCCATGCTTAATTAAAAGTTCTAAATACACCTTAGTTACATTTCACTTGTTTTAGTTTGACTACCGGCCACCTCAAACTCGATCCATACCATATAGCTATATGCAATTATTCAAGGACTTAAAGTTAGTAATACACATTTTTAGTTCGGTTTGTTTTAGTTTAACGTTCCATGGTTATACTAGGGCGCCTAAAGGGGACGTGGAGCTAATGATTATAACGGAAACCGAACCACTTCAGTCGTTCAACTGTACCCCCACTGGAAATCGAATTTGGGACCACGCGAACCGAAGTCAAGCGTGCTAGCCGCTAGACCAAATGGAGGTCCTCACATTGTGTTGATTTAAATCATTGAGTCAGTGTTGCCAGATTCGAAGATCAAAAAGTAGTGTGTCTGTGCTCCAAAAGTAGTGGATTTGAACTATTTGTAGGCCAAATATATACAGTAGAAATGAATTATTTGGCAACTAATGACTGGTACTAATTGAATAATTTTTAACATGGGTTGGAAAGTGTGCTGGACATATTGCAAGAAATTATGATCGATGAACAAAAGCAATTCTAGACAGGATACCACGAGATAAAAACAGCCTAATAAATGTCCTTATACAAGAAGGTTTGACGAAATCAAGAACAACTGGGGAGTAACCTGAAAAAGAATTACTTAAGATAGATAGTTGTGGAGAAGACTTGGAAAGACCTTCATCCAGCAGTGGATTGACAATAGTTGATTATGATTATGGCTATGTTTTATTATATCTGGACCTCAGAGGTGAACTAAACCAAGTCATAATTTCGTAATTTTACAAGAGAAGCGAAAAACCAGTAACTTAATAAGACCTATAGTACTGTTTTCAAACTATACTAAGTAGTTACAAAGTAATAGGATGCTTTTAGACTTATATTGTTACACCACTAGAAAGAACATAGTCTATTAAAAAAGTATTCTTCACTCAATTTTGACCAAGAATGACTTAGCATAGTCTACCTCTAAAGTTCATGTATATACATAACTTTTACCAGGTAAGGTAGGATAAAATGAGATCCAAAATTTAACGAAATTCGTACAGCGAAAAACAAATTTGATTCTTCATATTGCAGCAAAACTACGAAAATTAATACAAAAGAAAACTAGAAAGTTAAGAATCACTTGTTTTGCCGAGACAGAGAAAATAGATACATATAGCTCGAATTACCTATATACTTACATAATATGTATGTCCATGTTTCGCAAGTAATTTTCAAGCAATATAAAATTTCAGCGTAATGAACGCATATTTAATTTTCTCGAATAAAGATCACATGCACCGCTGAGAAAAATGAAATGAAATCTTTGAGTTTTACGTCCCACGATTATGCCGGTTAGGCTAAAGGAGACGGTGATGAGTAATGAATGAAATGGTGGAATGAAGAAAGTGGGAAGAAACCCACGCACACGGTGTTTGTCCACCACAGAGTTCACTTGGCGGGGATTTGGATCGAACCCGGGACCCCATGCACCAAAGGTGAACGCTCTACCACTGAGCCACCGCGGCTCCATGCACCGTTGAGAACTCAGGAATAAGCTTAATCTATGTTACAGCACTGGATATATGCTTATATAATACATTACGACCTTATAAACTTGTATAAGAAACGGAATGTACTTAAAGTGAAACGCGAACTATACGAACATAAGACTTTGAATCTAACTGGTTTGGAGATACAACCCGAGACCACAGATAGCAAAGATGAGTGCCGTAGCTACCACCATAAGGTTAAGGAAGTGCCTGTTTTAAAGTGTCAATTAAACACTGAGATGTGAAACGGTAATAAAGCAATTGATCAATTTGAAACAAAATATATGGTATAATAATTTAGTCTATTTGTTAAGATAATGAACGTTATATTCTGTTTTTAAAATGACAATCAAAGCAGAGTGTTTTGGATAATAACTGAGAAATTGTAAAATTTCAATTTCGATACGATTAAATACATTCGTGCTGCTATGTGTTGCGTTATCCGTTAGGAGGTATTGAACAATTCTGATTCAAAGAAAGTAAATAAACTACTGTATAGTACTGGAGTTAATTTAATAGAGTTTAATTGTATAGGCAGTACTGAGGCTATTTAAGACAAAGTCTATTGCAGAAAGTGAAATATGGGTTACTATTATCCCTTTATCCCAGGTATGTTATACCCACTGATGATTGAACTCGGAACACACGCATGGAAAGCATTAGCGCTAGCAAATTAGCTACGAAGAAATACACCATACCATAATTTTGTCAAGAATGAAGGCAAAAAGTAAGAACCGGAAACGACAGACTGTACGATAATAATACTTTCACAATTTTAATTTCATACTATTTATTTCGAGACTTTCGAGACGAGACCCGAGACGAGACCGAGACTTGGCCTTCGAGACCGAGATCGAGACAAGCATCTGTTGACCGAGACGAGACCGAGACCGAGACGGCGATTTTTGACTCGAGACGAGATCGAGACCGAGACCGCTACTTATCAACCGAGACGAGACCGAGACTGTACAATGTCTCGTCTCGTCTCGTCTCGATACCATCCCTAATTATATATATCAGGTTGTAAAGAAAGTTCTTGCAGTTTCCAACCTTGAATTTCAAACGAGCATATCTCAATTCAAACAAACATTTGTTAATCTAAATAAAAACCATGATAATCAATGCGCTTTTGCCAACGAGAAACAAGTGTGTTAATGCCGATAGCATAGAATTCTGGAGTTCTGGATGCGACGAAGTCGTTGAAGATCGCTTCGGTATTGTCTCTGCTTTTGAAGCATTTCTCGCGGAGGAAGTTGTAGTCGGTGGGCGTGAGGTCTAGCGAGTATTGTGGATGAGGCAGAGTTTCGTAGCCCAATGCGTTCAACTTTTGCAGCATTTGTTGTGCAACATGCGGACGAGCGTTGTCGTGGAGCATGATTGGTCCCTTTCTGTTGACCAATGCCGGGAACATACGTCGAAGCTCTGGTCATTTCGTCGATTTGTTGGCAGTGCCGTAATCGTTTAGCCCGGATTCAGGAAGCTGTGATGGATGAGACCGGCTGCAGACCACCAAACAGTTACCATGATCTTCTGTTGGTGGAGTTTTGGCTTCGGTAACTGATGAGGAGCTTTGCCGACGTCTAACCTCTGCGCCGAATGTCGCCTATTGTTGTAAAGGATCCACTTCTCATCAGACGTCACAATCCTGTCGAGAAACGGGTTAATCTTGTTCCGCAGAATATATATATAGGCACACTATTATAACGACACTTGAGTTGAAAATACATCACTGAAAATGGAAGTAACGAAACCGCAATAACTTTCTTTAAAACCTGATATAAATAACGAGACATTTATATAATTTTCTGGACGAGACGGCATTTGCACGAGACCACACCAAACAGCCTACAATCTCGTCTTGCGGTCACATTATTAAATTAGGTAACTTTGTCCTAGGCAACATTTAAAAATCAGTAACCGTCGAAAAGGTTTAATTAAATGAACAAGTAGTGAATTCCTGACTCATGTCCCATTTGGAACACTTTATATTTAGTTATTGACTAACAATTTTAGAACTGTTGCGACTAAGGTGGAGACGGGAGTATTTTCTATTAATTCCAAAGGCGTCAACAGGGAAGCGTATGAAATTTAGTATATATTTTATATGAAGAAATTAACCAATACATTTCTAATCTGCAAAATGAAGTTCCTAACAGCGTAAAGGTTTTCTTTTTTTAGAAAAAATAACAGTAATTGTCCACATTCTGCTGTGCTTGGGGTCCCGGGTTCGATCCCAGCCCCCGCCAAGTGAACTTTGTGGTGGACAAACACCGTGTGCGTGGATTTTCTCGGGGTTCTCCCGTTTCCTCCCACATTCTTCATTCCACCATTTCATTCATCACTCATCATCACCGTCTCCTTTAGCCTAACCGGCATAACCGTGGGACGTAAAACTCAAAGATTTCATTTCATTCATTTCCACATTCTGCTTGAGTCGAATGTATTACAGACGTTCCCAGCAAGCAATTGAAACCGTTCAAAGTTTTCAAAGACTCATTTGGTTCAAGACTAGCATCATGAAATAACCATGTGTTGAGTTTTACCTACGAATTCTGTCACCTCCCATACTTTTGGTTTTGCATTCGTCAATGACTCGTGGCGGACTAAATCATTGATCAGATAATGGCAACTGCTTTGATACAAATGCAGAGTATGAGAATTAAATCTGTCATATCTATAGTTTAGTGGGGAGAAGAAACAAACTTGTCAACCAAAGATTTAAGAACAACTCAAGTTATTAATATAAACTTCGCCGAAGATTATTCACTTTTATCATCATAAAAGAAATACGAAAGACGTTTTGAATCGAAGAAATATAACATACAACTTTCAAGTGGAGGAAAAGAAACCTAACGTAACTACACTAAAGAAAAATCATTTACAGCGTAGTAATCGTGGTTCAGTGTTCAAGGCGCTCGACCAGTAATCTGGAGGTTTGTGGTTCGAATCCACGTCGGGCAACTTTTTCTTTTACTTTAGGATTTTTGATGGCGATTGATCGACGAGGACACACGTTTTATTATATTCAAATATTTGATACTCACAGTCAGTTGTTTCAATACTTTAACTATCAAATCTTCAGGAATTATAATAGTAATAATAATTATTATTATCTCGTAGAAGATTAAAAGCTAGGAGCTAATTATCGCTCAGGTCATACCATTACAAGCAGAAACGTGACATTTGGCAAGAATATTTTGGTTTTGTCTAATGTTGCCCATGAGAAGAAGAATTTCTCATCTCGTTTCTTAAACAAACAAAATAACATGAGAATTAACATTTTACATTCGAGACGGAACAAGGCTAACTTAAATTATCGTCTCGCTTTTGAGATGAGGATCGAGACGAGACGAAAAGTATCGTAAACCTTTCTTGTCTTGTCTCGATTTTCGAAATTGTGTATGTCCATTCTTTAAGTAACAATTACTCTGTAGACTGAATCTTACAGGCTTTTTGTTACTTTGTATTTCAGACCTGATCGAATTGCGGTCTGTGTAGGTATTTCTGTAGCAAAGCTTTTATAATTACCTGTTCATATCCTAAAAATTAGTTTATTACATGCCTTACTGTTGAGTGATATTCAGTTGTTTTCATTAGAGTTATTTTCCTTAAAACATACAGTAGAATACTTTCTACATGAAACTTTAGTAGAACGCTTTCGTTTAAAATGTAGGTAGTTGCAGAGGTGTGTCTTGATGGTACATAACCCCTTCTTCAAAATCCCTACGTTTAAGTAAGTTTTGCCAAATTTTAGGGAAACCTAAAAATTTGCATTACCATTATTATTATTATTATTATTATTATTATTATTATTATTATTATTATTATTATTATTATTATTATTATTATTACTGAAGTGTTGTTAACTTAATAGTTCCAACCAGCTCCCGCCTAGTGGGCATTGTGCTGAACAAACACCGTGTGTGTAGGTTTTCTCCGGGTTCCGATTCCTCCCACTTTCTTTATTTCAATATTTCTTTCATTCTCATGGACGTCTTCTGTAGCTTAGCCGGCATAACCATTGCTTAAAAACAATTTTTATGGCTCTTGTGAGTTCAGTATCCCTACCTATCTTCATGAAATTTTCCGGGAAACTTTCCGTTTAACATTTAGCTACTTGTAAGGACGTATGCAGAGGGTATGTCCTGATGGTCCTGACACTGCTCTCCAATTCCGATTATTTTGTAAATTTTGCCTAACGCTAGTGGTGATTTTAGAGATTTTAATACAATCTGTCCTCATACGGAATTTGTCTTCTATATTATTATTATTATTATTATTATTATTATTATTATTATTATTATTATTATTATTATTATTATTATTATTACAGAATATTTGAGACCTCAACATTACGTCCTATTCCAATGCAAATAAGATACTGAAGTTAAGAAAAATGAAAAAAATTTGGACCCTCTATAAGGATGAATTGACTTATAGGAGATATTTTGGAAGGAAAAGATGGGGAAAAAGAAGGTGTCAGCTGCTGGACGATATGAAAATCAAACCTTCGGATGCCTTAAAAGAAACTAAGTATGATTTGTCTTTATCACGATACATATTACACCCTTTCTTTGGATAAAAGACATTGAATTATGTTTGCGTTATATTGATATTTTAACAAAATATACAAACAAATATAAAAAGAGTAGTTCCTATTTACCAATTTTGGTTGAACGAGTATATGGAACGTGTTGAAAATAGCGAAAGAAGATATTACTGTTATTTTCAGTAAGAGTGGAAGAACTTAGAAACAATTACACAATGACGTTTCAAACAAATTTGTGACTCATACTAGGAATTAAGAATTACTTTTTTGTATTCAAGAATTGTTTGCGAAACACGCGAAGTTTTCAGACATTAGGAAACGAGATTGTAGACTGTTACGTCATGTTGTTAGTTTTTCCGCTCTGAAGGAAGTCGTTTCAACTCTAACTTGTAAGAACGAGAGAAATTGACTATTTTTCATGTTATTATACATCAGAAATATCAACATTCAAAATTATAATCTTTTTCTGAATTTACTCTTAGGGACTCGAACCGCGGACCCCTAACTCACGAAACGAAGCTCAAGCCACTACCCAAAGGGTTACATGCGTAGGATCCACACTGCGTAGCATCCACACTGCGTAGAATCCAAACTGCGTACGACCGAAAGTGAAACCGCCGTAGGATCCAAAACAGGTAAGGTCATATGATTGAACAATAAAAAAACAATTATTTTATAATCACAGAATATTAAGTAATAATATTTTTTGAAGTTATATAGGGAAAAACCGGCGTAGGATCAAAACTGTATACGACCGAAACTGCGTAGCGTCAAAACTGCGTAGGAAAACTGCAAACGATCCAAACTGCGTAGGATCCATACTGCGTAGGATCCAAAGTGCGTAGGGTCAGAACTGCGTACGATCCAAATTGCATAGAAACGAAACTGACAAATAAAATATTGACAAATATAATTAAATAATCATACAGGGGTGTACCCAGGAAGTTTTGCTTGGGGGCTATGGCTTATTTCAGGAAAGCCGGAAAAGTTAACCGAAAGTCTTGTCTCAGCAGGGGCGTTTTAAGGGGGAGAAAGTAAGAGCCTCCCCCAAAGTCACAAACTTCTGATCCAGTTGGCAAATGCCTTGTTCAGAAGATTGTCTTTACGTTCAATTGATTGAGTTAGCTTAACATTTTCTTAGTTACCTAGTTCCTGTGAATTATCACTTCTTTTGTGGACTTGGCAGTTGGCACAGTTGAAGGTTCATATAATTAGTCCAGGTTTTTGCTAGGTGGGGCTTCGTCCCAAAGTTACCAACTTCTGACTAAGTTGGAAAATAAAAATGCGATGCTGTCAATATTTACTTACAAGACTGCCGTTACTTTCAATTGATTTACTTGGCTTAGCATTTTCTTACTTAGCCAATTGTTGTGATTTTCAATTTCTTTATGAACTTGGCAGTTGGCACAGTTGAATGTTTATGTAATTAATGTGGTTTTAAGTAGGTGGGAATTTGTCGCCAGATACAAAATTTCCTCATCCTACAGCCTCGCACCTCATAAACTTACAAACATACCAAACTTCCTAGTTTTTTTAGGATTTCAATTACGGTACCTAAAATATGAGATTTTATACATCCAAGAAATCTATTGAAATTACTCTTTTTTTTTACTCTTTAAAGATGTTAAAAATGGAAAATATTCACTTTTGGGAATTTTCTATATAGTTCCTGGAGGCTACAAACTTTGCTAAATTTAATCGTTGTAGTCCCACTGGAAGTACCTAATCATTTTTGGGTGTAGAAAATGTTCCATAAATACCTTGGGATACTTTAAATTGAAATAACATGGAATGATTTTCAGTTCACCATAAAGCACAACTAAAGTTTTAAACTGTTATTTTATTTATTTATTTATTTATTTATTGTAATTTTCATAGACAGCCCTATCAAGACTCTACAATACCAAATTTTAATTGTTTTTTAATTTCCAATTTGTGGCCCTTGTGGCTTAGTCGCTAATACACGCGCAGAAGGTAAGGACGGTGCCGTTTTCGATTCCCAGTAGGGCCACTAGATCGAAAAGGTGTACAACTTTTTCAGGCCAGCTATCCCGAGTGAGGTTCTTCCTGGGTTTTCCTCACTCACATCAGGAAGATTTCCTTTTCATTGTTACATTCTCACATTTATTGCACTTTTAAGGTTTTCATTTGATCCTCCGTCGTATATACTACCAGAAAGAAAAACAAAATATAACAACTTGGGAAAATATTCACTTCTCACCCACTTAGTCATTCAACTAAAAACAAAAAAAAATACTCTGAGCAAATGCACACACGTAGAGAGGGTGGGCAGGGATAAAAGTAATTATATTCAAACTGTTTCTCAGCAAAAAAAAACTTCACTGTATTCTTTACTCAAAATGCATTTTCATGTTCAGCTCAATAGAATTTATCATTAAAAATTTCTAACATACCTAACTTATCTATCGCTACTATGAGCTGTACTTTTCTATCAAAAAGAAATTAACGATTAATGATTCCAATAACTATGAGCTATATTTTTAGGAAATCTTTCCTAGGGCGTAAGCCTCACAGCATCTCCATCATGTGTTTGCCGGCACATGCAAAATATTTGGAGATTTGGGATCGTTACAACGGCGTAAGCCTGACAGTATCTGCGTCATGTGCCGGTTCTGTGCCATCAGTTGTAGCTCAGAATAATCTCAAAAATACTCATTGTATAAATGTGACAATTGGGAGTGAAACTGATGTACAACACGGTACTTAATTGCAAAATTATGGTTGAATTTAAATAAAATTCAAATGTTTTAATTGTGAAAATGACTAGTTGGGAAAAGGTGAGAGAGAGGTTATGATTAAGAGACAAAGGATGAGCACTAGCATGACATTCCAATGAGACTGGTGTCGTCCTGATCATGTGGATGATGAATGGTTTTCCCTGGAGGAGCCTGGATATACTGGAGTCAGCCAAAAACTGGAACTCAATTCTGCTGGACTGCTAGGGGCGTCGAGTTCTCTTTACGGTAGTCTTCTACGATGTCCTGAATAGTGAAATGAGGATGAAAAAGATGTCAAACTCCAATGTGTCTGTGGCGATGAACCAACAGAATGGTATTCTCGGGAAATGGAGTTGGTTGTCCTCCAATGGTGCAATGTGCTTCTCTCCGCGATCCTGCACCTTCGTAAACCTTGTGGTAAATACCCCGTGTCGATGTGTCCTCCGTGGTTTTGTTTAATCAAAAAACGATAAGTCTGATGTTCAGTAAACTAGGAAATGTCAAGTTAGGTGGAAAAGAACGCGGAAAGGCAGAAGGAAACTAGTCGCGTTTATTAACAATTTAAAAAGTGAGAGTTAACAAATACGTGATTATACCAGCTGTCTGGAAATGTACAACATTAATAAAAAGTTTTTATTCCGTAGAATTTTAAAGAGTTTATGATGCTCTAGGAGATAATCGTAAAATAAAATGGAATTTAACAAATTAAATCAATAGTTCACAGTCATCTCGCAGTCACATCACTGTTACTACACAGATACTTCGCATTACAAACACTTCTTATTTCCCCGTACACCCACATGCATCATAATGATTGCATTGAGAGTTTTCAAGCTAATTAGATATCCTATTTTTTCCTTTAATAAATAAAAACAATCTCTGTTGCTTGAAGAACCGAACAGTTTACTAAATTTGTATTAGAAAATTTTCGTTCTTACAATGAAATGCGAAAATTAAAATAAACAAATTAAAATAATTTCAAACGGGAGCCTTATGAGAGCGACATTAAAATTCTTTCTGAGTCCATAAGTATTGTTAAGTAGTTGTAAATCTGTGGGTGGGGAGAAAGAAGAAGAATGACAAACAAGTGTTTGTTGCGTAATAAAATACCCTCTGTCTAGAGAAATCAATTAATATTATAATATATAATCAGAAATAGGCTGTTTTAAAAATTGCACTTTATTCAAAGAAAAAGTATTTTTAGAATTAATTCAGCGGCAAATAAAAAAGCCAAAATGGCACAAATGTTCATAAAATAAGCTATATTTAAGGCTATAAGCATTTCGTAGATTTGTATGGCTAATTGCCTCTCTAAATAGGTTAGAATTAGCCAAAAATAGGCTAAATTGGCATCACTGGTTGTGATGTGGTGGTTAGTTTATTATCCTTACAAAGGGTGTTTGCTTTTCTTTTCTTTCTCGATTCTTAAACGCGACTTGTCTCAGCGAATGGGTTTATTGATGTGTACATTGGAAAAGTTGGTGTGGTATTTAGTTAAAATTTCTGTGAATGCTGTAGGACGATTTTAGTATATCAATGCTCATCCTTACATTTTTATTTATCTACAGGCATTTCTTAATTTTGTTATTCCCTTCGCTTTCAGTGAACTGAGTATTTCGTATTTATAAAATATGAAACCATTCAGGCTAAAGTATAAACATCGAGGGGTGCTCAAAAAAGAAAAAGAAAACGAAGAAGTTGAAAAGTCCATATCAAAATTGAACAAATTGATTTACTTTTCGTCAGAAATGAGAATATCACCCCCACCGAAATTGATTCTGAAAATGTTGGAAGAAAATGGACTTTCGTTGTCAAAATATCATTACCAGGGATATGACGGGGTGGCAAATATGTCTGGTATTTATAAGGGGTTAAAAAAATTCAAGAAAAACAAAATTGCGCAAAATTTGTTCACTTGTTTGCACATAATTTGAACTTAGTCCTGAATGATGCTGTACCATCAGTGCAGGAAAATAATAATAAAAGAAAAAACTTTTATGACATAATTGGGAGCCTCTGTGTATTTTTCAGTCAGAGTACTAAAAGATGCGAACTGCTTTCAACGTCTTCACGGTCATGAAACTTTGTCCTAGCGTTGGTATTCAAGATTTGATCCATTGAGAGTTTTACGTTATGCATATTCAGTTATTATGAAAGAATTAACAAAACTTACGCTTCACTCCAAAAACGCTAACGAAGTAGTTTAGGCGAATGGTTTAAAGAAACAATTAGAAAAGTTTGAATTTATTTTACAAGTTGTCCTTCATACCAAAATATTTGAAACTATGAACTTGATTTCAATTTTTTTTTTCAGACCAATGACGTTGATCTTTACCGGGCACCAGCCCTTTTTCAAACTGATCACTGAATCTAATTACTGAAATAATTTCCAAGATGCAATGTTGTCAGCTACTAAATTAGCAAAACTATGGGGTTCCGGTATAACATTTGAAAACAAGATGGTTCAAAGAGTAAAGAAACATTTCGATGAAACATTTAGTTCAGGACGAGCGTTTGACAAACCCGAAATTATCAAGTAGCTGTATTTAATAATATAATACACATCATTATACATCAAATTCAAATTATCTTTGAAGCAATGAAAGAACGGTCCCCTGCCCTCGACTTGGGGCGCCCATGATAGATAACTATACTTTGGCTTCTAGCACTCCAAAAGTATGCACAGCTTTTTTGTTATTTCTGACCTTACCAGTGAATATTTCTGCAGCGGAACGATCTTTTTCAAAATAAAAATTGATAAAGAACTATTTACGCGGTTCCATGTCTCAAGAACGGTTGACCAGTCTCAGTGTTTAAAGTGTTCAATGTGAGAGAGCAAAAGCAATAGACGTAACTAATATAATAGAAATATTTGCAGAAAAATGGTAGAAGATTACACCGCTTCAAATGAACTTCGACATTCAGCAGTTTATTTGGCTTTTTCGGTGAGCATCAATTTTAATTTTAATTTAATTATGTTCCATGGTCAAAATGTTAATTATGATTTATGAACTATTGCTTTCTACAGGGTTAGAGTGGGAAGTAAATGGGCATAGGGAAGGGCTCAAAAATAATCCTGCGGCGGGGCCGAAATTTTTGCGTTACGCTACTGGGCCTTCGATAATAGCTCCAAGAATGTTTAGTGACAAGAAAGACTATGGAAATTCGTGAGTAAAAGAAAATTGTTCCAACATTCTGAAAGACTAATTAACGAATTAAGTCGTTCTGAAAATGTTGGAACAATTTTCTTTCATTAGAAACTAAATATGACTTCAAAGTAGTTAGATTCTGTTTCGCAGCAATGCATTTGCTTCCAGGGATGAATTCAGCGGGTAGCCCGGGGGAATATCTCCCCGAAGAAAATTAATTCACCCCCGGAGAAACTATCAAAATTTCAATCACAAAATGAAGAAATTACTTCTGCCAATTATCTGCTTTTCTTTCCGTGCACGTGTAGACGAAATCCGATCTCCAAATATACATATAAGTAACAAAGGCCCATTCTATAAAAATATTAAGCATGTAACATGTAAGATAGAATACCAAATAGTCAATAGAACCTGTGTTTCTAAACGCTATAAGCGAATTTTGTCAGAACATTAAATTTTAAACTGTTGATGAAAGGTTTGTATTTTAGTGGGTACTATACTCTCGCCCTATATTAATATTAGTAGGTAGCACTAGCACAGATTGAAACCTTTGAAATAAAATCTTTGAGTTTTACGTCCCACGGCTATGCCGGCTAGGCCAAAGGAGACAGTGATGATGAGAGATGAGTGAAATGGTGGAATGAAGAAAGTGGGAGGAAACCCACGCTCACGGTGTTTGTCCACCACAAAGTTCACTTGGCACGAGCTGGGATCGAACCAGAGACCCCATGCACCAGAGGTGAACGTTCTACAACGGAGATAAAGTGACCCGAGCACAGATTGAGATAGAAAACTAAACATAGGGAAGATCCTTCGATCATTCTATATGACCTATGATGTCACCAGACTTCAGTTCTTGAAAATTAACAGTTATTACATTATTTGAAATAGAGCGACCTAAATCCCATTTTTGGCATCGGAAGTAACAGACGTAAGCATGTTTTAAAATTATTAAAACAAACACAGCTTTCTTTAACTAAATTGAAGTCAGATAGAGGTAGGGATGGGGAAGAGTCGAGTTCAAACTCGACTAGATTCGAATTCGACTCAGTTTCGAGTCAAGTCAAAGGTAAATTTCTCGAGTCGAGTTTCGAGCCGAGTCACTGTTTTTGAGGTTGAGTTTCGAGTCGAGTCGAGTTTGATAACTGGCTCGCTCGTTCAGCTCGTATTAATTCGTTTTGAAATCATAGCTTCATTAGACTGCAAAGTGAAAACCATGAGAAATATAAGCAGTAATGTGGAATATTTTTAATATTGCTCACGATAGGTTGCAAACACTACTTGCATCTCGCTTCGTCCTGATAACGAAACGACAATAGATTTTATAACGATACAGCTTCAAGTGTCGTGAGAACCAATATGAGTATAAACTGTAGTTCTTATCGTCAATGGTGACACCTGCACGGTCGAATTTTCAAGCCCAAGCAGAAACCGAACCCGGGTAGTGATGTCAACCGGGTCAGCTCGGTTCAACTGAGTGAACAGCTCGAGCCGGTTCGGATGAGGTGAGCCATTGACTTGGTTCAATTGAGCCGATAGCTTAAGCTGGCTACTAGGTTGGGACGACCCATCGACTCAGCTCAATTGAGCCAATGGCTTGAGTCGGCTCGGTTGGTGCATTCCCGCTTCCTAGGCAACTTCGTTGGTGATCCGAATGCTGGAGCTTCATTGCCCTTGTACTTTCTAATAACATTTTTTATTCCACTTAAACTGATGTTGCAACCATTCTTCTTGCACTGTTTTCTAATGGCAAACACTAAAGTGAGCGTCATAAAGAGTCGCAACATAGCCTTTCCAAAACCGGCTTAGTTTGGGCGGCATTTTGGTCACAGAGAGGAAACCCACACACTTGGAAACAAAGTTAACATAACACTCACAAGAATGGTCCTGTTTTGTGCGTTATTGTCGTCCACGCGGAAGAACAACTCCGTTCCCAGGAAGCCACTGCACAACACTGCAGGACGCCACGAGCCAGGTCGGGTGAGTCCACTCTGCCCAGGAGGGGGAAGGAACGAAATCGGCCAAACGTAGGCTGAACAACCTCTGTATTTATCCACAATTAGTCTCAATATTAGGTAAGATGTGCATGCGAATAGAATTGTTAAATATGCTGCTTTCTTGCAAAAATACAGAAAAACTCCTCTCCCCCGAAGAGTTCATATCCCCCCGGGTGAAAATGTCTGAATTCAATACTGCTTGCTTCCACCAAAAGTTTCAAGTAAATATCGAAATTTCACAAATACAATTCTGTTAATAATTATATTGAGAAAAGTACTTTAAAATCGCCCTTCTAGGATAAAATGGGCGAGAAATTGAATTGCGTTTAAAATGTAAATTTGTAGTTCAGTCTTGCGTTTGCAATTCTTCTGCAACAATGAATTTTCCATAATACACGCGGACGTTTAACGTGAGCCTTTGGAAACACTTTATTATTCGTTCCGAAAACGTTGGAGCCTTTTTGGTTTATTATAAACTACAATGTATCTAGTTTCAACAATGGTTACAGGAAAAATATCAAAATTCCTAAAATAGTTTCTAGATCCCTTTATTTGGAATGGTACTGAGAACAATCACCGTTTCACAATTCTTTTCCAACAATGGCTTTTCGATAATAGATAGAAAGAATATTTAGTGAAAAGAATGTCGTTTGAAACTCTTGAAATAATGGTTCTGAAAATGATGGAATAATTTTGTTTATTATAAACTAAATCTGACTTCGAGTAGTTAGATCCTGTTTCTTAACAGTCCCCCTGCTTCTAACAAATAGCTACAAAGAAAATATTCAAATCCCATAAATATAGTTCTCCATATCTCTTTATAATGGATACTACTAGAAAGAATTACCAATTCTTAGAATACAATGGGTCGAGATCGAATCGCATTTAAAATCTTAATTTGTAGTTCAGTCTTGTGCTTCGCAATTCTTTTGCATCAATTGTTTCTGAACAATAGCTGTTAAAAATGTTTAATGACAAGAAAGACTTTGAAAACTCTTGAATTAGTCGTTCTGAAAATGCTGGAGCATTTTTCTCTTATTATAAGCTAAGACTGATTCTGAGTTAATTAGATCCGATTTACTACCAATGTACCTACTTCCAACAATGGTTACAAGGAAAGTATTGAAATTCCACAAATACAGCTCTCTTGATATCTTTATTGATAATAGTAATAAAAATTACTGTTTTCCACAATAAAATGGGCAAGAAATCAAATCTCATTTAAAATGTAAATTTGTAATTCAGTCTTGTATTTTATAATTTTTCACCAACAGTTACTTTTGAATAACAGCTGTGAAGAATGTTTAGTGAGAAGATAAGTTTTGGAAATTTGTGAATTTTTCGTTCTGAATATGTTGGAAAAGTTTTCTCTCATTATAAACTAAATTTGACTTTGAGGTAGTTAGATCCAGTTTTGCAACAATATACCTGCTTCCAGCAATGGTTGCAACGACAGTATCGAAATTCCATAAATACAGTTTCCCGGTTATCTTAATAAATGTTAAAACAAATTAAAGTTGTTTCTGATGGAAAAGAATCGAATTACTTTTGATTGTTTCTTAAAGAATAGTTGCCTTCAACAATATGGATAATTTACATATACCATTCTCTAAGTATTGATGTGTTCCTTTTGCTTAGTTAGTTGTTTTCTGTTGCATTCTTTAATTGTTCGTTATGCTCATGATTATATATATATCTTTCCATATAATAACATTAGTAACGGTGGCGCCATCTATTGAAGAAGAATCAAACTATTTGAATGTCAAAACTAACCTTAACACATCAATATACTTTTTTTCTTATGAAAGATAATAAATCCAAGTACTCATTCATATAATCACGTAATACAACAAAACTACATCATAGAGGGTAAATTATATCAATAACCTTGGTAATATGTATTAAGAATATTTGGCACTTTTAACCAAAAAAGGGGAGAAGTCGAACCAACTGAATCTGTTGATGTGTATATTCCAACCACAGAGAACATCTACCAATATTTTGTTCTTGACAATTCACAAATTTAAAAATTGAGCCAATGCTCCCCTCCCGAAGTTTAAGATAGGGCTTTAACGTACCTACGTATGTCTTATTAAAGAGATCGGTCTTCTCCAGTGTATACTTGTACATATAATCATATTATAAAACAAAACATCAAAGAGGATAAAATGGGTCAAACTTCCAAAATTTATTTTTTTGGCAATATCTTAACCCATAGAAGGGAACAAGTTAGACCAATCAATCTTTCCGAGGTACCCTGATTCTAAACTATCAAATCAAATTTTTGTTTTAGCAGTTTTCAAAATTTAAAGTGTGTGATCCTATGTACCCTTCTCAAAATTTTGGGTCAAAGTATCACTGCAAACCCCTATGACATCATATCATGTGATCGGGTCGTGTGATGTTCCACAGCCAATTAAAGCCGATTTAGCCAAAATGACTGACCTACTACTTAAACGTTATCTTGTTAAAATCATTACTTCAATATTTTGTCAAGTAGTTTAATTTTAAATTGATTTTAAGATAGTATATTGAAGTTACCATTTGTTGATGAATATTATAACATATCTTGAATAAATATTCAAAGAAATTCACATCACATGCATCTCTAATTTTGTATGTTTTAGTTGTAATGTATTTACAGTATTTCCGTGTTTTATTCCATTGCATGGAAAGTATAGCTAGTTAGGGAAACAACTAATGATTAAACTAATTTTCTGAGAACCCTAGCTAAAGATTAAGCTTAACTTAAATTATCATATTTTCCTGAGTGCAAGGTAGACAGGCCGCAAATGTTCAACGAAGAAGTAGTCTTGAAAACGAGTTAAATGGAATTTGAGGTTTCTTCATAACCCATTTCGTTTCTCAAGGGTGAGTTTTCCTCTTCGCAATTGCTGCAAAAACACGCCTACTTGGCAACGATCCCTGTCCTTAAGAACAGGGAATCAAAAAGACGAAAAAATAAGAGAAGGCAAAATAAAAATAAAAGAAAATAACTTAACAATCCTTTGCATCTAACGGCAACCATTTCTTTGTATTGTACTCTACGCTTCAAATCCATTATGGAGCTAGTGATAAATGACTACAGGACTTTACACGCTAATACTTTTAGTGCGTTTCAGAAAGAGACAAGCTGTTCTCTAAATGAAAAAATCAATACACTTGCTCCATATATTTGGGCGTTAAATAGGAAAAGCATATTTGAATATATACAGGATGGGTCAAATTCAGGTGACACACCTGATACAAGAAGGCGACTGGATTGAGAAGCACATTATCCATAGATGATGTTGGGATGGGGAACATCGAAAACATTAGTGCCCACTACTATCACCATGTTTAAGTCTGTCTCCTTTAATCTCACTTAATTTCTTTCAATAGAAATTTCGGCATACAATATGTATTTTATAAGCAGTTTTGCCCAGGAGTACAATGACACTGACCGTTTTGTCCTATCACTAACCATTCAATAAATATGCCCTGTTTTATCTTTGAATTTGTCGGTCATTGAACAATGTTGGTGACGATCAAGAAAAGTGCGGAGATAATCATGATCTCTGGAAATTATAGCTCACGTGTGGTGGCTGAAGATTTAATATGTTGCAATCTGATAGCGAGCCCATTACCCACAACTGTGTGTCCAAACTCATCAGCAAATTCCGAGAAATGAGATCGGTGGCCAACATCGTAGTTACAGTCAGATTACGTCTGCAGATTAGACAACCACTGTCCTGCACTCACATCCTTCATCAGAACCACCCAAATGAAACATATGCTATTTATTCCAGGAATATGAAGTGAGTCCATATACTTGGGCACATTCTGTTAACAAGTGGCACCCATTGCTTTCCAAATTCAGATATACTGCCATCTGACAGAGAAGAATTTAGTTGGATGCAGTTTGCCAAATGGGCGATGGAGGAACTGGCAACCAACACAAGACTCCTCTTGAACGTGTTGCTTCCGGTTAGGTGGAATTTTATGTGAAAGCATAAGTAATCAAACAAAGCAAAATTTTCGCTACACGAATGACAGCAGCCCGAACAGGATGAATACATCAAGATGGCTGGTGGCGAAAAGGATACGGTGCAGAGTGGTATTTTTGGTACGAGCATCATGAGCAGTAACATGGATCCCTTTACTGTTCAATCGCCATTGATTAGTAGATTTTGATTACGTGACAATTTCTGTTGGTTGTTAGAAGCAGGGGTGGATAGGGCTACCGGGCGGCGCCCAGTGCGCCCCCTCTGCAAGCGTCCCCTAGGGTGCAACATATAAAAGAAATTTTCAAACTGAACTGAACAAGGTATAAATCGTGAATATAGGTGCAGTCGAAATCAAGGAACATATTTTGTTTCAAGTGAGGGGCATATATATAAAACCGGTTGAATTTCCTGTTTTCCGAATGTTTAACCGGGTCCTCCAACCGACAGTAGCCTAAACACAAACACTTCCGGAGTCTCTGTGTAAGTATAGTTTGCTATATATTACATTGCATTTGAAATTAACTGTTTTCTTATAATACTATTTAACAATATTGAACGTTTCCTTTCAATTCATTGATTTTCCACACATACATATACATGGAATGTTCGCAGATTTTTAAACCATGGAAGGAGGGCAGAAGTGATGTGTACCCTGATTAGTTGCACATGTGGTGTTATTCTCACATACACAATCTTGTCTTATGTGATGCGACAAAAAAGCTGCATTGATTCTGCGTTATTATTTGTTTTGCTGAATGACTGTGCGGAATTTATACGTGAGTCTTACCTACGAATGGACATTTGTAAGATCAAATGTCAACAAAGGCGTCTTAAAGTTATTGGACAATCAAGATGGTGGGTCAAACACTTCGTTTTTTAGAAAAAGGTTCGGTTATTTTTCGAACTCAGAAAATGCAATGTACACAGAGTTAATCATAACAATGAAGGAGATTACTTCTACAGAAAATATCAAATCAGAAGCTAGGTGCAAAGCAGAAGGATATATAGGTCTTCTCAAGTTCAAAACATTTCCAACAGCACAAGTGTTCCTGAGAATATTTCAAGTGACGACACATCTGTCAAAATATCTCCGAACACAGGGTGCTGATGCATTACAGTTATCGAATGGTGGAGACAACTCTGCCCAAACAAGCAACAGAGAGCTGAATTTGAATCCGCTAAAAATGCAGCGTTTAGATTTTTCAGAATGGGACAATAACAGATTTGAACAATTAGAATATATTTGTTTCTATTGACATGCCGAAAACTCGCCTTCGGAGGTGAAAAGGATATTTCCCTGTGAATGTCAAGATGAAGCTGCTTCTGATCCAATGACCACGTGTTGCATTGAAGCATGCAACACAATATTAGATACGGTAATTTCGAGTAATTCTTTCATATTCAAGAAGCAATGTATTTTATGGGCTGATTTGTCGTGTTTGGACATTAAAATTTCGAAGTAACGGACCTTCGAGACACAGCTTTCGATAAACTTACTCACATCCTGAGAAAAAGTCAGTAAAGAAGTTTCCAAGCAAAAGAACTCTTGGACTTTTCAAGGAAGTAAGAATTCTTTACAGTCAGCCTTGCTGACGAGTACAACCGAGAAGAAACGATTGATTATGCTGATAGCGCAAGTGATTCAGGATTAGAAGGAAACACGTTTCTTAACAAGAATGTGAGTGCAAAATGCGTTGCAAAAATTGACGAATGTATTACATTTTAATTTTGTAGAATTATAATTTGTACAATAATGTTTATCCAGGCTTGCTACTTGCATACAAATTTCTGTTGACTCTGCTCGTAACCCAGGTAACATGTGAAAGGAGTCTTCAAAACTGAAACATATTAAAAATAGATCAAGGAAGCACATTTATGTTCATGTCTATTGAAAATGGCTTGTTAGAGAATGTTTAGAATGAAAAGATGATAGACCTTGTAGCATCAAAAAGTAGTACATTACAATATCTGATAATTTTGTAATATCTGAACTTTGTGTAACACTGAACAATTCAAAATGATTGTTAATGGTTAATACTATTGACTTACTGTAGGAAGAAAACTGCGCAACTTGATTTGTGACATTCAGATGTTCGTGGCCTTTGTGGATAGAAGCGTCCGCGCCCCCTAATGATGTCCAAAAATTACCCCTCCCTAGTTCCATGTGGTACGTCATTGACGTGAGAGCTTTGAATCAGAATATTTGTAAGTAGAAAGATCCCTCTAAATTTGTGATGTATCTCGTTCTCTTTTATTGGTAAAAACTAATTAAAATGTAAATTTGGGAAGTTTTCTACCTAATTTACCTTCTATGATGAGGTTTTATAACAACATATGAATATGGCTCTATGAATAAGTATATGATTTCATTCTTTTTCATAGAATATGAGTACATTGCGAGAAATTAAAGTTGTGTCCAGCATTGGAGTATGATGTTATTAACGCTGGAGTTTTGAATCAGGAGCCATGGTTCTTGTTTTATGCTTCTGGTTCCCTGGTCCTGGGGTCATTGTCCCTAAATAGTCGTACTCTTCGATTATGTATTATGAAGTCCTTGCCCTTCTCGATTGTGTTTATAGGACTTTTGTACACCTTATTCCAAAAACAATGAGCGCATTGGTTATTATGGCTGTTTTGAGCTAAGGATTTTCCAACTCCGGGTATCTCCGGAAACAGTAAACCAAAGATGCCAGGTTCGGTTAAATACGTTAAACAATTACATTAAAATAAATCAGTTGTATATAAAATATTCATATAATCATTTCAGAACATAAGTAATTATTATGTTTAAATATAACATCTGAAACGTATTAGATGTTAACAGAACGTTGGTATATTATATGTGAATGTTAAAAACAAATTAAGGAAACCATTTAATAGAAATAAATGAGTGTGTGTAGTATATTTGTTTGCAACTATTTGTCATACCGAGGTTACTTTCTCGTTACATTACAACATCGGGTTTAGGTTCTTGAAATATAGTCAAAGACGTAAAGAGAACATGTGGTATAAATAGAAAATATCCAAAATCGAACCGTAGGTTTTCAGACCGAAAATTCACTTTTACCAAACCCATGTCCACACGAAGTTCGCGATCCCCACAAGTCACTTTAAGAGACTATATTGTGGTTTTGTAAGGAAAACAGAATAAAACTTCTTTCCATAAGTTCAGTTCAATACTGTGAAATGCTTTTGTATATGAAAATGGTGAGACTTTGATCTCTCTCTCTCTTTCTTTCTTTCTTATCTGTATATAATGTGTTCCAGCATACTTCTGGAACGTCTGAAGTAATTCTAACCAAACTTCCTACACATATTACTTACAGTCGCTAAAAGACTACTGTCTGGGAAAAACCCTTAGCGCACATCTATGGGAAGTGGAAGGGAAAATACATAAAAATAATCGAAAGCGATTGATATTAGTACCAAATATATATTCTTTAGGGTAGCTTAGATAAATAATGACACTCGCTAAGTAGTGATTTAAAAATATCGAAATCTACCGATATTAGCTTTGAATCATTAGTTTTCAGCATTGCTAAATTAGTTGATAGCAGTTCTGATGCCGTTTAGGTCCAAGTTCAGCCTCCAATAGAGGCAAGACGCCCTTAGCTCTCTTAGGGAGAGGGGAGGGACAGACATATATATATACATATAAAACGACCGATATTAGTGACGAATCCATGGTTCTCGGGGTCGCTTACAAAGAGTGAAGCTCCAGGTGCAATTTAAGTGCCTCATTAACACCCTGAAGAGTTGTGTGAAGTTGTGATAGGTAAAAATAATTGAAAACGACAGATATTAGCCTCGAATCTATAACTTGCGGGGTCACTAAGTTGATTGGTAGCAGTTTAGATGGCCTATAAGTTCAAGCTCAGCCTCCAGTAAGGGTAAGACACTCTAGCATATCTAGGAAGAGTGGAAGGGAGTAACTAAGATAAAAATGATTTTAAACTACAGACATTAGTGAAAAAGTCCATAGTTTCGGGTCACTGACAAGGGAACATCTTATATTGATAATATTATTGCCCGATCAAACAATGCGCAGTCGATAGAGGAGTGAAGAAAAGTGAGAAATTAAAAGTTTTACGGGCCGACACACAGAAACACAGGAGATACAGAGGAACGAAAGATCTACAACCATATGAAGATAGCAATGTAAAAGATACACTGACACAAAAAGAACTTCAAAAATAATAAAAATTATATTTAAACAACAGTATAGTAAGCAAACATTGTACCCACAGACAAGCTCAATAACATCATACGTAATGCAGTGTTGCCAACGGAGCACAAAATGAAGTTTTGTTAAATGACACGGAACACAAATTATAACGTCTAGCATATCTAATTATGAGTAGAATCATACCTGTGATATATTTATTCTTTCATTTACTTCCAATATTATGTTTTACTTTGTATTTTCGCTTATTTCCACTGTTCACGTTCTAAACGAGCTAAGGTCGTGCAAGAAATCTCGCCAGGACCGGATTTACTAAATATTGCGCCCGGAGCAAGGACATATCTACTTCCATTCCTCCCACATTTGCATCGAAATGGCTCCCACGACATACTCTCAACCAGCTTCGCCCCTGGGCAAATGCTCGAACTCTCCCGCCCTGCCCCCCTAGATACGGCTCTGCATCTAGCTTAATGTAGGATTCCAACTACTACTATGTTGCAGAACGCTCCAATCGGAAATCGGACATGTGCAACAACAGCGAGCCTCCGGATCACGTGGGCATCCAAGGGCATGGATCATTTCAGCTTATGTGCTGTGTTTTGGTACTATTCTAACATTTTTCTTTGGCGAAAATGCATCGACACTGTGCTTCGTCCGTCATTTTTGTACTTCAGTGATTACATTCTTGTTTGTAGTCTCACATTTTCGTTTCAGCTAGTTCGAATCGTGTATTGTATGTACTCTTCTACATCCGAGATTCATATATGCCTATCTTGAACCGTTGGCAACACTGTACATCACGACTTCATATTTATGGTTCTACTCATAATTAGATTTGCTAGATGTTATAATTTGTGCTCCGTGTCATTTAACAAAACTTCATTTTGTGTTCCGTTGACAACACTACAATAAATATGTTACTGAGCATGTCTGTGGGTACAATATTTACTTACTATACTGTTGAGTAAACGTCATTTTTATTACTTCTAATCACTTTGAAGTTCTTTCTGTGTCAGTGTATCTTTTGCATTGCTATCTTCACATGATTCTAGATTCTTCTTTCCTCTCTATGTCCTGGGTTTCTGGGTATCGGCCCGTAAAACTTTGGATTTCTCACTTTTCTTCACTCCTCTATCGATTGCGCATTGTTTGATCGGGTAATGCTACAATCAATATAAGATGTTCCCTTGTGAGATGAATAATACTTCTGATGCCGTTTAAGTCGAAGTTCAGCTCCATTAGTATCCCTGTTGTTGGGGAAAATGATGACATAAAAAATCAAAACGACGATATTAGTATCGAATTTATAGTTTGCGGTTTCTCTAAGTTCATTGTCGACACTCCTTACACCATTTAAGTTATGTTTAGCTTCCATTAGTACCTCTGTGGTGGTAGGAAGGGTTGACATGTAAAAATAATCCAAAAGACATATATCAGTGTCAAATCCATAGTTCTCGATATCGCTGAGATTAATAATTACAATCCCTATAGCCTTAAAGTCCAAATTCAAACCCCACCGGGATGGGGGATGAGAAGGGGTGAAAAATAACTTGTCTCAAATGACAGATTAGTGGAGTTTAAATTCGTCAAGCCATTAGATTACAATCACGATGTCATTTAATCCCAAGTTTAGGCATAAATGAGCCTGTCAGCTAAATTGCGAATTTATAGGGATAGCGCAAAAAACGTTGCTCGCACAGCTATAAATATCTGGATGCATATGTATGAATGTATATACGAACATAATTTGGAACGTCTGGACCAACTTTAATCAAAGTTGTTAGACATATGACTTTCAACCTGGAAAAAAGTACTGTGGTAGTAAGATAACCCAAGAGATGGGAGTTGGAGAGTGACGTGTAAAAGTAATGAAAAACGACTTATATTATTGTGCACTTCATAGTTTTCTGGGCCGCTGAAATAAATAATGACGCTTCCAATGGCGCTTAAGTCTAAGTTCATCTCCACCCGTAGAGAATAAGGCAAGGGTGAAGCAATAAATAAATAAATAAAAATAAAATATCAAAAGATAATGAAATATTTGTCGAATTCATAGTTTTCAAGGTCAGGAAAACACAAGAAACATTTTTATTAACTTCTGGAAGGTAATTCCCACCTCAAAATGGGCTTTTTAATTATAGTAATTTGATTAAAGATGTATTTTGTAGGGGTAGAGTTTACCAATATTTAGACACAAGTATCTTTATCTTCCGTTTTTTTCTAAACTGGCATTGAAACAAATATTGTAAGAGAAAGGGGATTAAAAATATTTCTCAAAAACTTATTATCCCAGTGCGAAGAACGGACATTTCAGGTAGCATATGTATCAAACAAACCTTCGCAATCGGAAAACATTCTAAAGTTGTGTTTTTCTTGTTTCATGTGTAAAAACATTTTGCATTGTGTTAAGTGTAGAAAAATAGTAACTTCATTGAAGATATAGTATATAATACAGTATTTGGAGACTATACTACGTATACATGTGAATATATGCTGGTTTTATCGTCTACATTTCCATAGTTAAAAGAACTCGCATCTATACCAAAATAAGACCAAGGAGAAAAATCGACATTTGCTGCGGATTTGAATGTAATTTTCTTTGAAATTCAAATCATCTCTTCAGAAGTAATAGTTGAGAACTTAAACGTAAAAGATCTTGTGTACTTTTTTTCTGGCAGCCGTTCTTTTCGAAAACACAGCAGCTGATAATTACTGACTGAATGTCGGATGATCAGTTTATATTCTTAACGGTTGTCTCAAACCTTTCATTCACAAGTTACGCCACGCCAGAGATCTACTGTTTCTTACTTGTGGAAATGTCGTACGCCTTTTCATTTGCGAATAACCAAATATTGCGAATAACCAATATCGGACGATTAGGTATTTACGCAAGGTGAAATTGATATAGAAATTCTTCATAAAGCTGGGAGCACAACTCTTCGTTTTACAGTAAGTGATGGATATCTATGTTCATAATGGTAAAGAAAACAAAGTTACCTTTATTGCAATGAGTGTGCTTCATCTTATATATATATATATATATATATATATATATATATATATATATATATATAAATTTGTTAGTATTATATGATTAATTAGTTATCAAATTTATTTACAACAGTATATTTCTAATTACAAGATTATTTGTATTTTCTAATTTTAGTCTAATTTCACACCCATCCAAGTGTTACTGATTATTCTAGAGATTTTAAATCAATATGTCTTATAAGTATTTGTTTTGGAACTAAAAGTAACAAAGATGCAATACAGGCAATAAACATCAATTTTAACACCAAAACATTAAATCTAAAAATTTACATGAATGACAAATGTTACACTTTTAATTATTTCATCATATCTTTACGGTTAAAAAATAAATTTAAAAATCATCTGACACAAAGTTTCGAACTCTCGTTCTTCGAGTTTCACAAGTTCTTTACCAAGTCTTAGTACCTCACCACACTCGGTTACTGTAGGAACAAATACTTCCTGCAGCCAGTGTCTTTATAAAGAACGTATAGAAAATACAATACCCTCTGAACACTTCTGTGATGTTTGTGATGGATCTAGGATCACTTTTTTGGACTTCTCTGAATGGGATTCTAGGTTTTCGTGAACAGAAATATATGTGAGTTCAGTTTATTTTATAGAACATGGGTATCTTGAATGTTTCCTCTTAAACTTCAAAAGAGGTGCATATAGCCCACCCTTAAATTTTACAATCGTTAACATGTAAAACAAAAGAAGGGAGATTGTACTCTGTAAGCTTGGGTGGTGCATTTCCTACTTTTGCATAGGTAAAAGAAATCATAAGCAATTTACGTGAGCAACAGAAATAGGCACACTGCTCACGGAGGAAATTTGAGCCTTTTAAAGAATCTTAACCAATGTCAAAACACATGCACGGGTGTGTAAACTGATTGTGGAGTGCGTGGGTAAAAAAGAAATTTTGGTATGCTAAGTGTATGTAACACTACGCTCCCCTTCTACAACTCTTGCTAACAAGAATGTTGAATTTCATAAATGACCAAATTTAAATGAATTCTCAATTTTAAAGTCAATAGGCGAAATATATATATATAATGAGAGAGAGAATTACTTCTCTTACATCCTTATAGATATGAGGTTTTACTTATAGTCTGGTTACACCTTTCGGATTCTTTTTAATATATGGACTTAACACATGATAAACTATGTCATATCAATATCAAAGATATTGTGTGATCACCACTAGATTGAATGACTTCTGACATTAGTGCGTTTAGATTACAGCAAACCTGTAAGGAAACAGATAAATAATTCTGGTACTCACCATCACTGTAGGAGGCCTGCTTCATGAACATGAGAACTTCATCAAGATTAAGTTGAAATACTTTAGCATATAGCGCAAACTAGCTCTTCACTAACTCATTAAACACTGTATGGTGTTTTCTCATATGCTCTTCTGGATGCTTCTCTCCTGAAGGTGAAGCAGTGAGACGTTGAGTTAGTCCTTACTGCCTGTGATTTTTCTTATATTTACACATGTACACAAATCTATAGACTCGGTTGTTTCTATGTAGAAAAATAATTTGTTGACATCAAAAAATTCGTAATAATTTGGATATGCTACAAGCTTAGCAATCCCTGTGGGACTTTATCACACTCGGATAATAATAACTTCGAGTCTGAATCCACACTCGTTTTCTGTTGCAAGTTCTATTAATTCCAAAACAGCTCCATATTGTTTTTACGGACTCCCGACGTTCATCTTTTGATATTCGCAGTTATAACATAAACGTAAATGTGATATATAAATTGTATAAAATATATTATGTAATTATCCTATGTAACTTGAGAACTCAAACAGTTAACTCATTTGTAATATATTTTAATACTTAAATATTTGTTTAATTAATGTCCAAAGGTAACTAAAACTGAAATCACTTGAGTACAGTTGAATGTACTAGAAAAACTATCTACGTATATGATGCTTTATGCTACACCTTACAAATAGTGAAACGGAGTGTGTGGCTGCTTGTTGTAAATAGTTTTCAAGTATATTTTATTATATTGTTTTGGAATCCAAATTGCCTTTAAACAAATCAATTGCCTTTAAACAATCCTAGCTAAATTAGTCAGTAATCAGCATAATTTTTTTTTACATACAAGTTCATGATGATTTTTAAAAAATCTGGTTAAAAGTTTGAGCACTGCATTGCCACAGTTTGTACAACTAATAATTCTTATAAAGTTCTCACATTGACGAACACTTACCACTTCGTTCCAATTACAATATTTTAAGCATCTGTCTCTAGAATATCAATGGAGCACAGAATACTAATATAGGCTAAATGGCTACGATGTTTCCGGAACCCCATTTGAGTTGACTTTGAGTGAATTCGAGGTTGAATTGAGAAATTAGACATTATAATATTAATGTCATGTTTACTATAATTACTTACTGTTCCACAGCAAAATCAGATATGGAATAGCCTTTTGAGGTTCGTCCACTGAATTTAAGAAAGTTTTCATACTCCAAAAGAAAGTGATAAGAATAGTTACTAATACTTCATTTTATACTTCTGGCAGAACGCTATTCTAAGATCTAAATATTCTTCCACTGACCTCATTGTATATATACGGAACATTACTTTTGGTCCACAAGAAACAAGAACTGTACAAAAAGAACTCAGATAAACATGGATATAATACGACAACGAAGTCACATCTCCAAGTTCCTCTTCATAATAGCAGTTTTTTTTTTTTGTTTGGAAAACATTTGTTGAGTTGAGTTGATTTTGAGTTTAACGTCCCGTTCAACAGCGAGGCTATATGAGACGTGGACCTACTGATTAACGTGGAATCCGAACCACATGAGCTCCCGCCGGGAATCGAACCCGGGTCTCCCACGTCAAAGGCGCGTGTGCTAACCGCTTTGCCACGAAGGAGCTCAGGAAAACATTTGTGTACAAAGGTGCATAACCCTAACTCTTTGCCTAATCAAATTAAATTTCTTTCCAGACATGAAAGTTTCAAAAGGTCAGTACGTATTCTGTTGCTAAACCACTGCTTTTACAGTGTGGAAGAATATATGCAAACTGATCTAGGTTCTGCTAGGTCGTAAATGTAATTTTTTTACATATATGTTTTCTACTTTGTAAAAAAATATTGTATGGATGATTGATGTCTCTTAACCCTCCAAGGAAACCACATTTTATCACGTTTTTCTATCTCCTAGGAATTATTGTAAAAATAGTTATACTTTAAAATAATATGAATATATATTTTATATAATATCATTGATATTGTTCTATACTACATGAAAATCAGCCAATGTAAATGGTCTTTGAACGCAATAAAATTCAATTCAATTAAATTTAATTATCTATGCGTGTGTATATATAGTTTGTATAATATGATATATGCTAAATACACTCACGCTCAAAAGGATTCCAATGTTAACACTAGAACGGCGGCTGGGTCATTTTTGACCCATTTCGAAATTTACGTTTTAACAACTTTTCTATTTTCTTACGAATCGGGTCGAATTTTTGTGACTTTTACTCGTTCTCTTGAAGAAATATTTGTACTAAGTATCACTCTTATCCACACTTTGCCTTTCGAAATAATAAACAATTATACTAGAACGGCGGCGTGGGTCAATTTTGACCCAACTCTTTTGTTAGTGATATTTTGTTGCATTGTAGCAACACTGCTGGCTAGCATTTTTATCTACTCTTTCTCATAATACTCTCCCAATCCACCTCGTGTTCAAGACCAGCTTCTCAGCAATTTTGTCAGTTTAGTTGGAGTTAGTAATACTTTAGAAAGTCTGTTGATTAGGAAAATCTCATTATTTTCGGACTGATGTGCTATTTCAAACACTCATTATGAGCAAGAAACTGATGACACTGGACGAAATACTTGCAAATTTCAATGACATAAGTGAGGCCGACTCTGACGCTGAATGCCTTGATATTTCTTCAGATGAAGAGTACCTGCCGAATAACAACGAATATGTTCGGATGAAATATTGAAAGAGGAAGAGATAAGCACAGAAAACCATACTTCTGGAAATAAGCGTCGTAAAATAGGTGACTATTATTATTATTATTATTATTATTATTATTATTATTATTATTATTATTATTATTATTATTAAACACAAATTATATGTCTTACATCGTAACAAAATATTCATACTAATTTCAATCATTTTAACACAAAAATTGCAAGCAATTTGCATGCTATTGTGAAAATATATAGCTAGTGTTTTTTTTTTTCTGGTATCACTATGTTGAAATGTTTCATGAGAAAACGTTTATAGCACAAATAAATAATAATAAATAAACCACAGCCATATTCGATCCACTATTGGATGAGGCCTCTCCCCGGAGGGAGGACTTGGTCTACTGCACCCACGCTGACCAGACGGGTTGGGACAAGGTTCTTATATACCAGACGGGTTGGAGAAGAAAGCCGAAGTTCTCACTGTGATCGCCACTATATGACCGCCCCGCTGGTCTAGTGGTGAACGTGGCTGAGTACGGATTGAGGGATCCCGAGTTCAATTTCCGGCGCTGCCAAGAATTCTTAGACTACTAGCCTGTGGCGTAACACGAAATTTCGAAGCTACCGAAACCAAAAAATTTAGAGGTCTAAATGGGAGACAACTTACTTTCTTGTATGTTTCGATAAATTATATTTCAACCAAAGAAGTAGAATCTCTAACGGAGTTGTTCGAAAGAACAGGTAGTTTACCATTCTTTTCATGTCAGAGTTTTCATGATTAGAACCTAGCATATCCTATTTATAAAACAACCACTCAATGCTGATTTTTTTCTGGTTTGAACTACTGCAAGTTTACGACTGTGTATGCTACTTTAGGTTATGTGTTTCCACAAATGCTAAATAGGGAGAGGAAAGTTATAGAAATGTATAGATGTGTATTACAACCATATTAGTAAAATATTTTTTTGTGTAATACGTCACGTTTTTATTTGTGAACAATGTTTTTGTATGACCCTTCTCCTTGTAGAGGAGTGACTGAACTTTGTTCTGTGTAAGACTGCAAGTTTAGATGTGTGCAGATTAGGTTAGTTTAGTTCAGTTAGGTCATGCGCTTGAACAAACTATCTAAGAATAATAACTATGTAGGAATTAGAATGATATATAACATTACTATATAATAAACTGACATTGTATATAATACATTCAATAATATCATTCTAATAATATTATATTCATAGAAAATAGCATGTTTCTTAAATTTGTATTATTGGCAAAAAACACATTGATCAATAAATATTAAGCTAGAGTTCAAAGAAGTTTTTTGTTTTATTGAATGAAAGTCACGTTTTATTATGCAATAAATGTTAGTGGTTTAGAATACAAATATTTAATAAAATTGGAATGGGTCATTTTTGACCCACTTCCGCCGTTCTAGGGAGTATCAAAAACACCGCCGTTCTAGTGTTAAATTTTCCTTATGACTACTTTTTAGTTAATGTTTATTGATTAAAAATGTATTTCTTTCTTTTACTCTCCTAAAATGTTATGCTCCATTTTAGTCTAAGCGCCCCTTGTGGCCATGTTGCTGGCTGGCATACTTTCTACGCTTATGGTCTCGGGTTTGATTTCTAGTGTGGTGATCGCCTCGAAGACATGCATATGGTTAAGGTTAGTAGGTACTGTTTCGTATAGCGTTGATGCCGATATGGGCCTTAAATTCGAATCAAACAATTTTAGAACTATGATCTTGTACAAAAGTTGGACTACAAAACTCATAAAGGGGCAATGAAATACTTGAGAATATAATACTAATTATAATTAAGTTGTCAGACATACCATTTTTCATAGAATTAAATTTATTGCTTTTCTTTTTCCATCAATAAAACTGAAAACACTTTTTAAAGTTACATTGTACATAAACTGACTGTCATGACGATTAGACAATTTTTAATTACTAATATTATGATAAATACTTCAGCACATTTAGTGTTGTCCCTGTGATTTCTGATTTTTAAATAACTGGAGTGTATAGTAGATGAGTATTGAAATGACAAGATCGGAACAGATTCTGTAATTTTGGTTGGTGAGACACATACTTGTCGAAGACTGCAGAGTACGTGAATGTAGGGAAAGGGTTGTTCTATTGATTTTTAAGAAGGGAAACAAAAGATCACTTTCTGGCATTGCCATTTTCTTAAATTTCGATTATGAAAAAGAATGGCCAATGTACGTTCTTTCCTCTCTGTCTTCTGTCGTCATTGAAGTCTCCATCTAGCCTTTGTGAGGATTGAAGTGTCCCATAATGACATCCGGTAAAGGCTATTAGTACTTCATGAAGCGGATAACAATCGTAGATATCTCCCATTTTCTTACGGCCAAAAAAGTCTGAAAGAAAATAATGGGGACACTCCGTATCAGACAATGAAAGGTCAGAAAAGAGGAATTATTGTTTTCTTTTTTTATCTTTCTCTTTCTTCTTCCGTCTGCCTTTCTTCGTAAGTTCCTGACGAAGTCAATCAGAAGTAGCATGTGGTCCATTCGAGGGAAGTAAGGGAAAAAGGAGGTCTTTCTCCAAAAGCAGGATTAAGAATTCCTCTATCATTGTTGTAGCCCAATACATCTTTTGTTCGCGTGACTTGGACGCAGACGTTAGTGATTAGTGAATAGGAGCTGTGCTTGTGTGATATTCCGCTTCATGTGTTTCAACTCTTTCTCTTCTGTCAATATGACGGTGGAAAGAAATTGGATAAGATTTTCCGTTGGGGAATGTAATGGTTGAGGGATTCCCCATAGTGAATAAATCAAATAAACGACAAAAATATACAATTATATGACTTATCCAGTTGTTTCATTCTCAGACGATAGCACAAAAAGTTCTCTTTATATTGAGAAAATTGCATTATCCTGTAACGATCTTTCAATGATTAATTATAATATGAATGTTAAAATTTGCTGAGTTCGATGTGACTCGTTATGTAATGTGCTGTTGCTTAAAAAGGTCTTCAATAAGTTAAAACAATACTTAAAACGCAGACAATTACGGATTTAGTTATTGGACTGTTCTCGATTACCAGAGCACCCACATATCTCATTCCAAATATTTACTACAGGTTCTGTTTTAGGTAACAGATCTTTGATTCTAGCTTACCTAGAAACCGAAACTGCTTGTAAAAAGTTATTCCATTATTAAAATATTACAAGCACACACGCTCTTTAATACTGTATTTAACTGATTGAAGAATTCAATTTTTATTTTCAGCACCTAGTCTATATGCGACGGATTATAGATATCTCGTGCAGTGAGTTCTCTATTAGTATGTACAAAAAATTTATGCTGATCACTGACTAATTTAGCTACGATTCTTTAAAGGCAATTGCTTTGTTTAAAGGCAATTTGGATTCCAAAACAATATAAGAAAATATACTTGAAAACTATTTACAACAAGCAGCCACACACTCCGTTTCACTATTTGTAAGGTGTAGCATAAAACATCATATAAATAGATAGTTTTTCTAGTACATTCAACTGTACTCAGGTGATTTCAGTTTTAGTTACCTTTGGACATTAATTAAACAAATATTAAATATTAAAATATATTACAAATGAGTTAACTGTTTGAGTTCTCAAGTTACATAGGATAATTACATAATATGTTTTATACAATTTATATATCACATTTACGTTTATGTTATAACTGCGAATATCAAAAAATGAACGTCTTCATTATGTTAGCACTGATGTGTTCGAAACTGAGAAAGATAGAATTTGTAAGGCCTCATTTTGTGTCTTTAACATTAAACGAATAGCTTATTTAATTCTACAATATTGTTAGCATTTAACAAGAAAAAAAGATCAAAGAAGAGACATATACTTATTGATAAATATCATTGAGATAATTGATTGATTGAGGTTTAATGGGTCAATCAAAATATGTGTCTGTATAGTCCATTATACAAGCTTCCCTTTTAACATACTTAAATCTGATTGGTGAAGAATTATTTTCATTTTAAATATGTATATAACTATCATTTTGTTCTTCTGTTTATGTTATGTATAATCAGGATATCGATAATTACTATTTGCCTTCCAGTATGAACACAAAATGGCGGACGATTTCCATAATGTGTATTGTCCATATATACACTTCTTGTTGCAAAATGTCTGTGGACGAAAGTAAATCTAGCGTCCTTTTTCTATACTTACGTGAGCCAGTTAGAGAAGTTTATCAATTTTATTTTTGTTTTCTGTTTAAATTAATGTAGACATCAGACAGGAAACTTTCAAAACTTTTTGAACAAAGAAACGCGATTTTTTGAAAGATAAAATTAAGGAAATTGAAGATAATAGTAAAAATAAAAACATGCGGGACATGTATAAGGGGATCAACAAATTTGAGAAAACGCTATAAACCTCGTGTTTATATATTAAGGAAAGCTGACGAAACAGTTCTCACTGATACAAATAGCATCTTAAATAAAAGGAAAGATTTCTTTGATGATTTGCTTAAGATGCGGCGAGAAAATGTGTGCGGAGAAAGGGAATTATACACCGCAGAACCGTATATTTCAGAACCTAACCGAATAGAAGTAGAAATCGCTTTAAAGAAATTAAAGAAACAAATCTCCTGGTGTAGACGAAATTCCGGTTGAGTTCATTTTAGCTGGTGGAGAAAAATTGTGGAACAAGATACACAAACTCATTCTCCTTATCTGGAACAAGGAAGAATTGTCACAAGAGTGGAAAGGATCAATCATTGTTCCAATTCACAAGAAAGGCTACAAAACTTACTCGAGGCATTTCTCTTCTGTCAACATTCTATAAAATCCTCTCAGATATACTCTTAGCAAGATTGACCCTATACGCAGATGAAATTGTTGGAGATTATAAGTTCGAATTTAGACGAAATCGATCAACTATCGATCAAATATTTACCATTCGACAAATACTCGAAAAAAAAGTGGGAATACAATATCCCGGTATATCAGCTATTTATTGAATTTAGAAAGGCATACGTTTTGCTTAGGAGAGAAATATTGTACAACATTATTACAGAATTTGAAATACCGAGAAAGCTAACTAGATTAAGTAAGGTACATTTAAATAAATCAAAAAGTAAGGTGCGGATAGGAAAATTTTTGACCCCGAGCTTTCACGTCGAAAATGGCCTGAAACAAGGAGATGCGTTGTCGCCATTATTATTCAACTTCGTCCTGGAATATGTTATAAGGAAAATCAAAGCTAGCAACCAGGTCCTAGAGTTGAATGGTATTCACCAGGTTATGGCATATGCTGACGATGTAAATTTAATAGGGGATGTTAGGAGAACAATAGAAAGAAATGCATAGATCTTATTAAACGCTTGCAGGGACATGGGTTTAGAAGTAAATGTAGAGAAAACTAAATACATGGAAGTGCGTCGGGATCGTAATAAGGCAAATTATGGATGAGTTAAAATATCAAATAAAACTTTCGATATAGTGGATACTTTCAAATATCTAGAATCAATATTAACAGAGGAAAATCATATTCACGAATAAATTAAATGTCAATTGAAAGCAGGGAATTTGTGTTATTATTCAGTTCAAAATCTTTTGTTGTCGCGAATTCTGTCGAGGAATTTGACGATAATTATGCCTGTTGCTCTGCATGGTTGCGAAACATGTCGCTTACTCTGCGGGAAGAACATAGACTAAAAATATTTGAGAACAAGACCCTGAGGCGAATATTCGGACCCAAGAGGAATGGGAACGGGAAATGGCGGAAACTTCATAACGAGGAACTACATGATTTATACGGTTTGCCAAACATGATTAGGGTCATCAAGTCTAGGAGAATCAGATGGGCAGGTCATGTAGCAAGGATGGAAGAAAGTAGGAACGCTTTCAAAGTCTTAACTGGAAGACCAATCGGAAAACGACCACTAGGAAGTCCTAGGCGCAGATGGGAGGACAATATTAAGACGAATCTCGCAGAGACAGGAATACAAAGTAGAAACTGGATCCAGTTAGCTAAGGATAGAAGTCAGTTGAGAGCTTTTGTGAACGCGGCATTGAACCTCCGCGTTCCATAGGCCATAGAGTTAGTTAGTTTAAATTAACGAAGAGAAAGAATATGTATTTGTTTGTCAGATTTTCTGTGAGTAAGTACACATAAAGCTCATATATTAATGTACAGTATGGTCCGAAATTCTTGTCACCTCCCGTGTTCCAGTTTGTTTAGTGATCCATCAGGATGGGCACCATCATTGTCGTGGCACAACATGATGCAGCACCATATCCTGTGTAAAATTTTCCGCAGATTGGATGAGATGATTCCCCTAAATGTCTCCCTAACATACTGTTTTAAATCTTAAGTAATTTGGTGTCGCTATTTCTGGACATGTTGCTTATCTATTCTACACAAGGGATTATCGTGGGAGACCACTCTATCGATGCTGGCATATTCAGTGTTCGTCTTCACATTCCCCTCTGAGATAACATCTCATCCAAGAATTCTCCGAGAATAAATACGCATGCATATAAAAAGGAAGGTGTATGAAATCTAAAATGATACTGAAGTATAAATACACGTTCATACAAAAACAGGAGGTGTCAGCCATCTGAAAGAAAATGGAGTGGAAATACACATACATACATACCAAAAGGGATAGCAAGATTTTCGGACCGTACTGTACAAACAGTTAAGTAATTGATCATAATTACTTTGATAATAATTAAATGTTGTGTCCACGAACAAGTTTATTTAATGTACAGGGTGAGTGAAAAGTACCTACCACCCTTATAAAATGAAAACAAATGTAGATAGCCAGAATTGGTAATTGTAGGGACTCGTGAAGCCGATGGGGAATCTTTATTGTACATGCCAGGTTAACGGATACCACTTTCTGTTTGCCATTTTGAATCACGCTCAAAAAGTTTAGATTGGAAGGGAGTCATGTGAAACATGAAACATAGCTAGAATTTTAAGAGAAACTCAATGGTGTAATCAGATTGACCTTAATTGTAATATCTGTAAAGTTATAATCACATGAAACTCAGATTACCTCTCACAAAATATGTTCAATGTGCTGATCGTATTGCGCTATGCATGTTTGCAGACATGTCTCCCAACCTGTATCAATAGGGAGCAATGTCTGAAGTATGATTTGCACACTTCCATCCTGTGTTCGTTGCTCCAAATTACCTAGATTCTTAATACTTTCATCATATACAACTGCCTTTAGGTGGCCCCCAGGTAAAAGTCCAATGGTGATAAATCAGGTGAAAAATTCTACTGGCCCGCGTCGACCAATCCTTCGACCAAGAAATTGTTTAGCCAGATACTGACGAATCTGTAGTCCATAATGAAGTGGCGCACCATCATATTGGTAAAATAAGGGAAAGCTGCCATCCGGGACCGAGGCTGAGGGAACGAGTTGTTCTAACATGTCCAAGTCACGCTCTGCAGTTAAGGTGCCAGGATAACAAACGGGCCAATAATACATGTCCCCCCCAGATCTGTGCCAACACAATTTTCCCTGCATCAACCATTTTATACGGATCTGTCCACTTGGGGTTACCTGGAGACCAGTAGCGTAGATTTTGTTTGTTTACCTCCCCTATAACATAATTTGCTTCATCGGTATGTAAAATTTGCATTGCAAAGTTGGGGTGCGGCCGCAATTGCTCCACTGCCCCTCACAAAATGCACTCTCCGATCTGGGTGATCATCAGAAAGATGTTGCTACAGCTGCAACTTGTAAGGATGTCACTTACGCGCTTGTAACACCTTACAAATGGAAGTTTGGCTGACGTGGCATTCCAGAGATAATCGGCGTGTGGTGCGCTGGAAGACTTAAACGATATGAACACTACCGTAGCTGTGCCCTTGTTAGTGGCAGCTCTGGATCTTCCTCATCGTGGCCTGTCTTCGAATGTACCAGTCTCTTCGAATTTGGTCAGGAACTGGGCCGCTGCGATGTGCGAAACTGAAGCATGTTGACGATGCCTTTCATTGAATTCACGAGTTACAACACTTTTGCCGACCCGCATTTTGATAATTTCGATGCGGTTAGTTTTGGCTAATAATATGGTTCAGCACCTAGAAATATGAGATAAATTTGTTTCATGCGCTTATAACTTCAAAGTTTTACAGTTGTGTTAAATCTGATTATATTGAGTTTTTCTTCATACTGTAGCCGTGTTGCATGTATCATATAACCTCCTTTACATTTAAACTTTTTGAACGAGATTCAAAATGATGGACAAGATGGCGGCCGTTTATTTGATACGCACCATAACAGTTTCCCATCGGCCTAACGTGTCGCTACAATTATCAAATCTGGCTATCTACACCTGCTGTCATTGTATAAGGTATGGTATGACACTTTTGACTCACCCGGAAATTCTTTTAAGGTATGGGTGTAGTGTGTACAGATCGATTATTAATCTCGTACAATGTCAGTTAATTTTCTACTTCTGTAGGTCTTCACATCCATTCGACGTAATGTATGATCTATATTGTTTACGTGTAGAAGATCTTGCAACATTCGAATAATGCTTTCATTAGTGTTCCTGAAAGAAAGATTATTGTGATTAATTATATTGATGGAGGTAGAAACTCAATCTAGCATCCTCAAGTAGCTTCCCATCTACCTCATGATTTTGACTTAAATTTAGTTGAAGTCTACAATCATTATTTGTTCTAGTCGTCCCTCTCCATTTCTAAATGCCAGAGACGACCAGGCTCTGGGCATATATTCCTTTATTTTTAAATGAAGCCTTTATGTACTGAATTTCGCAACCTCCAACTTTAGCAAGTAATCATGTTGAGTATTTTAATAACCTAGTATTGAATATTATCTGTAGAATATTATAGAAATACCTCTTTTATATCTCTTTCTGCCTTTGGGAGCGGGATGTTCGAAAATGTTGATACATGTATTCGGTTATATTTAATGAGGTGTTTATATTTTGAAGAGCTTCATTTCCCTAAACTTACTGTTTCGTGAGATATTTTATTCTTGACATGAAAAGACCTCCTTTTACTGCTCTTTAGGATACTATTTTTTTTAATCATTTCTTTTACCCTGCTTTACTTTTGTGACAAAAGGAGTACTCTGTCCAAATTTCACGTTTCTAGTGATAGTAATTTGGCCTGACCTACATAAAAGTTGCCCGGCTGGGTAATACCAGAGACGAACACATAAATGTGTGTAATTCTCTCATTCTGGCTGATGTTGGTGAGCCGCTCGATGCATGGTGAACAGTGAAGATTATTATGGCTTCTTGCAATAGATTGACGACGAATTGATACCAGGAGAAATACTGTACTTTAACTTCCAACAAACGGAAAAACATGGCACACATCGAAAGAATCCCTAGTGCTGCTGCACAAACTGTTTTCAAAAAAGTGAACAGTAAGTAAGTGGTTGTGGAACCTTTGTTCCCTGGATTCGACCTCCTGCGGATTTTGTCTGCAGGGATGATTAAAGGAGAAGGTTTATGCTAAAACCCTCCATATCCTGGCTGAAATGCAGCGAAACATTACCAACACCATCCGGGAAATCAGCCGTGAAGAACTACAGACGGTGTTACCAATATGCTACACGTCCCTAGAAGTGTTCCAACGTTAACGGGGGCCACTTTCAGCATCTCTCCTAACGTGTAGGTAGGTCAGTGTTTACATTTTCCTACTCTTTCGGCTGATATCCAATATTACCACTCCGGGATACTTTTATGTGGCCACTCTGTAGTATATTTTTTCTCAGTTTATAAGCAAAAAAAGAAACAGTTAATATAAATAGCATGAACCAACAATTAAAGTATGAAATTGGACAGTTTATCATTAATCGCTTGTTTGGAAAAGGCAAATACCATGAATGAAGTAATCAGAAGATAGTTTAATGCCAGTTCTTCCAACAGTAATGCAGCTCCATTAAAATAACTCCGAAAGTAGTCTCTTTAAACTCAACTTTTCTTCCACATACTTACAGATGTTTGTGTGTTTTCAGTACTAGAACCGAGTATGCAAGAGTCAGGCAAAGTTAGAAATTACCTCTATTAAAAGACATTCTAAAACTTTCTCAGGACGAGAACAAGGAATGAGGAAAAGAGAGTACGAAAGCAGAAAGAGACAAGTAATTCGGAAAATCCCTGATAAACTTTCTGTTAGGAAAGTGGGAAAAGCAATGAGAGAATGGGGAAAGAATGTAACTTGCTACGAATGGAATTTAAGTAACTCAGCCACCAAATACATGCTTACCTCTCCCTTTTCATGTTCTCCCCATTTAAAGGAAGAATAAGGAAGGAAATAAGCATCCTATAAATTACAGAGAAACACCTGTGAAGTGTCACTAATTACTTCAATCTTCCGTTCAGGTAAATGAAATGATCTTATATGAGTATTCCTTACTTCAAGAAATACTTTATCTATTCAATAATTTTAAAACAGTCTTCTATAAAACAGTTGCGTATTAGAAAGTTCTGATAAATATATTAAATTCCATCCAATCAAAAGACATTAGCAAATACTCTTACAAGCTACTAATGTCCTAACTATACCTTCTGATTATATAAATTATTTTAGTTAGATATACCTGAACTCTTGAAACCACTAGGATATTTCAAAGTATGCAAAGGAAACTTACTCTATAAATATTAGCTCAGTATCCCACTATGAATTTTGTAATTGTGATGTAATTGTAAACATTAACTTCTATTATATCTCGTGCAATGTATCCAAATTTAAAATGATCGAAAAACGCAATAGTTATAAGTTGTGAAACTTAAGTTCTATTTTGTTTAATTTGTGCAGTATCTGACATTGTAAATTGAAAGAAAGCTATGTGAGTAATTGTTTGGTACTGTATTTACCTGCCTAGTTAATTTTGTGTTAGCCAATGTAACTAATAATAACAAAATGAAAAACCTGTCATAATTGTACCAACCTCAAAATAAATTATATTAAGTAATTGTACTATGGTTTGCAAATAAAAATACGAAATTCTACAATCAATAAATCTATATTCGCTGTTTTCACTAATTACTCTATTGAATTCTTATGTATTTATTATTTTACAATGTCTAAACAACTCTGATACAGTTGAGTAATTTCCAAAGTTGATGTATTTTCTGTCTAGAGAAGTATAATTTGCTTATTGTCATGTCAGTCATAATGTCAAGATGTGTGTCAAATGGTTATATTCTCTCCGTATATTTCATTTGCTGTAAAGTGTATGCTATATGAATGGAAACAGAAATATTGACGTTGTATGGAAACGGACAGAGGAAAAAACAGCGAATCTAACAATGTTTTCTCTAAAGCTTGATATACATCTCCTTTTGCTCCCCACCTATTCTTGTCCTGTCCCTAATGCTAAATGTTTCATTCACTTAACATCGCAAGCATTTCACTCTCACTACATGCTTTTCCTACACCAAACTCTTTCCAATCCACAATCTTCGGGATACACATTTAACCATCTTCTCTTTTATGGAATGCTATTTCACTACTTTACTGTACAAAACATATTGTCTTTTGCAGAAGATAAGAATATCAATAATGCTTCTATTATAACAGACAACAATTTTAAACTTTTTGTCTGCCAGCTGTGCGAAAGCAGGTCATTTGAACTAAATTGACCTTCCTGAAGACGAAGTAACCATTTCCTAACACGTATATATTTTGTGTGACAGATACACTTAGATTCTGACAGAAACGTCAAAATAGCCTATTATGTTGACATACAATTTTAATTATATCACTGTTTATTTAACTATGGAATCTGATCAAAGAATGCATTCATTTCGCAGCTAAGATAACATAGAATGCAATAAACTAATGTTACTTTCATAAAATTACTTTTGATTTATACTTTACCATACTTTGCCATAAATATATTTATTTCATGCAGTTTTAATCTTGAGTTAATTTATTCAATTAAATTTGAATTATTGATCTAAATTACAATTTAGAGCATAATTTCAATTTTTGTTTAGTGCTTTAAATCCAGCCGTGTAACGTGGGTTCCTGTCACCACGGCATGGCGCGTCCTCAGGTTTGCGGATCGAGGAGAAGGCCTCTAGATATATAGAGGTAGCTGTGAATATATTGAATAAGCAGTCGTGGACAGACGACTAGGAGTGGTCCTCCAGCTTGAGGGTTTGGGTAAGGCTAACAATCTCATCCTGTAAAAAAGGCACTTGTTCAGAAACATTCACAAAAGCCTCGGACAAAGACTGATAACTTGGCATGACGTCAGAAAAAGAAAATGGACATGAAATTTGGAGCATGGAATATTAGAAGTTTTTATAGGGCAGGCGCGTTAAAATTCGTAACGAGTGAGTTAGAGAAATACAGGATGGACCTAGTAGGAGTTCAGGGAGTTGTGTGGGAAGGAAATGGATCTGTGAATCTCGGAAATTTTACGTTCTTTTATGGAGAAGGGAATAAATAGAAATCACCGGTTAGGAACATGGTTTTTCGTTCAAAAACGAATATTACCAGTAATTAAACGGGTTGAATTTGTAACTGACAGACTTTCTTCTATTACTCTTAAGGGACGGTCGTATGATATTATTGTTTTAAATGTACATGCCTCAACTGAAGATAAAGATGACGATATAAAAGAGTTTTTACGAAGTGGAACGGATATTTGACCAACTCCCGCGATCCCATATGGAAATTCTATTAGAGGATCTCAATGCGAAGGTAGAACGAGAGGATATTTTCAAACCGATCATAGGGAACGAAAGTCTGCACAAATAAAGTAATGACAACGGTGTTAGACTCGTGAACTTTGCAACATCCAAAAACCTAATCGCGAAGAGTACAAAATTCCCACATCGCGACGTTCATAAATACACTCACCAGACGGAATAACACATAATCAAATTGGTCAGTTTTAGCAGATAGAAGAAGGCAATCTAGCATAATTGATGTCCGGTCGTTTAGAGGGGCTGATTGTGAGACTGATCACTACCTAGTAGCAGTAATAATACGAGAGAGATTATCGTTGAATAAAGGTAATATTCAATGTCCGAAAACGGAGAGATTTAATTTAAAGAAATTAGAAGAGGGCCAGATAAGAGAGGAATATCAGATTGAAATTTCGCATAGATTCTCGGTTTTAGAAGATTCGGAGTGCACTAATGTGGAGGATACTTGGATTGAAATTAGAGATAGCATTAAAAGTCCAGCAAAGAATAATTGGGACGCGCGGAAATACGTACGAACAAACCATGGTTCGACCAGGAATGCATTAAACTAGGATTGAAAAGAAAACGGGCAAAATTACGCTGGCTACAAAATCTGAATGAAATAACTACACAAAATTTTGCAGATATCAGGCGCGAAACTTCCAAAACTTTTAGAACAAAGAAACGCGATTTTTTGAAAGTTAAAATTAGGGAACTTGAAGATAATAGTAAAAATAAAAATATTCGGGACATGTATAAGGGGATCAGCGAATTTAAGAAAGGCTACCAACCTCGTGCTTATATATTAGAGAAAGTTGACGGAACAGATCTCACTGATACGGATAGCATCTGCTGAATACGCAGCCAAAAGCTAATGTGCGTGGAGGAAAGGAGATACACACCGCAGAAACGTATACTTCAGAACCCAACCGAATAGAAGTACAAACCGCTATAAAGAAATTAAAGAAACACAAACCTCTGGGTGTAGATGAAATTCCGGCTGAGTTAATTTTAGCTGGAGGCGAAAAATTGTGGAACAAGATACACAAACTCATTTTCTTTATCTGGAACAAGGAAGAATTGCCACAAGAGTAGAAAGAATCCATCATTGTTCCAATTCATAAGAAACTAACTAATAATTATCGAGACATTTATCTTCCCTCAACCACCTATAAAATCCTTTCAAATATTCTATTAGCAAGATTGACCCCATACGCAGATGAAATTATTTGAGATTATGAGTGCGGATTTAGACGAAATCGATCAACTATCGACCAAATATTTACCATTAGCCAAATACTCGAAAAAAAGTGGGAATACAATACCCAAAGGCGTACGACTCGGTTTGGAGAGAAACATTATACAACCTTCTTACAGAATTTGAAATACCGAGAAAGCTAATTAGATTAATTAAGATATGCTTAAATGAATCCCAAAGTAAAGTAGGTAGGAAAATTTTTGTCCACGAACTTTCACGTCGAAAATAGTCTGAAACACGGAGATGCGTTGTCGCCATTATTATTTAACTTTGTTCTGGAATACGCTATAAGGAAAATCAAAGATAGCAACCAGGGCCTAGACTTGAACGGTATTCACCAGGTTATGGCGTATGCTGACGATGTGAATTTAATAGGGGATGTTAGGAGAACAATAGAAAGAAATGCAGAGATCTTATTAAACTCTTGCAGGGACATGGGTTTAGAAGTAAATGCAGGGAAAACTAAATACATGAAAGTGCGTCGGGACCGTAACACAGCAAATTATGAATACGTTAAAATATTAAATAATATTTTTGATAAAGTTATTTAGGATCAATATTAACAGACGAAAATCATATTCACGAAGAAATTAAATGTCGACTAAAAGCAGGGAATTCGTGTTAATATTCGGTTCAAAATCTCTTGTTGTCGCGAATTCTATCGAGGAGTTTGAAGCTTAAAATATATAAAACGATAATCATGTCTGGTATTCAGTATAGTTGCGAAACATGGTCACTTACTCTGAGAAAAGAACAGACTGAAATGAAAGTATTTGAGAACAAGATCCTGAGGCGAATATTCGGACCCAAGAGGAATGGGAACAGGGAATGGCGGAAACTTCATAACGAGGAACTACATAATTTATACGGTTTACCCAACATTGTTAGAGTCGTCAAGCCTAAGAGGCTTAGGTGAACAGGTCATGTAGCTAGAATGGAAGAAAGTGGAAACGCTTTCAAAGTGTTGACTAGAAGACCAATCGGAAAGCGACCATTAGGAAGACCTAGGCGCAGATGGGAGGACAATATTAAGGTGGATGTCGTAGAGATAGGAATACAAAGTAGAAACTGCATCCAATTGGCTAAGGATCGAAGTCAGTGGAGAGCTTTTGTGAATGCGGCGTTGAACGTCCGGGTTCCATAGGCCATAGAGTTAGTTATTTAGTTAGTTAGCTTTAAATCCAGTTTTAAAAGAATTACTTTTTCATAATTATAAAATTTATCTTAGAATTGATGTTCTATTGTGCCATTAGTGGTATTAAAGTAAAAGATTAAGTTAATGGACAAAACATTACGAAAATGACAAATATTTTAAAAAGTCTCTCTACTATTGAAAACTATTTCTTTCTCTTGCGTGTCACCTTCTCTAAATAAAACCAGCAGTAGTCACCTATCATTTGAGGATCTCATTTACTTTTGTACCTCTATTCCATTTTCTGAATATCCTAATGGAACCTTTATCCTTGATCGTCACTTAAGTTCTCGGGGAAGAGGCCAGTCTTTCACAGTATAGTGTTATTCAGTTTCCCTACTATTCCACAAGCAACAGTATTTTGTAAATCCAACTGCAATCCTAGTAATATTGAACTTATCTTTAAATCTCCACAAATTTTCTAGCAGTATTGTTATAATCAATTATATCTAATAGCACAGACATACTTTCACCGGTTTCTTTGATGTCTATGGAATGTACAACTGGTATTGATGAGTTAATGTTCCCGTTGTGTAATAATATGAATAAGGATTGTTTATAAAGAATCGATAAAAAGCTTCCATTTTTCAGGAATGTGTTGATAACCTAGTGCGTCCTTTAAACCATCTATATCTGTACAAATATAGAAGGAATTTTCAATGACATGATAACCAGAAAATTATTCATGCCAGTTACTGAAAATTGAAATTCTAGTGTTGGGACCCATTAAATTTCACTCTTTTGACCTTGTTCGAAACTACTCAGTATCAGCAAATAACTCATTCAGAGTACTTACCAAGTCGTCAAGTATTGTTTGGTTAATTAGGAAGGGTTTCTTTCTGGTTCTGTACTATAGCTTGGACGTGGGTGTTTCAGGCAATTCATCAATTTCTTCGGGAAAAGATTTCTTCTAGTTTTAAAGATGGAATAAGGATTGAGCGTTCATGTCTGCGTGGCTTCAATAGCGGATTGAACATTCGGGTACTCAATATCAGATTTAGTTCTTTTCAAGTGGTCTCCAATTTATGATAGATAGAAATAACTGTCCTCTGCATGGATGGTTGGTTCACGCCAGACTATTGACATTGCGAAAGTCATAGCTCGATTTTTGTCTCCATTCATCCATTTAATAATGTAAGAAAGTTCTGCAGTACATATGGGGAGCTTTGTTTCCATTACTTCCTTTTCATTACCATCATGACACCCCATATTGCTGTGATAAGCTTGCTTTAACGTCCCTGTAAGCCTGACACTGACATTTCACGATATAATGTTCTACTCCCTCTTTTAAGGATTTTTCCCAGTTATCTGGGGTCAGCTTTCGGATTGCTGTCCTCGAAATAAAACTTTTATAGCTACAAATTAAGGGAAGAAAATCTTCCTAATTTACTAATTCTTGTACGCAAGCTTCTCCCCTCAGTTTGCTACGATACAATTCTAATTCTCAGCTGTGTGACTTCTATTTGAAGTTGCCACAATCAATGTACGTTCTGATGCGTACTTTTATTTCTGGAATACTTGTGGGAACAGAAGGAACAAAAACATTATCCTTGACATAACCCAACAAAAAATCTCATGTTGTTAGAGCTGGAGAACGAGCAGGCCAGTAGAGGAGTTCTTGGTCATCCTCAAATCCACGCCTGATCCATCACTGCGCTGAACGCTGCTTCAGAAATAGGTGTGGGAATCCGTCCTGTATCACTATGAAGTAGTTCATCTGGAAAACAGCCTATTCATTGATTTACCTATGGTTACGTTCGGGACATACGCGGAGTTCCCCTCCTCGATTTTTCTGTAAATTTAGCCTAATTTTAGAGGTGTTAAGAAATTGTAATATAATTTATCCTCATATTAAATTTGTATTTATCCAAAGCTTTAGACCCCTTCCGAAATAAATTCCTGTGTATACGCCTGATTGCAATTGATAACTTCTTCGGAAAACTTCTAGCAACTGGTACACGTTTTTGTCACAAAGAGACAATTTCTAATCTTGCTTTACGGAGACGCCATGTCTCCTGGAACTAGGCACTAAACCTGCGAATGGAATTATTGGACGTCAAGTCGTCCCTGAACTGACTGCAGAAGTGTTTTTGGACAACTATACCTAACAAACTTTCATGAAAATTGAGTTGGTTTGGGAGACCCGTTTTGATCTCCAAAAGGCCCCCATACGGTTTGGATTCTATGTTAAGTTGTGGGTCTCAGTTTCGAATACTCTGGGTGCTGAAAGGATCGCTCACTTAATCAACTCAAAATCAATCAATCAATGATGACTGAGTAAAATTCACCTCTCTTGGCTGTTTTTCATTTTATAAAACGTGTCTCGTAGCATTCAACCTTGGAACTAACTGGCAATAGCTGCACTTCTCAACGTTTATTTCTTTCTTTCTACGTGTGCAGCGTGCAATCTTAGATCAGACACGAGCTGTCTGAAGCCAGACCGAACTAACTTTTTCATGCTGTGGGAAATTGGCCCCTATGGAAACAGTGGCTACTTGACATGAACTGCTGTCCTTAGGAAGTGGATTTCACATGGCTGTTGTGTCAATTTCTATACTTAAGTTTGTAATGGCATAAAATTCAGTGTGAAATACGCCGGATACAAATGATTTCATGCATAAAATGCAATCGGTGAAAACGGTGGAAATTTTTAGTGAACTCTGGTTTCAGACAGTTCAATGAATGTAATATTATTATTATTTGTTTTTTCTGTTTTACGTAGTTATGAAATAATAAAAGCAAACCATTCTTATATATACTCTGTATAACATTTGTTTTTCACAGCAGTTTGTATCAAGTGTCACTTTGTCAATAAGGGAGAATTTTCGTCAACTTCAAAATGTAGTTAGTTCGAACTGCTCACAGTTTACACATTACATAATATTGATTTGTTATATGGTGAAAGATTACACAGTGAAACTATTGCGTTTCATACATTTTCTAAAGTTCACAAGAAAAAATATTCATAAAAGGATATGCCTGGAGAGTTTAGCTCTGCTTCACCCACGCATTGTATTTAGCCAATACACGCAACAAATTGGCGAATCTACTTAGCATGAAGACATTTCTCCATTGTGAAGAAAGCAGAGATAGAAAAAAAACGCACTAGAAATTACTTCTCAGTTGTAAAATCAAAAAATACCCACGACATTTTCACAACAAAATGCGATCTTAGCCTATTTCCATGATCCAGGCCCTTAGAACAATAAAACAATCATCCTGTTGAACACGTTATACTTATTGGTCTTTACAATATGTAAAATACAGAAGAAAAAACTTGTTCAAACTTTGTGTCCTAAAAGCATTTATTCTTCTCACCTTTGTCATATTATATATGAAAAACTATGAAGCAATTTTCAATTTGTAAAATAATACTTCAAAACGAAACAAGAAATCCTTCTTCCTTTAATATTTTTTATTCTTCTGATTAATTCAATCGATGTTTACGAAACTTTCTACACATGTTGGTGGTAGAATAAAGTATTTTTAGAAAGTAATGTAAAATCCATGAATGATTTACTTTTGAAGTAAAAGGGGATTGAAATCCCGAAAGAAAGATTCACAAATTTCACAAAATTCTCTCAATTTCAGCTAAATTAGCTAACTTATTTAGAAGCTAATTGAAAGTACTTTTGAGTAAATTATAAGAAACAAAACAAGGTAATATTCATTACAACACGATGCATGTGGTAGCAGATATATATTATTACAGGAAAATGGGTTTTAAGAAAATATCCAGTACGAAATGAGTTTTAGTAATTTACAAGAAAATGGAGGGTGATGCAATCAATATTTTCATGCCCACATTCGTCAATATTTCATAATATTGATTTAATTTTGACTATTTTCATTTATGTAGCATAAACATTCTTGATAGTGCTATCAGTTTTTGCACAATTGAAGAAAATAAGTATCAAACATTTAATTATAAATTCGAATTTAAAAACGTAAATCGAAAAGATTATACGATTGATATTGTTAAATAGCGTATATACATACTAGGTAGACCGAAAGGAAAAATATTTTTCGATTATGAGTAGTGCAGAAAAGGAACAATTGGTGGCACTAAGTTCACACAAAAATTGGAGATTTTATGGCAGCTCCTTGATTTGTTAAATGTATCTTGAAAGGTGATTTCTTTATCGCCTTATCGCATCATCTTTATTGTAATCGGGTTCTGATAATCTGTATTGGTTACACTTGAAGTTGGTAGAGAATTAGTGGATAAAAGTAGTGAGTACCCTCGGAACGTTGGGATTTCCTTATTTTAAATAATACTATATGAAAATACGTTTTTTCGATGACATTCTCCAAAATTATTCAATTTTGTATTGTACGGCCAGCGGCATAACTTACACTCTCACAGATCCGGAAGTGTTAGATGGTTACTGAGGAAATTGTAATAATAGAAAGGGACCAGATAATTATTTTTGCTAGAAGACCCAGGTTTAAGAAAAGCAAAACAGTGAGTTCTGCTTGAAGACCCATTCTTGAAGCTTCAGAAACATCCCCAGTGCATGAAGTTTTTTCAAGAATAAGAAATTGAACTACATTCCCACTTCCCGGTATTTTAAAAATTACTTCCGCGATAACCTTCGTGAAAATTATACGATTTTTATACTATATGCCTATACAGTATAGAATAGCCAAAAATCACAAAAGATTATATATATATATGGTGTAACATAAATGCATGGGAAAAAATGACGAGGTGATTGCGGACATCCAAATAAGTAAAAAATGTTCCTATAAACATGGATCCGATGCCGCTTCGTTTCTGAGATACGGAGTGTTCAAATGTCGAGTCCCTCCATTGGCGTACTATGGGAAAGTGAATGGAAATGTTCAATATTATAGGAATAATACAATCAAATGGAATTATGTCTGTGCAAGTACATTTACACTGACATAGGGAATGAAACTAATCAACATTTGAAGTTATTGGGTTTCAGTGTTGTCAATCTGATACAAAATGTTGTGTTGAAATAGCACGAGACGTCCACATGTTAGCATGTAACATGGGGCAGATTCCGCTTCATTTTCGAAAGACAATGCGTCCAAGTGTGAAGCCAATTAACGGCTCACAACGATTCATAGATCACAACTATTGCATGTTTCGAAAGATAAGTAATTGAGAAAAGTATTCGATGAAGGCCACAGCGTTCGTTTACATCATACATGAACTTCGAAAGACAGTGTCCCATGTTTAGTAAAGTTTTGATATCAGCAATCATATGCTAACGTGTTCACATCTAGTGCTATTTGAAAACATAATACTTTGTACCAGGTTGGCAACACTGACAACCAAATAACCTCAAATATTGATTAGTTTCATTCTCTATGTTAGTGTAAATGTATTTGCACAGACATAACTCCACTTGATTGTGTTATTTCTGTAATATTGAACATTTCCTTTCACTTTCCCATAGTACGTCATTGGAGGGACTCGACATTTGAACACCCCGTATCTCGGAAACGAAGCGGCATCCAACCCATGTTTATAGGAAAATTTTTACTTATTTGGATTTCCCCAATCACCTGGATGTAGGCAATCAGGTGTGAATTACTCCTTTGCGAATTACAAGTATTTTGTTCTACTGTAACTTTCGTAAAACTTATTCGATTATAGTGTAAGATTTTGGTATCATAGTCATCACCATTGCGTGGAGTTTAATCAGTCAAGAATAACGGACTGGAAAACCTCCCTATTTTATGGAACATCCGTATTTTCGATTTCTTTCCTATTTTTGTATACAGTACGATGTGTATCATATTTGAGCTTTATATTGGGCTTAAAATCAGCCATGAATATATGAATTTGACTTGATAAGGCTAGTACCTTCCTGATTTAATAGTTTTCATAAAAATATTCAATTTAGATAATATGTTGCAAGATCTTTATTGAAACTTTTCCATAACCCCAACTGCTTAGAGTTATTACTTATAATAAACTAGACCTACTAACATTATTTGACTTAACCTCCTTTACAGTACAGAGGCGTTGTGAAATACAATCTACCTAGTGCTATCTAGGGATGCGCACGAGTCGAGACAGTCTCGAATCTCGACTCGACTCGACTCGAATTCGAGTCGAGACACACTTTGTAAAATTCGAGACGATTCGAGACACGAGTTGAGTCGAGACTGCTCGTAAAAATCTGGACTCGACTCGAATGTCTCGAAATTGTTTCTATAATTTTTAATATTATTTTGAAGAAAGTATTTACTCAGAAACAGCCTTGAAACTAATTCAAGTGAGCATCCATGCATAGACGTAACTTAGGAGGGCAAGGGGCAACTGCCTCCCTCCTCATTTCTGAGGTTTATTAGGATAGTCATCCAGTGTTATCTATGAACTGAGCTGAAGCGAATACAACACCATTTTGCTTAATTTTATGTTTTTGTTTCACAATATTAAGGTCTTTAGGCGACTAACGAGGCCAAGAGAAAGGAGGGGCAAGGAAGTGAAAAGACAGTGACCCTGGCCTGGCAGAAGGTACCAGGTAAAACCTCACTCACTCAGTCAGGATAGTCGGTCGGGACAGAGTTCGTGGCCATGCTCAACCTTTAAAATGCTGCTCCTTAGGCATACACACTGCCCAGGGCTTAAAGTGACTTCAGTGAATAGCCACCTCGCCAGAATGCTTATCCACAGTGATTTGCGAGAACACAGTCAACAATAAAAGTAAATAATCCCTGATCCATGTTCCTGATCTGGTTTGATAAATCATATTAGTAGTCGTTTCATAGACGGAACCAAAATATTAATTAAAAATTAATGACAATGTTTGTAAAGTGACAAGTGTTGCGCACGAACTAAATTCTGACAGCAGGCTGATTTGCTGCAACGCACTGCCGGCGCGTTCCAGCTCACTTTAAGGCCTGACACTGCCTCTCTACTACTAGCTGAGTAATTGTCACTCACTTTCGATGCATGTGATCTGAATTGGTTCACACCTCACTTTGCTTTTTTTTTTTTCGCTTTTAGATATTACATATTCCTTTACGACGGTAATAATAATTTATAAACTGTATTGTCAAATTCAGAATTTCTTTATTTTTCTGTTACACCAGAAATGCTTGTAATTTGAATAAAGACAGGACTTATTCTGTTTTTTTGGGGGGGGAGCGGGAGGATCATAGAGGCAGCGTAAAATTGGGATTGAACTATATCTAAAAATAAAAAATTGCTCATGTTCAGAGATGTTCGTATACCTTCCCCTTACTGATTCTGGCTGTTTCTTAAGCAATGGACAGTTATTAAAAATTCTGTCTTATCTATGCTGATATTATAAAATGTTCGACTGTAAACTGTCTTCTGTAAAAAAGTTCCATGTAAAAGTCTGTAAAAAGTTCCATAACAACGGGAATGGAACTCTGATTTTAACCATATCTGGTAATGTCTTGCAATTTTGGACCTTAGTCTGGTTATTTTATCATAATCTTTGTAATTATAAAGTTAATATTTCATGCAGTTTATTACGATAATTAGTTGTTTTGCAATGAAATAAATTTGTGATTAAAGCAACTAACTACTTACTGCAAAATGTTAAAACAAAAGTCCAATTTTCGAAGTTGGATTACTGAAGACAAACAAAATGTATATTTGAGTTTGTAGTAACTGATTTGTTAATCATCCTATTAAATCAGTGGGCACTAGTTTGATCTCTGTTGTAAATATCATTCAAAAAACTAATGAAATAATGGTACAAATATGTAAAAGTTCTAGTATGCCTACAACTATTATTGTTAAGGTCGTGTAACAGCATCTACGTAGTTTCTAAAAGACGTCCTTTGTGTTTATCTAGAGACTTAATTTGTTTTATTACTTCCATCTATTTATCAATACTGAAAAAATATTTCTAAGAGAACTTATATTTTTTCTTTGTTCAGGACGATGGGCTCCAGCCGGCTCGGTTGGGTGAGCTCTTGGCTCGGCTCGGCTCGTGGTGACTGCCGTTAACAACACTAGATTGGGCCGCTAACAACACTTGATTGGGCAAAGATTAGGGAAAGATTGGCTAAGCGGGGCTTAAAATGAGCCGGAACGCACTACTTCTGCGTTCCAATAAGTCGGTGTGGTGTCCGAATTCAGTTCCTGTGCTGTACTTGTCTCGCTCTAAATTTGTATGTTTTCAGTTTTATTATTGTCATATTTTAAGCAGATTAATATCCTACTAAAGCACGATAAAGAACTAATCTAGAACTTTTCGTTCTGCGTCATTGTATTCCGCGAAATTATTCTAGGAAAGGCGTTCCGGCTATTGACTAAAACAATTTTTAGCACAGAGGCAAAGGATTAATTTTAGGTATCATCCGCAAAAACTAACATAAAGTTAGGCTGGATATCTGCCTGAGTAGTATTTATCACATTCCCACACTCCAACTACACAATGATGATTCGATTCAGAGAGGGTTTCTCGAAACTACGGTGTTAAATATTTGGTTAAAACATTAGATGCAAATGATGATTGATTTCAAAAAGTAACAATTTAAGGTTGAAAACTGCCTGTCCAAGTGGAAATTTGTGAATATATTTTTGTCGAAATAAAGAAAAGTTTACATGTGCACAAGTGAGCAATGTATATTATATAGACCCTACTTCTAATTACAGCTTGTGAATCTTACAGTCAATAAATAAAACTTGTTGTCTCTTAATAATGAAAGAAAAGAAGAATCGCAGTTCACGCTTAAGCCATGTAGCTGCCACCGCAAATTCAAACTTTATTATCGATTTTCATACCAAAGGCAATAATTTGAAATATCTTGCTGCTTCCAATCTAAAGTAGGAATTAAAATCTGCGCGTGGTTGAATTCACAACTTTTTGTGATCATTGTTAATGTATAATGCTCTTTCTTAATCTTCCATAGGAAGAAAGCATATACAACTCAAAGAAGCATGGAGAGATGTATGCTTGAAATAACCCGAAGAGAGAGAAAAAGAAATATATGGACCAGGAAGGTGACAGGAGTGACCAATATCATCGCGAAAATAAACGGACTCAAGTAGCAGGTATCTGATCATAGTACAAGAAGAACAGACGATAGGTGGACAAAAGCTATCTTTGACTGGATCCTAAGGGAACGAAAACGATCCAGAAAACGTTGTAATACAATATGGTGTGACGAAATTAGGAAGCAGAGTGGAGTAATGTGGAAACGAACTGCCGAAAATAATAGATACGTGTGAAAAAAGAAGTGGAGTGACCTTCATCCGAAAGTGGGTCGATAAAGGTATATATATATATATATATATATATATATATATATATATATATATATATATATATATATATATATATACATATATACACACACACACACACACACACATATATATATATATATATATATATATATATATATATATATGTGTGTGTGTGTGTGTGTGTGTTTGTGCATGAATGTTTTGGTCCCCCCCCCCCTCAACCATATGGGCCAAGGTTACGCTTATATATCATATCCATGTGTCTAGTGAAGCTCGAGTAAACTACCGTGACGGCCGAGGCGTATCGCACACTGCTTGCAGACTACGTACACCCCTTCATGACGACTGTGTTTCCCAACGGTAGTGACATTTTTCGACAAGATAATGTACCATGTCACAAGGCCAGGAGTGTGATAGAGTGGTTCGAGAAACACAAGGGTGTGATCCAAGTGATATGTTGGCCACCCAACTCGCCGGAACTGAACCCAATCGAACACATCTGGGATGTGATTGAACGTGACGTCAAAGCGCATCACCCCTTCCTCGGAATTTACGGGAATTAGGTGACCTGTGTGTGCACATGTGGTGCCAACTCTCTCCAGCGACCTACAAAGGATCATTACGCCCATGCCAAGAACATTCGCCGTTGTTATCCGTGCCAAAGGTGGACATACTGACAATTAGGTAGGTAGCCATAATGTTCTGGCTGATGTGTGCGTATATTTTAACTAGTATAGTTTGTCTTGACTCCAATTTCGAGACATCTCGACTCGAATTCGAGTCGAGTCGAGACAGAATCTGTCGAATCGAGACAGAAACATATTTTAGACGTCGAGAAACGAGTCGAGACAACATTTTCTCGAGACGAGTCGAGACAGGCTTAAATCTCGACTCGACTCGACTCGTGTGCATCCCTAGTGCTACCTAAATCGAATAGAGATTCCACCCACTATTCGAATTTGTGTCTAAGGCAACCATCCAGTACCAATAATCAAACCTGCGACCATCACACACACCTTACCCCGGAAGGGGTAAAACAGCATTAAAGATTGTTGTACGAAATTATGACATCAGTCACAATTTGACTTTAGATATGTATTACTGTAATTTCATAAATTGTTATTCTCTGGATATTATTTTACAGATTGACAATTCCTGTGAGCCACTTTACTGCTTTTATTTTTATTTATAAGTGTCTTCTCATGCGCTTCCATTTTGGAATAATTGTAGTGTTTTTGTGCAAGTCAAATAATTGTAGTGCTTTTGTACAACATTAAGTGATCGATTGGCGTGTGATAAGCAAGATTGTCTCGTGTGAAGAAGTAAAGAGGTGTTCGAGTGATATCAACGAAGGGGCATTGGAGTAGATCAATGAATGGAAACGAACTTATTTCATTCAATTGTTCTAGATTTAATTTTCGGTTTATTTAAATCATTTTCTAGCTCATATCTGATCAATGGTTTTCTTTCTTCTCATATTCAATTTGTAATTAAATAATGCACATACTACGAATTATAATGTCATTGATATATGGTGATAATTGAAGAACATACTCAAAACACCAGAGAATCATCTTAGAACGTACAAATAGTTCATCCATCATCTATATACGGTGAAAACCATTTCACGGCTAGTAACTGCTATTTTTTCCTTGTGCCTTGTGTGTTGGGTTGCATATCTATTAAGGCGTTTGAAAATTCAAAAGATATCGCCCCTCATTTAATTTAAGCAATCATGGGTCCATGTATGTGGGTTTCCGTACAAGAACAAACTTTGACTGGATTCGACCAAGGAAATATTATCATAAAATGTAGTGGGCCGAAACGAAGGACCTCTACAAAGTAGCGTGAAGAAGAATTTCTCGGATATATGGTACGGAGAATAACTGAAGAAATCTTCACTCAGCAATAGAGATAGATAGATACGGTAGATTTTGTTCTTTGTTATCAGAGATTTGAGGTTTAAGTATTAGTGAACATCCGCTTTATCTTCAGGATGGGTTTATTTAGTAGATTAATTTATTATGTCCTTCATTTCTATTTATTTTTATGTTTTTGAAAAGATCATATATTACCTTGCTTATTGATACACTGGATTATTTTTAAACACAATGAACAGATGTATATTTAACATCCAAAATAGTTCGATATTTCTCTGTATTACCGTTCAATACTCATCGAAGTTAGAGATGTCACTTTCAGAAAACATTTCACTGTTTTCGAAAGGTAAATTTAATTTCGATGATATCCTAAATTGTGACATTTATGGTAACTTCCGATTTAGTTATTAACTTTATTTCAGTTTCGAAATAGTTAAATGTGAGCCACTAAACAAATCGAGATTTCTTCTTCCTCTCTTAAAAGTATAAGTGTTTGGGAAGTAATTCTAGAGGTACTTGGGAATTCCCCATCTTTTCTTTCTCTGTTCAATTGCCATCCTGGACATAGGTAGACTTTCAGTTACTACTTTCGTTGAATGAATTTCTTAAAAGGTAGGACACGAATACTCTTTTGTTAGCAGAAGTTATCACTTATAAGAACTTACTTGGTTGATTCTCCTCAACTGAAGATTTGAACAGTCCAGAACTCTGTAGTGTAAAGACAAGGAAATAAATTTGACTGTTGTATAAGCACAGAATAGGTTCTCGGCCATATGTTTCAAACTTCTGTTACCTTTCGCCCAATGTTCCTCTACTCACTAACAACTTTGTCGACTGTTGGTTGCTCTTGAAGTGTAGAGAAATGGTACCTTACTTCCACTTGTCCTTGTCAGGACACTTTGGATTTCTTCCCTTTTTCCTTGGTCACTGAAACTTTCTCTTTCAACTTCCAGGGCTGTTGCATTTCGAGAAATGAACAAAGGACTTTCATCTTATTTTATTTTTCTCTTGTTTTTCTATGCCTTTGTGAATAGAAAAGAAAAAGAGGCAAAACTTCTTGAAAGAACAACTCTGAGTCCACACTAACAGGAAATGAATTTAGTTGTTTCCTTGCCTCGTTTCTAACGTGTGTCAGTATGTGTGTGTTCGGAGTTTGCAGCAAAGAAAATGTAAGTGTTGCCACTTTCGTACAATTTATTTTCAGATTTATTTTACTGCAATTCTCATATACAAAATATAGAGAACAATAGAAAGGAAGTACCATAAATATCTCAAATTTTGGCGAAAATCCCATTGTAGCAACAAAGATTGGGATAGTTTCTTATGGGTTAATTTAAAGGAAGATATTTAAACAACAAGCAAATTACGTGTTCAGTGCACAAGGAAATTAAGTCCTGGTCATTTTTTGTACATATCTTTATTTGAAGCTTTTTTTTACAGAATTTAAAAAAGTCATGTCCAGACATTGTAAATATATCTTATAATGTAGAAAAATAGTGTTAACTTTGGTATTTACTTACATATATCTTACAAACTCTGCCTCTTTTCTAACAATTTTGGTAATTAAACTTGATTCTCTTGTGTTCTGAACGCCTCAAATTTTATTTATACAGTTTCATCATTTTCTAACTTCCGGTACTTTGTAGCTGTCAAAATGATTATCTTACCAATGTATGCGCAATTAATGGATTTTTAGTATTTTTCTATGCATTTCTTAAAGCATATAGTACTTAGATGAAGTCCGTTTTGCTTTATACAGTCTTTCCATTCTTCAATGAACAACTAAAGAAATATATTCATGGGTAAAAGTTAAAGCAACAGCTAATAATTGCTTCAAATTAAAATCCAAGATTTGTATGATTCATTATTTAACCTGAGAATTCATTGTTGCAATGAGTAGACAACAGAAACTAAGCAAATTCAGGGTATCTTGTATTGTCTAATGAGTATCCTATCTTGCCCGAAAACGGAATTTACTAACTTGCCTAATCCATATAGCTACCGTAGTCACTAAATCAGTAATTAGGAGTTTTCCTTTGAAATTGAAAAGAGTAAGTGGAAAACTGGAAATTAGGAATCTATAGCTATGGAATGTTTGAGAACAAGGACTAACGGTATCACTATACGAACAATGAGTAATTATTACTTCATTACCCAGATATTCAAGGAAATCTAAACATCAACAGCAGAACCAACCCTCAGTAGTTGTTTGAATTCTGAGAATTTTTGGTCCAAAGAATTTGATAATCTCTCATTAATATCAAAATCTTGTATTGTAAAATCTTGCAATAATGTAAGAAAAACTTCTATTTACATAATATGAATTAGAAGTAGTATGTTATTACTATATCTGCCTAAAATCAACTAAAACCCTACGACTGGGTTTCCGAGTAAGAATATTGCTAATATCATAGTACTCAAACACACAATCTTTTCAAGGTACATCTTAGCGTTGAACAGATCACCACTAACTCACACAAAAACATAATTCCCAATTAGTGATGAGCGCAAGGGTCTTGGTCTTTCAGTTTTTACAAGAGTCTTGCATGCAAGACCAAGACCAAAATCAACGGGTGCAAGACCAAGACCAAGATCAAGACTCTTGCGCAAGTCTTGCACAAGTACCGGCACTCAAGGGCGCCCATGTTGTGGTTTGCAAGGGAAGGCAAGTACAAGCGACGTTTCAAATATAGTTTCAAATTTTGCTGTAACTAATGTAAAAATTATATTGGGTTTTCGATAATTCCAAGTACAATTTCCTCTTAGGGGAACAAGCGCCCCACCTTGCCCCCCTGATGGGCGCCCTTGCCGGCACTACTTGAATTTTCTTATAGAATGTAAAAGAGAAGGGGGGAAAATCATTACATCTTTTACTTGAATTTCTTGGCATCAGTAAAAATGTCTCTGGAGCGAATGTTCCTAGTAGGTTATATGCAATCCGTGTAAGTCGATCTGTCCCTGTAGCATATAGCTACAGTATATGGTTTTCTGAATTGGTTATTCGCGTTTTTTTGTAGATGTTGCTCGTTTTCAAGCCACACAGGTTTCATCTTGCGCCATGTGAACTTTTTTGGTGTCAAACCCAAACATCGTGTGCGTGGGTTTTCCCGGGATTTTTTGTTAACTCCTACTTTCTTCATTTCACCATTTCGTTCACTTCTCATCATCACCGTCTCCCTTAGCCTTGGTGGGACGTCATTTCATTTCAAAACATATTAGTGATGTTCTTCTCCCAAACCTAAAGAGAAATGTAATATTGAGCATCGGCAATTCCGTACACCATAGGTCCTGACTACTTTGGTATGGCCTTGGCTCCGAGACTCAAGCATCCGTTTTAAAGTTTTTCGAAATAATGTTTTCATGACATTGACAAAAACTTAGTGCATGTGACCGCAAGTTTAATTTCATGAGCGGATGCTAATACGTTGATGCTATTTAGTTTATCAGTATAACTTTTAGCCTCCTTGGGTATACGGCATATCAAGGATTGAGCGATATATAACATTGTACTATAACAACAAATCTATATTTAAAAAATTGAAAGTGACTGTGTTTGTGATTTTCAATCTACAGGTGGGGGAAATGTACAAAAATAAATAACACTTAATAATTCTTAAACCACCCGACTGATCTCGATCACATTTTCAACATAGATTAGGTTCGGACCTGAGATGGTTTCTGTCATATCACTTTGACGGTGCAGCTTAGGGGAGAGATATTTAAAAATGATCGAAAATGACCGATATTAGTGTGGAATATATAGTTTTAGGGGTAGCTGAGATAAACAGTGATACTTCCGATGCTGTTTAAATCCAAATTCAGCCCCGTAGCTTGGCGGAGGGACGAATATTAATGTCGAATCCATAGTTTTCGAGGTCGCTGAGTTGAATACTGACACTTCCAATACCGTTTATGAACAAATTCAGCCTCGTAACTTGCGGGAGAGGGAGATATATAAAAATGATTAAAAATGAGCAAATATTAGTGTCGAATCCATAATTTTCGGAGTCGCTAAAGTGAACAGTGATGCTTCCGATCCCGTTTAAATTCAGATTCAGCTCCGCATTTTGGAGGAGGGGGAAGAAGGAGATATATAAAAATTATCGAAAATGACCATTATCAATATCGAATCCATGGTTTCTGAGGTCATTGAGATGAACAGTGGCACCTCCGATGCTGTGTCTCGGTACATGGGGAAAGAGGAGATATATAAATTTATTGAAAATGACAGATATTAGTGTCGAATACATTGTTTGTTCGGGTCCTCTGAGTTGAACAGTGTCACTTCTGATGCCATTTAAATCCAAATATATTTAAATCCAACTTGGGGAGAAGGAGGCGAGAGAAATATAAAAATAATCGAAACTGACCTTTATCAGATAGCGCTTTAGTAATAGTAAAAGGGGACTGACTAACGAAACATATTATGTTATTTGGTATTTCTAATATAGGTCAAAAGTACTTATATAAATTGAGTTTACACAAAAGACATAGACAGTTGAGTCGTTTTAAGTTTTCACTCAAATTATTCTAAAATATTAACAGGTTTGATTATAATAATTATTTTATGTTTTCTCTCTCTCCCTTTTTTGGTCAATATTGCTAATCATATAATCATCATCATAGCTATTCTGCCATTATTGGCAGGTTACTTGCTGCAACTGAGAAGATTCGATGTACGGTGGTGCCAGGGCCGGCGCTAGCGATTTTGCCGCCCTGGGCGGTACTTTCAAATGCCGCCTCTTTAATCCGCAAACCTTATTTTGACAGAGGACGTTCAGGTATTAAGTAAAAGTAAGATACCATATTTAAAAACATGTATAAAAAGAAAAAAGTAAACACAAAATTGAACTACCTCTCTCGAATGCTTACGTAATATTTAAATGGCTCCATACATGACACAATATTCAGTATGATCGATTTCGCTGTACGTGATATTCAGCAGGGCATACAGAAAATTTAAAAATATATATGCTTTAGTCCGACTAAGATTTTTAATTTTTAGGCTAAGTTTATATCAAAAGGTGTTTCCAATAATGTGGAGCATGAAGATAATATAGTGAATCAGATATTACGGCAAAAGAAGTGATTAGCCTAAACCTTATAGCGTACTAAAACACAATAGAAATACACAAATTTTACATACTTCAATTGAAAAACTTTTCTTGCTTTGATATGAGCGAATTTCTTTATCACATTCGCGTAGTCCAATGTTTCAGCCAATTCGTGCTCCATTGATATCATCACTAGGCCACCTAAGCGTGTTTCAAATATAGAAGAACGTAAACAGTTTTTAATAAGCTTAGAGCAAGTTTCGAAAAACTTCTTTCTCTACTTGCCACGGTTACTGGTAAGGTAAACAAAATCATAACTGCAACACTGACATAGGGAGCCAAGTCATATTCCTTAATTAATGTTAGTCTCTTTTGGTGAACTTTTAGGCTTAATTATAGCGGTTAATAGTTTCAGTTCGTCTTTCAAATCACTGGTCCTAATATCTTTCGATTCTTCGCGTATTAAAATGCAGGCACTTTTCAGACAAAAGTTCAGGTGGTATATCTTTAAGATTACTTATATCGTAAATAAAATCAAAATACTCGCTGTGATGTTTAAGTTGCCCAAACCTTTCTCTTAAAGCTAACACAATCACGTCTAGGAGTTTGTAATAAAAATCCATCTTGTATCTTATTTGTGAATCTTCAATAGCTTCATCCTCTGCCTCGTACTAAAGCTGTCTTCTTTCGATTCGAGCTTGCACTGTATTACCTATCTGTGGAACATCCATATCTAATGCTGATGCCAACTCCATCACAACTAAGTAAGGTTGAAACTTCGCATAATTTCTGCTTCTCTCAAAGTATTTAGATATATTTTGAAGAAACCTGACTGCATCCGAAACATGAGAATCAATGCTTTGCAGACTTTTGCTTACTATGTTTATGTGGAGTGAAAAGTCATACCACATAACGAGTGAGCAAAGAAAGTAAAGCCACGCAGCTGGTTTGCTATACATAGAGAATCGCAGGCGACCATTCTATCTGTATATTGTCGCCTGTTCTATTGTCGTTACTTATTTGAAGTAAGGCATCATAAACCTCTCCTATTTGATATCTAAGTGGAGTTAGAGCATCTATTCGGCTCTCCCACCGTGTGGTGCTGAATAGTTTTAAATTGAGGCTGCTAATATGTTCCTTTAGTATGGCTCAACATTGAACTGACGCAGAAAAGAAGTCATAAACTTTTTTTATTATACAAAAAAATGAAACGGTGGACTGAGGTGTTCTGGTTGCATCGTTAACGACAAAGTTTAGTAAAGGAACATAAAAGGCTTGAGAATTTATTTCTAATATTCTCTTCTGAATACCTGAATGTTTGCTTTTCATATTGGAACCATTGTCATATCTTTGGCCCTTCTTGTCTTCGATAGGAAGTTCATTTCCTTTAGCTGTTTAATTATTACTTCTGTCAGTCCTAGACCAGTGGTGTGTTACTGGTACGAAACCAAGAAAGTGTTCGCAAATTTTTACAAGGCATTCTTCATTACTGTATGTATATAATTTGTATAAAACGATTGTTGTCATTTGCTCTGTGCCAGAAATATCTGGTGTACAGTTTAGTATTATACTATAATATATTACAACTCTCAACAAAGACAGTATTTCACCAAGAATTGGAATAATTTCATTTTGAACATCTCTTCCTTAGTAATTGTGGTATTTTTGTCCTCCCATGATTCTTTTAATGTGTTCGGCCATGACGCTGTCAAATTTATATTGCTTAAATATAAAAACAATTATATATAACGTGTACTCTAAAATATAATTGTTGATAAGATATGAAGAATTTGTAAATTGGTTAAAAACTCGCTGCTAGAACCTAAATGTCTCTAGGTGTTGTAGGCTAGAACCGCTAGTCTCAAGTGGGATTGTACCTTTTGTATACTTGGAGTGGAGCGTTAGAATATTGCTGAATAGAAAAAAAAATATATCAAAGACATTTGATAATCTTATCCGCCCTAGTTGAAAATCTTATCTACACCGCTGCAAGGGAAATCTTGAACGAGATACCTGTGGCTAGTAGTTTGATCATTGAAAATAAGGGAGAATGCTCTGAATTTCCTTAGTGAATATTTTCCTGAATGTGAGTGAATTAAGTTTAATTACATTCTCAGGTGAACACAATTTTATTTTTCCAAGTGGACCTATTACGAACCATTATATTTTGATATTAATCTTTTCTTTTCCAAATTTTGCCGCCCAGTAGACGTGCCGCCCTGGGCGGTGGCACGGCTCGACCCCCCTCGCGCCGGCCCTGGGTGGTGCTCAGGTAGTCTCTTCGTCTTGACGTAGCAATTTTCTGTTTTAATACCTTCCTTCAACTACAGTCTCCTTCGCTCTCTCCCTCTCTTTCCTTCCACCGTACCCTCTAGCACGTCACTCATAATACACTTCTAAGCCAATATCCCAACCAGTTTCTCTTCGTCCTCTTCGCAATATCTAAAATTCTTCTTTTTTCTCTTACTACTAAAATTTCTAATACCTTCTCATTCGTTTCCCGTTCAACACAGCTAATTCTCTCCTTTTTTCTGTATGCCCACGTTTCGAAAGCCTGCTATCTTTTCATCGCTTTTGCGTAATGTCCATGTTTCTGCCCAATAGAGTACATATTGGAATCAGTAAAACAAAATCTCAATATTTAACTGGAAGTTTGGTTAATACAAGGATTAGCTAATCGTGGTTGAAAAGAAAAATCTGACACCTTTAGAGTGTAAAAATAATTTTGCAATTCATGGTTTTTCAATAATCTGTGCCGTCTTGATTTTTTCATGTGTCTCAGGGGTAGCATCCCCAGTTTGGGAACCAGTGGAGTGTTGGATCTGTTAAAAAAATATAAAAAGATTACGAAACGTTGTGATTTATCTTATAAATAGTGAAGCGTGAACACCCATTAAAAAAATAAAGGTCATCACTTATGTTGTACACTATCATCATACTTACACGAAGGTAAACTACTGTATATTACATTTAGAAACATACATTGTATTTTCGTTACTATTGGCGCATTGTAGAATTTATTATCCCTTATATCCAGAGTAAAATTTACCTATCAAGAGCGTAAAATTTCTTAAAAGCAAGACTTGCAAGACTCTTGCAAGCAAGACCAAGACCAAGGGTTCCAGTGCAAGACCAAGACCAAGACTGGATGTGCAAGACCAAGACCAAGACCAAGACCAGCGGGGTCTTAGTCTTGGTCTTGCAACTGCTCATCACTATTCCCAATAATAAAAAGTTTCTGAAAGAACATAAGAGTTTACTCATTTCGCTGGTATCTTGAAACTACAAATTAGAAAATAGCACAAAACTTGAAGGAATAGTATTAACACTTTGTAACATTCATTGTCAAAACACAAACAAACAAGGTATTATACTGCAGCACGTTTGTTTTATCTTGGCATTCTTCCCGCCAATGCATTTGGTTGGCTTTTAAAGTACTTTCTACTAGCACTCACGTGAATATTTTAATCCAATATGCGTTTTATTGGTTTTGTCGTGTAGGTGACGTTAGTTGTCAGCCAGTCGATCAAATGAAGTTATTGCTATTTGGCAGGTATTTGGAGTGCTTAGTTGCTACACGCGAACAAATGTGTTTCAGTGACTTGTGAGTACTGTGGAGCTTTGCTGTTTCCTCGTGTATTCTAACTCACAACTTAACTGAGTGTGGCAAGAACGCGTTGCAGACAGATCCATCCTTTAGGCGGGAAGCGTGTCAAGAAAAAAAATGTACTCTATATGTAGAAGAGTAATATTTTATGTACTTTTAGGACTAGGTTGAAGTTGAGCATTTTGCTATATTCAAAACGGAGATAGTATTAAACAGGTTAGCAGGGAGATAGGGCAGTTCTCTGCCTCAAGGAAGATGTAATCAGCAGAATAGGCAGAGCGCGAAACTCAGAAGGCCGTGCGTATGGAATAGTTAGGAGGGTGTAAGTTTATCATGCTATACAGTCCGGTCCCAAAAAATAATACCCACTTGAATGTTCTGCTGAAAAACAAGTTTTGCTACTATAATGAGAGACTATTTGAACATGATTGTGCATGCTGTGTTCGCAATTTATTTTACAACACATTTTCAAAAATTTTTACACATCTGACATCGATTTCAGTATTTTGTGTGATGACCTTTAGCTTGTTTCAGTGCCTGTACTCGTTTCGGCATTGACGCAACAAGATTGTCACAAGTGCCTGGCTCGATTTCATGATACCACACATGAACAATTTTTTCAATTAGTTCCCTTTTATTTGTAATGCAATATTTGCTTAGTTTAGACGACATAATGGCCCACAAATTTTCAATAGGATTTAGGTCCGGTGAATTTGCAGGCCACCACAATCTCTGGATACCAAGATCTGACACACATTTGTTAACAATCTTCGATCGATGACACGCAGCATTATCGTCTTGGAAAATGAATGGTCCCAAGTTAACTCCACTGAAATGGTCCCTGGCTGTGTATAAGAGTTCCTTTTTTAGTATCTCACAGTATTTCAAACCATCAATAGAACCAACGCACACTTTCAATCTTCCTACTCCCTTTGAATACATCGCTCCCCACAACATAACACTATCACTAAACTTTTTGGTTTCTTTGATGCATTCTTTCTGCAACTTCTCTCCAGGCTCCATCCACAATTTCACACCGCTATCGTTCCCAAAAACACTAAATTTCTTCTCATCTGAGAAAATTACTTTCTTCCAATCTTCGTCTGTCCAGTTTTCAAACATTTCTACGAATCGCTTTCTGTCTGTAATCTGTTTGCGTGACAAAAGTGGCTTCCTTACAGGACTTTTCTTCTTAATGTTCATGTCAGAAAGCCGTCGGAGCACTGTTTGATGTGAAACTAACTCCCCTACTTCCTCACGTATCTTAACAGCAATCTGCCTGGAACTTAATTTCCTATCTTGCTTAGCAATCCTTTTGATTGTCCTACAAAGTCGGTCGTTTGTCTTCACGCCCACATCTATACCTTAAACTTGACATTCCGGTTTCTGCCTGACGTTTCAAAACGTTACCAACTGTTTTATGATCAATGAGTAGCCTTCTAGCAATTTCACTGTTAGATATCCCTTCCGAATTCCCTGCTAAAATTTTTCCTTGCTTCCGAGGAGACAGGTCTTTCGCCTTTCCCATGATGTAAACACTGATAATTTCGAGTGAAATTAATATTAAATTACACAAATACACTTCTACAGCACTGTGAAATTCAGAATCGAACAACAGTTCACTGAAAAATCATCACACTAAACCTTCAGTCCATACTTCCAATACTCTGCTTCCGCAACAACAGCTGACTGAGAATGGCGGGAAAGCGTTCGAGCGGGAAGTCGTGATTAGCAGAAAAGACCACGAAATTGTGATTAACAGAGACACCTAGGGGATATTTTTGTAAACTAAAAAGACGCGAATGTCATCTCCAATTCGATTATTGCATTAATTTTAAAATTTTGGAATGAAATCTTTCTGTAATTTTAACTTACTGCATATTACCACATGTTAAACAAGACAGGCCAACCTGTTTCCTAACATCTATTCTCTAACAAAATCAATAAAAATAGAGGCAATATCAATAGAATTATTCCTAAGTATATTACGAATTATTGACAATACCCATTTAACCTAAAACCCATGATAATAAATAAATTTGTTTGAAAATCTGAAATAAAATATACGTTTAAAGTAAATATTCACAGTGGGGATATTTTTTTGGACCGGACTGTACGTTTAACGTGGGTTCCTGCTATCACAGCATGCCTCGTCCTCAAGTTGCAGATCAAAGAAAAGGTCTCTAGGTTAGAAGTTAGCTGCTAATATATTGAATAAGCAGTTGCGAGCAAACGATAAGGGATGGTCCTTCAGCATAAAGGTTTGAACTGTTAACAACCTCATCCTTAAAAAAAAAAAAAAAAAAAAAAAAAAAAAATCTACTTGTTCAGAAACACTCGCAGAACCCTCGGAGCAGAATTGGCAACTTGGCATGACCACAGTAAGGTATAATGGACATGAAATTTGAAACATGGAATAGAAGAAGTCTTTATAGGGCAGGCGCGTTAAAATCCGTAACGGGACCTAATAGGACTTGAAGAAGGTAAATGGGAGGGAAATGAATCAGTACCGTCCGGAAATTTTACGTTCTTTTGCGGAAAGGAAATAAAAGTCACCAACTAGGAACAAGGTTTTTTGTTCACAAACGAATAATATCAACAATAAACGGGTTAATGATAGACTTTTTTTTATTACTCTTAAGGATCGGTAGTGTCATACTATTATCCTCAGGTGTCTCATCGTTACGCAGTACATATGTCATTTATTGTTGCTTGATAATTTCTATGACGTAATAAAGAACATCCAGTTGATACTGACTGGACACTTAGGCTCGGATGCGGCTAGATCACTGGTACCATGAAATTTTTATGGGTCTCCGTATTCGTATAAAAAACCTCATTGATATATTGTTAGGTAATATCTGGCATACCTGACTGGCCTAGCCCAAAACGTTATCAAAATATAAGAAGATGATTTTCACTGATTTTCTGCCACTGATTTTCTGTATATTTTTAATCATAATGTATCGTAAATTTACTAAAGAAACTACCATAAAATTTGTCATAATTCTTTAACACTTTGAGCTTCAAAAATATAAAACTATCCTGAATCTATAGAGTTGAACAAATTTTGGTTCTCTAATAAGTGAAGTAGATTTTGGAAGAGTTAGCAACTCTGAAATCGCAAGCATTAAATCACCAAGGGCTTTTCCTGCAAGAAAGTCAAAATAAAAAGTACAGGAAGAAACTTAGTTTGCAAAGTTCAAAGCATACGAAAAGGGCTCCTAAGAGAGAGAGAGAGAGAGAGAGAGAGAACAAAGTCAACAGTGTCCGACCAGTAGAACTAACTACACAAGGACCTGAAAGATGGCTTGGTTGAGCACCCCAGCTGCAAGTAAGCAAATAAGAGACTGACAAGAGAAAGCACAATACAACTGGAGGAGGAACTAAGAACGCCTCATCTCGCAAAACAAAATTTTACAAGCAATTCGTTTATATATATATGAGAGTTGTCATTAAATTTCGAATTCCAAACTTTGTTAACTCTTACCCTCTAAAATGATTCTGTATCAGGCCAATGTAATGCATGAGGAAAATTAACTCAATTGAATAATATTAAATGGTGCCCAAAGCGACCTATAGTTTTTAATGCATTTACAATATACAACGTGAGGAAAATGTAAGTTTGAAAGACACTTGTAAGTTAATAAACAGATGTTATGAAGGAATTGAATGATTCGAGATAATTAGAAGTAACGTCAGATGTGTGTTTGTAATAAAAATCGGGGTTATGTGAAAAAAGGGTTACTCGACTTGATGACGAAATGAAGGAGCAGATATATATGTATATCCTGTTTCAAAATAATATTCAATACATTTGGTTGACACTTCATTGAAGTCATTCAAAATTTACTGCGAAATTGTCTTCTGACTCATTTATTCCAATTTATTACAGCTTTATCGATATCCATATTGCAAGTAGGGAATTAAACTGAACTTTCAACATTTGAAGATGTTTGTGCTAGAGTAGCAGAACACGTTGTTGATGTGTCGTAGTTCTGGAGGATACATTAACTAATTAATGAAGATCTGAACTTATCCTGGATTTTATCACATTTTTGGTCTGTTTCAATATATTCAATAAGTTCTGGCTCAGGAATTACAGTTCTGTTAGACATCAGTGCTAGATACTGATGTAGATATAGTTTGTTACCCCATAAATAAAATATGATTTCGATTTTATTTTTTAAACAAGAGACATGATTCTTGCTCTTAACATGAAATGTGTGTTTTAGAATCTCCTAATTTACTCTTCGTTCACTAGTAAACATTAATAGGAAAGCAAGACGTTTAGCTACTTCAGTTCAGTAACACGAATCAGCAACTGAAATGCAAAAGAAAAAAAAGTACGCAACTAACACGCCACGAAAATACGGAAGAAAAGGCGATACAAAGTTGCTTTGCATGAAATAAAATAAGACGAACATATGTTATTAAAACAAATTATCTTAATCGGACATCAGAAATAAAACAAGTGACTTTTTGTGCAATACACGTGTTTCTTTTTCTTTTCTTTTTTAAGCATAAGAAGCAAAAGAGCCACAACTCCATGGATCTGAAGTACTCGTAATTTTTTTTTTTTTTTTTGACAAATGGCAGTTGATGTCTTTTAGCTTAGTGTTCTGATCATTTTTGACTTACTAGTCACAGGTAATGACGTTATTATCCCTTACCCGGTGGGTAAATTTTCTCAATTTTAGCTTAGACTGATATGTCCACGACCATACCGAAATTTCAATTTTCGAAAAATGTGGAGTTAAGGGTTTTTGGCTTAGCGGGGCAGCATAGGCAACTTAGTTGTTTTATTCGGAATTATTATGAAACCTACGTATTGAATTATTCTGATAGTAATTGAAAATATATATTCGAAAGGACAATGCTTCAAAGTAGTACTCGAAGACAGCGCTTCTCTTTGTTATGATGTTTATAGTTATATTTAAACATCTCAAGAATTCTCGTCAATATTTCGATTTGAAAATTTCCTTCTGATAGATGTAAGCATAGTGGCCTGGTAAAGTAGTTGATTAGGTTAGTTTAAGTAAAGAATGTGCTCTAATAATTTAATGAGTAATTGATTATATTGAAGAATAGAATATACATGATCATGATATTGCGTCTATATTTTTGTATTTAATAAAACAAGAATTTTATTTAAAAAATACAGAATTTGATTGATGTATATGGGTCTATTGTTGAATTGCATCTTATAAGGAAAATGCATGTACATGAATTTCTATTCATGTACTAAAATTAACAATAAAAACTATGAGATTTTAACACCAAGCTATGCAAACTGAGAAGCAAAGAAATAAATTGAAAGGTTAATTTAATTTTATTTAAATCTAATAGGTGAAAGGTAGAAACTGCATATAGCGCCAACTGGTAGTGAATTAATAACATAATCTGATAAATTCATTGCTAATAAACGGTTTTTTGCAGGAATTCTGAGTACAAGTTGAAAACAGAATTTATTTATATTTTTTATTTCAATATTTAGTTGAACAATTGAATTACAATTTGATTACTTATTTTATACTAAATTCAAAGTTTATTTAAATCCAGATACAGCGTATTATTTATTTATTTTTCTGGTGATGTGTTTTATTTTAATAATTTAAAAAACAATTTCTGATTAATTTTTTAAGAACACTCATTTAGTATGAAATAACAGACTATATATGAGACATCTAAAATTGTTTTTGGTAATATTTGGAAAACTACAAATCTGATTTTTAAAAAGTTGTAACAAAAGTTGGTCGTCTCGAAGAGGGACATTCAATGATACCACACTCGTCCCCCTACCCAACCCCCAGGCGGCGTGAGGAGGTCAACTTTGAAATCTTAAATAGGAACCCCCGTTTTATATTGCATATTCGGAATACTTTTGTATTGAACATTTTGTTCTTTGCGTGATAATGGACAAAAACAAATGGATTACAAACAGATGAAAAATACCACCCCAAGAAATGCACATCAGATTAGGTAAATTAAAGTAGAGAGTTTTGATATCTTCGCAAATGATATCAAATGACGCCATAGTTGATGTCCCAACGCCATGGTTGGACATAGTTGATGTCCCAGGAGGTTAGAAAAGCACTTATTCTAAAATCAGTAATGAAAATGAGTGTTTTATAGCAAAAACACTTGTTTCCCCAGAACATAATACATTACTTCATCCACACTGTTGCTGTAATTTGCCACAGATGTCACTGAATTGGACAACAGTTGGAAACATTCATGGTTTGTTTTAGCAATGAATTGAAATTTAAAGTCTGTTTCAGTCAACCTGATAGGAAACTACCCTCCCTCCCACCACTTACAACTAAAGAAGGGGAAAGCAAGCCGTTGACCTTCACAAGGAGGGAGGTTTTTCTAATAAAAATAATTGTGTAAACTCTAAATTCGTACGTTAATTCACTCGCACCTGATGTTGAGAAAGCACCGTTGTTCCTTTTAGCTAGTAACAAACAATTACCCTTTTTAATTTTTATATTTAAGACAAGTATTGCTTATTATTTATGTACTAAAATTTATCCTACTGTAAAACATTTTATTCTCTTAACAAATATCGAAGACATCAAGATCAATAAGAGCTCAATCCACCCATTATTTTGTATGAATATAGAAGTTGATCCCTAACACGAATACAAGAACGGGAACTAAGAGGTTTCGAAAATAAAATGGTGATAAAAATATTTGGAGGAAAAGAGGTAAACATTCAGGGAAATTAAAATGCTATACAAGCTTTTAGTTCACATCAACTGCAGTTCACCGAATATTATAGAAATACTAAAGTTAATACGAATAAGCATGAAACGTTACTTGTGTGAGAAATACACACTAAGTCACCAAGTCCTATTCAAATAGCCTAGGAGAAAGAGACTATTGGGTGGGCGAAGGAGAAGGCTTCTGGACAATGTAAAACAGGATCTTTGAAGGTTGGTTGATAACTAACCTGGTACATTGACTTTTCACAGGTTAAAATCTAATGGCAAAGTTTGTTTCTGCTGCGAAGAGCCTCTGAGTTCTTTAATCCAAAGCGTTCGTTATTTTGTATAGTTGAACGAACTCGTATTTATCGTTACTCTTTTTCTTATCCATTAATCAATTGTTATTACAACATTAGAGTAATAGTTAACGATCTCGCCTTAGGTGCGAGTGGTCCCGGGTTCGATTCCCGGTGGGGACACTCGGTCGAAAAAGTATAAGAAGCTTTTTCAGTCCAGCCATCCTCAATGAGGCTTTCGTCATTCACACCAGGTGGTACCTCACTTATAGGTTTCAGGCCGCTTGCTTCCTTCCCTTTCCCGGATAATGTGCTCGCCGAGGGACGTCATCCCTCATACATGTCGGGCTGAATGGCTACAGATGCCGAAAGCACAGAAATCTAAATCTTAATTCCTAAAATCCTACAACATTAGACTACCCTGCAGATAATAAGTGTCTCCCTTCTGCAAGTTAATTACTGCTAATGATTATTTCTATCAATGGAGACAGATAATCTTTCTAATACAATGAAGTCATTTTCCTCTCATTATTATTGGAACACTATTATCAGTATCCATCCGTGTTTGAAAATACGAAAACATCCTTTCAATGTATTTTCTTCTCTCGTGAAAGGGTGCTGGCTTCATGCTGGCTTTTACTGTATGTATAGTGCAGGCTGCTATAGCTATATCTGTGGTACTTACTATGCATATTTCAAGCAACTTTTTTTTTTTAATCTTCTTTCTTCAGATTTCCTTTCTCTTCGTCTCCTAAGGCACAGTTTTACCAATTCCAATATTCAAACCCTTCATTACCAAGACAATACTTCGAAAGAACACGCTTTCAGCTAATAGAAAAACCATCATATGGTAATTAATGCAGACAGTAATAAGCTTAGGCTAGGAGAAGCTTGTAAGGCGTTTGGGTACAATTGCTAGAACGTAAAGTAATAATGATAGTTATAAACGGAATCCAGAAAGCAATATTCGGTTAACAACACAGCTTGTACTACAGATATTTTCACTTACTTCTTTACTCTCCTTTCTATTTGGCGGGTGGGCCTAAATGTCGCTAAATAAAAACCATGCGGCTTTTGTATGTTTATACAAACCATTCCACTCCCTTGTTCTGTTTACACTTGAGGTCGAAAAAGTTCGCTTTGCTTCCGCAGCTCTGTTGGTGTTAAGCAAACCACGGCAACCACAATTTTTGCAATGTCCTCTCTAGGCTTGCTCCCCTTCATACCGTATTTAGTTTCACTTGTGTAAAAGGGTGGGCTGAAAGAGAATAGTTGAGTGAATGGTGTAAATATATATACCACAAAATGAAGTACACATTTCTTCAGAATTTCGTTCTTTAATATTAACTGACCCATTCTACTTAATAACTCAATTTCACCGGAAGTGGCGTTTACTATATTTTCGCCCGAGCCGCTCATATATATATAATTATTAAAGTGACTTTCACTTCTATCGATTTCTTAGAAGCCTCGATTATTGTAAGACGTTACAAAAATAAATACAGAAAAGAAAGAAAAGGTAACCAAAAACGTAGGCTATGTCGCCCTTGCTTCTGTCTGAATTTCATTGTTTGCTTTACCCATAACAACTGAAATAGAATACGGAAGCATATGTTAAATTTCCGAAACGGCTGATTTCTGTTATTCTCCCTACGTATATAAACAGATATACAAAACTTTACCTAAATCAAAATATTTCCGTATAACTTTATGTCTGAAGCGACTTTTACACAGCGTATGTTTTTTATGAGCTGCAATGTTGGCTGCTATTTTCCTTTTTACCACTGAAATCATTCTCTTCTTATGATCAAAAATTTGAATACAGGAGTAGAAAGATAAAAGCACCGAACGATCTTGGTTTCTAAATAATCGGATTTCAAACAGAACTAAGTTTGATTCCTCTTCGTCATTAGTTGCATTTTTAAATTATTGGGTACATCATCCACATATTCGAACCTTTGTGGTAGTGGTGTTCAAAAGCCGTAAAAATTTTGAAATTATTAGCAATTATACATTGTAGTATTATTTCCCAATTTATACCATTAAAAATGTATTCAAGAAAATTAAAATAGTCCAACAAATTTCGTCGTAAATAGAACATGTTCAAAATTAAACTAATTTGAGAGACAGAATATGTCGACGACTTTATTTCGTCTTACAATTGATTCTAATTTGTAATTCCTGACTTAATCAGCAGGTATCATTGTGCCAAGAAGGGACCCATGACTCTTCCCCTTTCCTCAAGAAATAATCAGACCTTGTACACATAACAAAAATGAAGGCAATCTTTCATCATAAAATTTGCAAAGGTATAGTTTAAATGATTCTAGAGGAAGATTAATAGGAACTTGTCTGATAGTTAAGAGCAATAATTAACCCTTTCACTCCGTAAGTTGACTTTTGTCGACGGAAAGAAAATTTCCCTAATCTGCAAATGTCGACTATAGTTAATGGTTTCAAATTTTTTGTTCGTATCTTGGCTTGTCGAGAGTAGTCGCCAAAGGTTTTCTGTGTGATTTTTTGCGCTCTATTGTTTGCCGAAAATAGAACGCAAAAGATTGAACGGAACTAGAAGATTAAAGAAATATTTTTTTACAGTTAGTTGTCTAATCTTCAGGTGTATTATGATGGCTAGCTACACTTTTTCTGTTACGCATGGATTTTTAAAATTGGAATTGATCAGCATCTTTATACTTTTACTCGTGGTCAGGATGGAACTCGGTTGCCGTTTGGCCATCACTGATCTAATATAATTTATAGTCGTCAGAGGTTGTGTAAGATGCACTAAATATTTGTCTTCTTTCTTGTTTCCAGTAGACGTTAACAGTGGTGCCCACCCCCCCTCATGTCCATGACGCACCCCCCCTCAATTGCCTATCAGTAGGTGTTCTTCCATGAAAAAAAAATCTTTTCGATTAATTTTTACACCCTCTCAAACATATTTATATAGATTTTAACCCCCCCCCAAATATTTCAATGACGCAGTTTGCGTCATAGCCCCCCCTTGTGGGCACCCCTGGACGTTAAAACGTCTTTATACATGAATTGTTGAACAGCCGTCTCGTTGGTGTCCAGGCTTCACATTTCGATTTCGTTCCTTCAAGAAAAGTAACAATTTCCCGTCAAACGAGAGGTATCCATGTATATTTTCCTTAATTATTGAACTTTTCAGTATTGTTAAAAATTACGCGAAACCCAAATTGGTGGTATAATTTATGATGTAAATGATAGATAAAGATTTGAAGGATACTGGAATGATAAAGCTGAAGAGGTATGATGGTCGAACTGGTCGTCATATGCGAGGTCAAAAACTGAAATGCTGCTGCAAAGAATATCAAATAATTGGGTATTTGGAAGACTAAAATTTCGGCGTCCATGTCCATTATGGACACAGGTGGAATATCTCTCCAACCATTTTTAGTCTACATGGCAAGCTTTTAATGTCTGCAGAATGTATGAATTTGGTAGAAAGTCTTTGTAAGAGTACACTAAATAAGTTAAATTATAAGCTAAAGGTATATACAATATAACAATTAATGCCTGAATTTCTGAAATTCAAAGTCTGTTATAAGTCAATTCCAGCAATAGCGTAAGCTGTATAGCCGCGCGTCAGACAGAGGCAAAGAAATGTCTAAGTTTTCAAGAGAGAAATGAAAGTTTAATGAAATAATTAATTTAATGTCACATGGTTATGCTCTGTACATTGAAAAACACGAATTATTAGTAAAAATCATTGAGTGAATGATTATGAAAGAATTTATAAAATGAGAATGTGGAAGGAAACGGCACCCGATCCTGAAAGGGAGGATCATGAAGTGGCTCCACTGAGATCCGAACGAGACAATTGTGTTTCCATTTGATATATTATAACTAGACGAATTCCAAAGTTATACGTGCCACTAGTGTTTGTTCCAGACACGTTTTTTGGGGGGGCACTGCCCCCCGGAGCTCTAAAAATGCCCCCTGAAGGACACCAAAATAATACGTATTTAATATAATAATAAATAGAATAGTACCAGCAGTGCCCCCTCGAATAGTGTGACCACAGGAACATTGTTTCTGAAAGAACCACTGCGTGCCACCTGGAGGAATGTTGAGAGTTACAACATATTTTGTAATGTAAAAGCTACAAAGCTGGCAGAATAGTTTGAACCAGGTCATTTGTTGGGAAATAGTTGGGTAAATAGAAAGCTCGGCGAACACGTATCCCATCATTTTCAAGGACACACTTTTTGTGATAAAAAGTTTGATTCAGAGTCTCCCGCAGGGTCACAGACGGGGCCCAACTCAAAATTTTCAAATGGCAAGGGGAGTTAGCTAGCACATCGTTTGAAAGCTATTGTAAAATGAAAGAAAATGGAGCAAGTCTCGACCCTCTACGACAACCCTGTGCAAAATGGCGGCGGGTCAAAATATAAATAAAAGCAATTGAAAAATCCATGGTCACTCCTATAACTAGGAAACGGTGAGACAAATGTGAAAATAGGAAAGGAAGTGTAGTATTATTTTCAAAGTACAACGATTTAAGTTGAAACATCTTGTCACAGGGCCCCAAGTGGGGTCCAACGTCCAACTAAAAAGTTTCAAATGGCAAGAAGGTAGCACATCATTTGAAAGCTGTCGTTAAATGAAAGAAGGTGAAGCAAGTCTTGACTTTGTACTACAACCCAGTGCAAAATGGTGGAGGGTCAAAATGTAAACAAAAGCTTAATTGGAAATCTATGTCCATCTTGAATCCAAGATGACCGTTTAAAACTTATGTCCTTCATACCAGAACAAATCTAAATCTCTATTTTTCTCTATTACGTATTTAGAAACAATAGGAAGACTAAAGAACAATTGAATTTCGATTTACTTCAACTATTATGTCATTCCGCAACAACACATATACCTATATGTTTTGTTCCTATTCAACGTTCATCACGGTTCTCTCGATATTATTTACTTGAATGTAACGAATATGCGATAAACACACAACTCTGACTTCCTATTCATACTGCTAAACAAAAGTTGCATACCTTCGGAAATTTTTCTAATTTTGTCACACGTAGTTCATACATAAAGGACTTGCTGAACAGTCAGGCTGGGAACTATTGTAATGTATTCGTGATGGTTAAATTTGTATGAAATTCGTTGATTTGATCGCAATATTTCAAGCAATACCAAATATACAAAAAAAAAAAAAAAAAAATCATTTACAAGATTAGTGAGCAGTGCCAGTATCACACCACGTGTAAATCATTTCAGTACATCAAGCTGCGCAAACTTTGTTGGTTTGTCACATATTCCAAGAAATAGCACATTTATATACAAACTCATTTTTCACGCTGGCAGCCATATTGGATTACAGATGATACTCTTTGATATTTTGTGGATATCTGCTAATAACCATAAACGTAAATACCACGTTTCGCTTCTGCAACATCAGTGGTTCGAGCTGGACATGCGTTCGATACATAGTGCGGCATCTTGAACTAAAAGTATCACATTTTTGAACATTTCGCATCTTTTGTCACCTAGTGATCAACATTCATGCCAAATTCGGTTTTCCTAGGTTCAGCAGTTCGGTATGCCTATCCTTTCGATATAGGTTTTAAGCGGCCATCTTGGATTCAAGGTGGCCATAGATTTTCAATTAAGCTTTTGTTTACATTTTGACCGCCCCATTTTGCACAGAGTTGTTGTACAAAGTCGAGACTTGCTCCTTCTTTCATTTAACAACAGCTTTCAAACGATGTGCTACTTGCCATTTGAAACTTTTCAGTTGGACCCCACCTGGAACCCTGTGGGTGCTCTGGGACAAGGAGTTTTAACTTAAATCGTTGTACTTTGAAAATAATGCCACACTTCCTTTCCTGTTTTCACATTTGTCTCACCGTTTCTGAGTTATAGGGGTGACCATGGACTTTTCAATTAAGCTTTTATTTACATTTTACCCCTCCGCCAGTTTGCACAGTACTGTCGTAGAGAGTCGAGACTTGCTCCATTTCCTTTCATTTTACAACAGTTTTCAAACGATGTGCTACTTAACCTCCCTTTCCATTTAAAAATTTTGAGTTGGACCCCGTCTGGGACCCTGCGGGGGACCGTGGGGCAAACTTTTTATCTCAAAAAGTGTGTCCTTGAAAATGATGGGATACGTGTTCGCCGAGCCGTTTCCGAACCCACCCGTTTCCGAAAAATGACTCGATTCAAAGTATTCTGCCTGGTAACTTTTGGAGCTTTTACATTACAAAATCTGTTGTAACTCACGATATCCCGCCCGGTGGCACGTATAACTTTGTGATTCATCTAGTTATAACATATCAAATGCAAACACAATTGTCTCGTTCGGATCTCAGCGCAGCAACTTCATGACCCTCCCTTGTGAGAAAACCTGTAGACACGATATTTTCCACCCCAAGCTTATATGGGCCGGAATCGAAGCAGTCTCCCATTACACCAGAAGTGAGCATTTCGACCACTGAACCGCAGTTTCTGCTTTATGATTAGGGTATCTAGTTTTATACCTCTAGTAGTTCTAACTAAGGATTTCGGCAATTCAGTTTATTGGTTACCTAAGGTTACAAAGGTAACATTTCCAGTTGGTTTTCGAGTCAAAGGCAAGTCTTAAATATTGCACACTAGAACTTTGCTAGAGCTCTTTGTATCTATGTCGTTACAGTACACTCCCTTGGTGTGAGAATTCAATTCTCGATTCCCGGTGGGAGCTTTTGTAGTTCGGGTCCCACTTTCATCTGTGAGTACACTTCTCATACGGCCTCGGTTTTAAAGAGGCAGTAGACTCTAAATCAGCAACGGCATTAAAACTTGGCCTTATCTTAACACTTCGGAACTTAACATGGACAAGTGACGGATTATATCATACACAACTTCAGGTATAAACTGTGGTTCAGTTACTAAAGCTGATATTTTAGAGTTTTGATCTTAAATTTTCAACGACTAGAATGGGTAGAAAAAGTTTCATAACTTGTATTTATAACTTTGTAATGTAATTTTTGGAGTCCAGGGTCGAATCCGGGCCATAAAATACATTGGGGGTGGAAAACTCTTTACAAAGAAGTTCCCTTGACATATGTTCGTGGTGACAGCAGATTAGCAGAGGTATCTAATCTTTAATAATGTTAAGTCTCAGAAAGAAAAAGCGCTACGACAGTAAGGAACAGTATCTGTCTAATAAGAACTCGAAATATTACCATTTATAATTAAATAAGGCAAGTCTTTACTTTGACTCAAACAGTAACTTTAATCGGTTCTTATAGGTTCAGTCACTTCCTGGAACTGTTTCTGTTTGAGTCACTTGTTGGAACTGTTCGTGCCTTTGATGTGACGTCCTTAGTTCAAAGATTGGTGGTAGTTCATATTTTTCCCACTAGGCGTCTCCGTACAGTCATATGGTAATTTGTTACTGTGGTGTCACATGTTCTGTCTGCTTGTATGTGTGTGATGATGGCATGCGGGGAGCGCGTAATTGAATTTTCGTTTCATGGCGACGATGGAGTTAGCAAATGCAATTGAAAAACCGTTTCATAAATTTAATACAATGAATTTGAACTTGTCGTTTTTAAATAAGTTTGTATTAGAATCGGATATTAACTCATATCGCTTTGCAGTACTGTGTGGTTTAATTGAGTTAGAGAAAACCTGTCATGGTTGTGGTCGAAGGCTGAAGATATTTTCGACGTTTGGTGAAAGTGGAAGTTTATTGGTTTTTCTTGTTTGTAATAATAGCAAGTGTGCTCGCTTTAATAAATCGACGTCTTTGCGGAAAGGAAAATTTTTAGTAATGTGTTCTTACTATCAGGGATGTAATGGAGGGTATACGCGGGTATACGGCGTATACCCACCTTTAATTTTTGGAAACTATCGTAGAGTCACCTAAAATTTAGGAAGTACGTGGGTATATGCTACATTCTATCAATAGTATATTCAATTCATTGGAAGAAACACCAACTGCTTTTCATGTACATTATTTTTTTAAAAAAAACTCACTAAACAGCTGGTCGTTAGACTGTTACCGTGAATGATGTATAAATTATTTTAAAATATTTGCGTTTTCGGGGCGTGTGAATCAAATTTTCTGAGAATCTCTTCTATAATGGAAAACAGCGCCCTGAACATGCAGCGATTTTTCCTCAAGATGTCTCATGCGTTTTCCCTACCTTCCAGATTTCAAATTTAATTCAAAGTCTGTTGATTTTATAAAATTTGAGCAAGGCAATATGCGATGGAACCAGTTTTTTTAATCGCGGAAGGAGGTTCCGAAAATATGTGGTCTTTGCATTAGAGTTAAAAGGTCATTAAATCAATACATTTGCGGCAAGAAATCGTTGGCCTCCACAAAAATAACAAAGCATATGACCTGTCGTCGGTCTAGTTTGAAGTATTCACCGTCACTGCTCATTTGTAGCAGAAATTGACATCAAAGAAAGAAGCGATTGATTTCGGTAAATACTCAGCAGCTAATACTAGTAGTAGTTTTTCCCCAACCCACTGAACAAAAAAGGGATGCGGTAAAAAATAAAGATTTTTCTTCGTTGTTTCATTTCCTTTCAGATAAGAAAGAAAATTGAAGAAAATTTGTTAACAGGAAGGGATAGAAAACTAAAGTCATTAAAGACTTGCATCGTATGAGCATGTCACAGCAATCTTTGATCATTTTCATACAGCCGTCAGTTCGACAATATTTGCTTAGTAGTGTTTAACCCTTTGGCGATTTATGGTAGGAATCGGTACCATGGAATAGTCTTGTGTTTAAACGCTTATTAAGCTCATATAACACGTATTGAACCCGTTTTTTTATTGCGCAAGTCAAGCATGGACCAAAGAGCACCCAAGATGCGTTTTGGAATCGGATGGTAAACTTGGCGGGGCGAAGTGAGGGCGGAATGTTGTGACTTTTTTCTGAAAGAAAATTTTTAAAAAACTCCCTTAGTTTTCATGATATCAAGATTAAAATTTTGCATACGGATTGTGTCCACCTTTGAGCATTTTTTATATACCTACCAAAACCCAATTCTTTTACAAAATACTTTATAAGGTGAGTATTTCTTGTCCTTATCTATTTTTCCTTTTTTTCAGGGTGCGTATTTATTTTACTTATTTGACAATCATCAGATACAACTCTGAGGCCATTTTATACTCCATATCTAACAATAACAATAATAGTAGAAAGGATTTAGGAAGATATCAGCCAGGGCCTGTTTAGTAGGTACTATGCCGGCATTTGCCTGGTAGGACCGTGGAAAACCACAATCAGGATGGTTAGCAGCGAGAATCGAACCCACGACCTACATACCCGAATCTAACGTCGGCGCTGGTATCAGGGCTTAATTCAACCAAAACTGGCCTCAAAAATGTTCTCCAAATGCCTATTTGCTGTTTTGTAGAAGCGGCTCTTTTGAATCGCTTCTGATAAAAAAAAAAACTACACGTTTAATTGAAAAAAATGTTGGACTAAGTTGCAAACACGAAAAATATTCGTTCATAACGCCGCCGCAGGCGTCATATGCTTAATTCGGTTTAATTTGTCTTGAAATTGGTATAGACCCGATGTAACCTTCATCAAGAGCCGTCCCTTTTTTCACGAATTTGTTGAACTTTAGCGTCAGTTTTCAACACAGTAACTGTATGGAATATTGTTTTACATTTTATGGTGCAATCCCGGAACCATCATTTGCATTGAAAGCAGCAAAAAAAAAAAAAAAAAAAAAAAAAAGCTTCGTATCTGAAGATCGCAGCAAAGATTAGATTTGAACTTATGACAGTGGTATAACCTAAGTTTATTTCTGCTTTTCCGAGACATCTAAAATTGTAATTTCTAGGTGTAGTAGTTCGTGAAGACAACTTGTCTCAGTATTGTATTCTTTATTTGTGCATACTTTATACTTAGCTATTAACACTTCCAGTCATTATTTATTTGCTCATTGAGACATACCTGCCATTTTTTAATTAAATAGTTGATTGACACAGTAGCCTAAGTACAAACAGCAATAAAGGCAATATTAGTATTAATACGTATACTAATTTACTTATGGGTCTTAAACTACTCCAAATGTACCCAACATTTTAACTCAAAGGAGATATGTATATTTCAGTGTACATTAAATACATCCTTTGAAAGTGTCATACATAGGACCAAAGGAATGAGCAAGGTGGCAGAAAAAACATTGGTCCAAGTCATTTTTTCTGCTTATAGTTATCAGTCATACAAGTGCAATCACTTCTACAGCCTGACCTACTTAACATAGAGAGCTAAATAAGGTCTTAAATTAATCTATAACATTATAGGTAATATTTTTCTTAGTCTCTGGTTGATAGGTTAAGTAGTTCGGTAACTGTTCTACAAAACACAGCTCTCCATTCAGACTTCTCTTGTTACTTCATATACATATCCTGCTTATTATGCAACAGATACGCACAGAGACCGTTTGAGTTGCCTATAAGCAAGGATATTTCATAACTTTCTTATGAACTCTGAACCTTAAATCTTAATAGAGCAAAGACTAATAGTATGGTATATATAATGTGTGTGTGTGTGTGTGTGACAAGGGATGGAGCGTATATCCACCTAAAAAATTAGCATTACATCACTGCTTACTATCTTATTTCTTCGTGTGTGGAATCAGCAATTATGAGTTCATTATTCATGAGTGTTCTGCTATGGCGAAACGGTGAGTGTTTTCATTTTTTTAATTGATATTATTTTTATTCTTGATTTGTTTTGCATTTCAGTATTTGGCAAAGTATTTGGTTTGCTGCTGGTTGTTCTATTGTCTTGCTGAGATGTATTTTATTTTATTTATTTTTTGTCATGCTGCACTAATTTATGATCAGTGGTGAGTGTTTTTTTTTATTTTTCCCCTTCTTAGTTAGCTTTAGAGTAGCGGTTTTATTATTTATAGTTGTATTGGATGTTTTTATGGTACTTGAGCGGGGGGTTTGGGGAGCGGTAGCCCCCCATTTAGATCTCAAAATTGATAGTCACCGCCTCACTTGAATTGATTTCTCGGAAGACTTTAGGAATGGTGTTTAGTAACATTTTGGCCCTTGTATATATAGTATAATTCTTAACATTGTACATTACTTTGACTCGAACAGTAACTGTAACCGGATCAGATGAATCGGTTGCAGTCACTGTTTGAGTCAAAGTAAAGATTTTCCTTAAATAACTGTAAAATTTTCAATAGCTAAATATAAATATATTATCTCCAACGAAACAACAGAAAAGTTAACAATTTTCAAGTAAAAAACTAAACCAATATAAACATTGGTTGGTAACTAATATGAACAAAAATTTATAGAACATTATAATAGATACCTATACATAGTATCAACAGTTGATTGATAAATATTTCTTCAAAAATAGCAAAATTGAGTACAACGTTACTAGATGATATAGTATCAAATACAGTCAAAACTTCTACCGTGCAACGTCCGGTTTTGACAGTCCCCCCCCCCAGTAACCGGAGCTCTTTGGTTCTGGTACAATTATGCTGCAGCACATATAAATTGCAATTTGGGTTAGCAAAAATCTCAAACCATAAATGGCTTAACCATTATTTCTTTAGACCGCGTTGAATATAATATTAAATAGAATCACGAAAAACTAACTATTTAAAAAAATAAGAATAAACCTATACTTACTTCAATGCTGATTTATTAGCTGTTCCGTCCCAGAACTCCACTGGTTAATGTAAAGGCGAAATGCAGCTCACACAGACCAATTACAGGAAAAGGCCATACTTTTATATATATATCTATATTCCACTTATATATGCCACTTCCAATTATAAGACGGACAAAATATAAAATATGTAACCGATGACTTTCTTGTAAGCACTTAACAGACAACTTCGCTATAGATTTTTTTCAATATAAACGTAGGTTTTAATTCCCATTAAACAGTATATAACACACAATACCATCGTAGCTAAACTTTTCCCTGTACATTTCTGGATACAATGACGAACTTTAAAGTTAGATTTTGTTACCCGAAAGAGCCTTTAGATGGCAATAATAGTAAATATTACGTAACAAATTCTTCTAGACTGCAAAGATCTCAAACCATGGGTCGCGGACCCTTTTAATACCCACCCTGTCCATATTACACTAATGCTTTCAATATATATTATCAAAATGTTCGTAGCATTAAAAACAAATTACTTGAGTGCTCATTGAACCTAGGTGAGATAAGGGAACTGGATTGTTTCGCAGTGACCGAATCGTGGCTGAATGAATCAGTGAACGACAGTGAAATTAGCTTTTCTAATAATTTCACCATTTATCGTAAAGACCGCATAACTCGTGGAGGTGGAGTGATGATTTGTGTAAATAATAAGTGGAAGAGCAAGAGAAGACTGGATCTCGAACGGGATTGTGAACTTATATGGGTGGAAGTATTTATTCCAAAGCGTCGTTCTGTGTTTATTGGATGCTTCTATAGGCTGCACAAGAACACCCCCCAGCACATCTTAGAAGCTTGCCATGACTCACTGTTACATGCGTTGTCACACGGTGACGTCATCCTATTGGGTGATTTCAACCTTTCCATCACGTGGCAGGACAGCAAGCATGGAGTCGCTAAAGATGGAAACGACAGTTATTTCATGGACAATTTTATTCATGGACTTGGTCTAGGTCAACATAATATGCATAATACCCGCAATAATAGCAATCTTGACTACATTCTTTCTAACTTAGAACCTCGTTGTGTTGTCCCATGCAGAAATCTTTTTCCCTCGGATCACGATTCCTTGGATGTTTCTTTCGATTTCCTCCCCTCCACTACTACAAACCAGCCCCTCAAAAGTAGGTCACAATTTCTATGGAAGAAAGCCCCCTGGGGTGACATCTGCCGGGCTATTGACTGTTTCCTTGGTGTTTGTTAGAGGTAGGAACTGTTGACGACGCTGTGGACTTATTTACATCCGTTGTCCACTCAGCCATAAAGGACTTTGTGCCGGTGAAAGCATCAAAATCGAACAGGTTTCCGGTCTGGTACGACAATGAACTTCGTGACCTTCTTAAAAACAAAAAGCTTGCCTGGACTCTATGGAAATCACATCCGAGTGACTACACATATAAAAACTTTGCTAGAATTAGAAGTCTTGCCAAGAAGGTACAGCGACGTAAATATTTTGAATACATGGACTCAATTGGTGATTTTACTGTTAGTAACCCTAAAGTCTTTTGGTCTGTAATTAAATCTAGAACAAAATCTCCGGGCATACCGGCAACAATTCAAGATGAAAATACTGAAGCGAGTGATGATCAAAGACCAGACCTCTTCAATAACTACTTCTGCAAAACATTTACTTCCCTTTTCTCTACAACCCATCTCCCCCCTCTCCACCCCATCTGTTCGGACACCTTATCCATTCTCTCTACCACCCCGGGCGAAGTTCTGGCTCTCTTGCTATCGTTATCTCCACATAGATCACTTGGACCTGATAAAATTAGTCCTCTCTCTCTCAACAAAACTGCTTCAGTTATTGCGGTTCCTCTATCTATCTTATTCAATAGATGCTTCAAGGAAGGGTATTATCCCACCAGTTGGAAACTGGCTCACGTGACCCCAATATATAAATCAGGACTTAAAGATCATGTATCCTTCTATAGGCCAATATCTCTTCTTTCTGTAATATCAATTATCTGCGAAAAAATAATTAAAGACAGGCTACTTAAATTCACCTCACCTTACATCCATAGTTCTCAGCACGGCTTTCTACCGAAAAGCTCAAGTCTCTCAAACTTAAGTACTCTTCTTTCCTGTGCAGTCAAATGTATGAATAACAATACTCAATTAGATGTTATCTACTTTGATCTCTCGAAGGCCTTTGATTCTGTCAGTCACATTCATCTTCTTCATAAACTCTCCAATAGATTTAATGTACATGGCAAATTTCTCTCTCTAATCACAAGCTACTTGAAGGACCGTAAACAGAGAGTTGTTCTTTCAGGGGTGACTTCTAATCCCCAACCCGTGGTCTCAGGGGTGCCTCAGGGGAGTGTACTTGGGCCTCTACTGTTTGTCCTGTATATGGATGATCTCTACACGCACTTATCAGCTCAACCTAGTGGCCTTCTGCTTTTTGCTGACGATTGTAAGTTATACAGAGAAATATCGTGTCTCCATGACACAATTGCTCTACAGGAAGACATAAATTACCTTACAGGCTGGTGTGAAATGTGGCACTTGAAACTCAACAGTAAGAGTTGAGTTGATTTTAGTTTAGCGTCCCTTTCAGCAGCGAGGCTATATGAGACGTGGACCTACTGATTAACGTGGAATCCGAACCACATGAGCTCCCGCCGGGAATCGAACCCGGGTCTCCCACGCCATCAACAGTAAGAAATGTGACAGTATTTCTATTACTTTGAAAAAGTCTCCTGTTCCCTCCACATACCATATCAACGATTCCCCTATCACACATTCTGCTAGTCATAACGATCTTGGTGTCATCTTTGATTCAAAACTCACCTTCTCTGACCACTTCTCCTCAATACTAAAGAATTCAATGCGCATGTTCGGACTTCTTTATCGATTCACCGAACTACGCACTGTTTCTTCATTAGCAACTTTTTATAAGACTTTAATAGCGCCCAAGATCGAATACTGCTCTCCCATTTGGGCCATGGCAGCACCTACACATCTCTCCAGACTTGATTCTGTTCTCAATTTCTTCATTGCTATAGTCCGATTTCGTGTTCCTGCACTTCGAATATTATCTAAGAAGGAGCTCTTGCGACATCTTAATATTCAGACTCCTGAAGTACGCAGAATTATCTCTGACCTGAAATATCTACATAAAATAGTTAATGGAATTTTAAGATCGGAAATATTACTTCAGGAACTATCCTTACGTGTCCCTTCCCGCATCACTCGGAATACCCACCTATTCCATCTTGCCCGTCCTAGGTTGGCTGTTATACAGAGGTCTCTTTTTTATAGAATACCAAACAGTTATAATCACGTAACAACTGATGTGGACATTTTTTCGAGCTACCCAGTGTTTGAAAGAGCAATTAAACGAGCTTTGACGGAATAGTTTTACTTTTACACTCTTTTTTTCTATGTTGTTGTTATTGTTGTCTTGTTTTTTTCTTTCTTTTGTTAGCATGTCCCTGTGTAAAATGGCAAAGTTATGCTGTATCTGGGAAATTGTTCAATAAATAAAATAAAATAAATAAAATAAATCACATTCTTACAAATATTTCATCAGTAATAATAATAGATAAGAAAAATCCCGTTACGTATGTACTATAAGTTACAACTTGTACTGATGTACCACCGGCGAGAAGGGTAGTGTCCTTCGCAAGAGATGCAGACGATATTGTTGGTGTATAACGTTCATATAATGCACAGTAACGAAAAATCTTACACTGAGGAACTCTTTAGAAATTGTGTAGGATAGATTGTTATTAATAAAATATGTAAGCTATTATAATGTAGATAAAGTGATACACAAGACGATTATTAGACGCTGTACAGTAAGAGTTTGATGGTGTTTTAAGAAAACTGGATTTTAACATAGGCCAGAGGTCTCAACATGACTACCACTTTAGCGTGCAATTTTAACGCCAATGGTCTGGTGCTGTAGTTAACACAGACCAGGTGTCACCAATTTGAAACAGACATGGTGTTGACCTAAGGGTGTTCCAAAAACCGGTTTCGATTCGGTTTATAGTTTAAACCGAATCAATCGGTTTGGACTTCAAACTGGTTCAGTTCTGTTCGGTACAGCTTGGGAACTGTTCGATTCGGTTTAAGAAAGGTTCGGTTCGGTTTCGAAACGGTTCGGTTTGTAGAATAGTTCGGTTCGGTTTAAGAACTGTCGGGCACTTTTTGAGGACTGTTTTTTTCGGTTTCAATTCAATATTCGAAATCGATGGAAATGCAGTTTGCGTTATTAGGAACCGTCCATTCGGAGATTATAATAAGGTTGAATGTTATGTTTTTCGGTATAACTTTATTCAGATTAAAATTATTTCGATATTACTGAAATAATTGAGGGTTTGTGCTGTGTGAGCACTTTTACTGATGCTTTGGAAATTAGAATGAAACTCTTAATATCAGTTGGAAGACAACTTTACGGCATGAGCGGATTTAGGAGAGATACCCTCCAAGGGGAGGGGAACAATTACTTGAATGGTGGATACTATTCCAGGAGAAGATACGTTTAGAATGAAACATTAAACTCCCCCTAAAATGACTGGGGGACCCATGCTTTACGCCCTATATGGGGAATATATCGTGGTGATATATTATTAGGTATCCAAGAAAGTTCGTACTGTTTTTGAGAACAGTTACAGAACAAGTTGAGAACAGCCAAATTGATTATGATTAAATTATATGTTTCCATTCCTTTCAAACCTTATTTAAGAGATTTGTTCAGTGCAACGTACATTTCGCTATTTATTTATTTAGGAAGGGCAATCTTCGAAAGAGCATGTCCTTGGAAAGGGAGATTTTGAGCTAGAAGAATATGCTTCGATTTAGAGGGACGTCAGTGAATGAACGGATCGTCAGCGAGGCTACAAGAGGCGGGACCTACTGATTAACGTGGAATCAGAGCCATATGAGCTCTTCGCCGGGAATTGAACCCGGGTCTCCCACGCCGAAGGTGCGTACGCTAACCGCTTAGACACGAAGGAACTCTGCTTTTCTTGAAGCCAAGCATAGTGTTTTTCGCCCATCCACCCTAGACAAAGTCCAGCTGGAGGAGAAAATCAAGCAGAATCTTCACCAACCTTTACAGGAACTGGCACACTGGATTGGAGTATCTGACGAAACTTTTCGACAAGGTTTTCCTGAAAAAATGAACCCACCTGGGCCCATATGAGTTTTTTCGGGTATTTTCGGGTTTAATTGTTCTTTTTTTCGAAATATTTCAATATCTTTTGGGCAAAAGTGTTAAAATGTGATTTATGTTTCAAGATTGTCACTGTCACAACTTGCATCAATTTTCTATTTACTGCTATTTTGGAAAAAATAGCAGTCATTTTGAAATGTTTAGAATGTCTCGTCCTTCTACCTTCAAAATTTCAACTTAAAAGTCCGAAAACTGCACCATGTAGCGTGGATACCCGATATTTTGTTTTTTTTAAAAAAGGCCGCCATTTTGAAATTTTACGTTGGTATGCAGCCAAAATCTATACAGGAAATTTAGTGCCTCGTGCTTGTGCCCTGAAAGTTTGAACTTAAAAGATCGAAAGTTGTACCCTGTAGTGTGTGTGGTACAGGCAGACAAACGAACAAATGCAGATCGAGTCATCTCAGGACCCTTAGTGGTGTTTGCCAAATATAAATACCAAATATATTAATTTAAAACAGATATAATTCATGTTTTATAAAACAAATGTTTCAAAATGCCTTATATCAAATAAATATTTTTGAGCTAAATATTTACTATAAATAATAGTAAAAAGTGACTGACTAACGAAACATATGACTATTTTTTCTTAATTTAACCCAGCGAAGCGGGTAATTAATGCTAGTAAGTTTTAATTTGGAAAAATTCATTCTGCACTAGTCACGGACACTGGCAACGTGAGCAAAATACGAACACCTACACATACGTTAGTAAAACCAATTTCAAGATCATGGTGGTAAAATGTAGCCTAGGACTTCTTCAGGTGTTGATACTGAGTCATTAAGATTATTACAAATTCCTCTAAGCTCAGAACACAGTCGAAAGCATCAATATCACATTCCTTCACACCTTCTTCTTTTTCTTCAACTGTTAAGGCCTCTTCCAGGTATCGGGTCAGATGCTCAAGTATGTTTTGCCCAACCATTAAAATGTTGGACATTTGCTCAAGTGCCTTATCTTGATATTGATCATGAACTGTTTCATCTCTGCTGCGTTTTTGTTTTTGAGATCATGAATGTTGTATAAAAATCCGAAGATCACGCATAGATAATTTAACTGGGAAAATCTTTGACTGCATTCATTGCAGTGTTTAAAACAGCAAAATACTAATGGGTCTTGAAATTTTCTGCGGGGTTAGCTACATTTGCAGATTCATCTATTGATTTATAGTCAAAGATTGTCTTTTTGTTTCGAATGGGGACCTTCTCTTTCTTAAAAAAAATGGTTTTATCCCAACTTCTTCTGCTACATCACAAACATCAACCAGTTCTCTCGAATTCAAAATCACTTCTAGCACTGATTAAATACTGTTCTGCTCTTTTCAGGTGACTAACTGCTCTTTGGAGAGAAATCATTTTCTTGTAGTATGTTACTTGCTAAGCTGACTTGAAACAAAATGCTGTGCCATGCGACAAGAGCAACTATGGAAGTCTGAGAGGTTTTTAAGTAATCAAAATGCTTCTGCCTTTGTTCTAATGCCACTCGAGCCTGTAAGAGATATATCTTCATACATTTCTTCCAAAGCTTCACATATAGTTGACAAATTGATACGATAACACAGATGTGTAAAGTGCATCAATTTGACTGGACTATCGTATATCACTCAGGAGTTTTACGGTCAAAGATAGCACGTGACGGCGTAAAATCTCCTATCGACATCGTTGGACCACCTCAAAAGAGATGGTTACTTCCAAGCAGCAACAAGATGCTTCATTGACCACGAGGTTTAGAGTATGCGAGCAACATGGAACATAGAATGCACGTGGATTAATATCCAAAATTCTTTTCTGAACATCACTTTCCTTTCCTTTCATATTACTGCCATTGTCATAACCTTGTTATCGAATATTCTAAACAGGTAATGACATACCTTTTAACTTTTCAAGAATTACCTCAGTCATAGAGGCTCCAGTACTTTCTTGCAGGGGCATAAATCCCAAAAAGTGTTCTTTCACCAGAACTTGATTAAATTCAAATTCATTTCAGTATTTCTGTATATATATATATATATATATATATATATATATATATATATATATATATATATATATATATATATATAGTGAGGAAAATAACCTGTTGATTTAACATTGTTTTTCTTTTTAGGGGGAGGGGAGGAATTGTGGTTGAATTATTTTTCTTTCAGTTGACTTGTTGAAAACGTCACGTTAGTCGAATATGTGAGTTGGAGTGCAGAGTTGCCAAACTGAATTTTAAAAAAAATGCCTGCCATTCCAGCCCCTAAATGTTTCTGCCTTAGGCAGCCGCCAACGTTGTCTATATGGCTCTGGTTTTTGCATTGTTTTGTGGTTGTTCTGTGCCGTTTTGTGAGCCTATTCATACGTTTTGTGCGTTACCGGAAGTTTGTCAAAATGGGCCTGCAAATGTGACGGAAAAAGTCAATGCTGTTCCGCCACCAACGAATTTCAAGGTCCTTTCCTTCACATCGTTTTGTGCGTGTTTTGTACGCCTATTTATACGTTTCGTGCATCACCGGAAATGAGTCAAATTGGGCCTCGAAGGTGTGACGAAAATGACCCATTGTTCCACCAGTATCGAATTTCAAGATCGTTTCGTTCACATTGTTTTGTGCATGTGTCGTGCGCCTATTTCAACGTTTTGTGCGTAATTGGAAGTGGGTTAAAATGGGTCTTCAAGGTAATAATGACTCCCTGTTCCGCCACCAACAAATTTCAAAATGATTTCTTTTCATCGTTTTATGCGTTTTGTGCGTTTTGTGCCGTTTTGTGCGAATACTTACACGTTGTGTGCGTCAGCGGCAGTGTGCCGTTTTGTGTGCGTTTTCCCACGTTTTGTGTGTCAATGGAAGTAGGTCAAAAGGGCTTCCAAGATGGGACGAAAATGACCAACAGTTCCGCCACTATCTAATTTCGAGGTCGTTTCTTTCGCATCGTTTAGTGCCTGTTTTGTGCACCCATTTCAATGTTTGTGCGTCATCAAACGTGGTTCGAAATGAGCCTCCAAGGAAGGACCAAATGACCCACTGTTCCGCCACCAACGAATTTCGAGGTGCTTTCTTTCGCATCGTTTTGTGCTATTTTGTGCGCCTATTTCCACGTTTTGTGCGTCATCAGAAGTAGGTCAATATTGGCCTACAATTATGCCGGAACAAGTTAATGCTGTTCCGTCTGGAACGATTTCGAGGTCGTTTCCTTTACATTATTTTGTGCGTATTTTCTACCGTTTTGTAAGTCTATTTCCACGTTTTGTGAATCAATGGTAGTGTGTCAAAATTTGCCTTCAATGTGGGTAGAAAATTACCCACTGTCCAAGCAGTATCAAATTTCAAGGTCGCCTTTTTCGCATGCGCAAATTTTCACATTTTGTGCGCCACCGGAAGTGGATCAAAGATGACCTACAAATATGGCAGAAAAAGACATTTTCATCCTACTTTCAAGAAACATTTTGACCCACTTCCACTGACGCACAAAGCGACACAAATCACGCACAAAACAATGTAAAGGAAACGACCTCGACGTTCGATGGTGACGGTACAGCATTAACTTATTCCATTATACTAGTAGGCTATTTTGACCCATTTTCGTTGACGCACAAAACATGGAAATAGGCGCACAAAACGGTTCAAAACAGGCACTAAACGATCTGAAAGAAACGACCTAGATATTCGATAGTGGCGGAACAGTGAGTCATTTTCGTCAAACCTTGATGGCCCATTTTGTCCCACTTCCGGTGACGCATAAAACCTGGAAATAGGGGCACGAAACGGCACAAAACAGCCACTAGTCGATACGAAAGGAACTGCCACGAAATTCGGTAATGGCGGACCAGTGAGTCCACCTTCGAGGCTCATTTTGACCCTCTTCCAGTGAGCACAAAATGTCGTATTAGGCACACAAAAGGGTACAGAACAGGCACTAAGCGATGTGAAATTAACGACCTCGAAATTCGCTGGTGTCTTAAGAGCATTTAATTGTTCCGTCAATTTCTAAGCCCATTTTGACCCACTTCACGTAACGCATAAAACTTGGGAATAGGCACACAAAACGGCACAAGACACCCACAAAATGACGCGAAAGAAACCACCTCGAAATTCGTTGGTAGCAGAACAGTTGGTCATTTTCGTCCAACCTTGGAGATCCTTTTTGACCCACTTCCGATGACGCACAAAACGTGGAAATAGGTGCACAAAACACGCACAAAACAATGTGAAGGAAACGACCTCGAAATTCGTTGCTGCAGAACTGCATTAACTTGTTCCGCCATGTTTGTAGGCCCATTTTGACCCTCTTCCGGTTACGCACAAAACGTGAGAATAGGCGCAGAAAAGGGTACAAAACACGCACAAAACGATGGAAAACAAACCACCTCGAAATTCATTGGTGGCGGAAAAACTTGACTTCGTCGTGAGCACCAATATTAGTATACACTGTAGCTTTTACCATCAAGGCTGACAACTGCATGGTCCAATTTTTTAGCCAAAGCAGAAGCCCAACCGAGATAGTGATGTCAACTGTGCGCACAGCTTGAGCTGGCTCGGTTGGGATGAGCCATCGACTGGGCTCAATTAAGCGGATGGCTTGAGCCGGTTCGGTAGGATGAACTGTTGGCTCGGCTTACTTCTCGGTTCGGCTCGATGGTGAATTAGCTATGAGCTGAGCCGCTTGAGTCGTTGACACTCTTAAACCCGGGTCCAGCAGTTTTGAACAAGTTTGGCTGGAGTTCTGTAACTTTAAACAATTTTTGGCTCGAGCCACTAATACTTGCTCCTCCTGAACTCCAACCCAGAACCTCGTGACCGATGTCCTTGCCTCCTGAAGATTTCTCGACGACCGAGATGGACAGTCAACTAATTTTTAGTATTCAAATACAAACCGCCTATATCTCATGTTTATGCACGGTGTTATAATAATAATAATAATAATAATAATAATAATAATAATAATAATAATAATAATAATAATAATAATAATAATGTTATGGCAGTAGTAGTAATATCATTGATAATTATATTGTCTATGATTATATATTGATAGTACTTGAAGAGAGCGGTACTTGGAACTACACAAAGGATTTAGCTCGAATTGGTTCGACTCGACTCGAAACTCGAGAGGTATCACATGGTGGATTTGAAAGGTGATGGAATGAGCTTTCCAACGATATGCAATATGTGATAGTGGTATATTTGGAAGAGATGTTATTGAGGGATATTTGGAATCAGTGTTGCCATCCGATTTCTTTAAACACCCTTCACTTTCTCAAATTTCCATCAATAGCTTCCCTGCCAAAGACAACACTGCCATTTGCTGCATAACGTTGGAAAGGTCATTCCATCACCTTTCAAACTCGATATGTCTTACCTATGTAAAATAGTTATAGGGTGAAACATACACAACAAAGTCAAAAATGGTTCTCAACCTGTAGCTCTCAAACCGTTGAGATTAGGACCTATGTTCATATAAACTTCTTTGCTTAGAATCACTCATACTACCATTTCACCAAATATTGTCCCTTCCTCCTGAGACACCCTATATATATATATATATATATATATATATATATATATATATATATATATATATATATATATATATATAGGGTGGCCCATTTAAATCTTTCCACGAAAATATCTCGAAAATGGTTGAACATAAATGAACTGCACAGAAACTATAATAGGAAATACCATGTTGCAAATCGAATAGTGATGTCACGGTGCCTCCCAGGACCGCTCGTCAAGAGAGCCCGGGGCCCAACTTTAAAATTTTAAATGGAAATATGGTGCGAGTGACACCTTGTTCGATAGATCTTTAAAAAGCAATGTGGCAAAAGATTTTTCATATCTGTCAGATACCTCGTTCGATAGATCTTCATACACTAAACAGCGTTCTGGCAAAAGATTGTTCATATGGGTCACCATTTTCAAAATGCCTGTATCAGATAAAACGTCCAGTACCACTAATATGAAAACGATTGGAGATAAATGAACAGGATAAAACTCGTATAGGAAATCAGAGGGTATTTATCATTCCACGCCTCGAGAATAATCCAACGGAGAAAAAGATTATTAAAGTATAAGTGACATAATGCTAAAGAGAAAATCTAATTCTTAGAAAATTATTTTTCCGATCGCCCTCCCTAAGTGGGTGAAGTGGGAATGAATGGTAAAATCTCAAATGAGAACTCCATTTTTACTTGCAATAAGTATGGTTTGTCTGAAACACTTGGGTGTACAAGTGACTGGTATTGTAATGAACCAATATTGTGTAGACGGCTTTTGAGCAAAACCAACGTCTACACACATTGTTCTAAAATTGCAATGTTGGACAAATCGGTTTCGCATTTCAGTTGATTCATTTTTGCACAAATCATTGCCTGCAATCAAAACGGAAGGCACCATTTAACCCTAGAACGGTCGGGCTGGGTCTGTGAGACCCATCTACTTGTATTTTAAATAAAATTTTCGACTTAAAGTTAGCGGTTTGAGTTGTAATTTCCTATACCTTCCTAAAACGACCGACAAGAGACTCTAGTGTTGCAAACCAGTTTGATTTAATGTTAGTTTGCTTTTAATAGAGCTCTGAACCTCGCGTGGGTCTGTCAGACCTAGCCCGACAATTCACGTAACTTTTTTTTTTTTTTTTTTTTTTTTTTGCCAGTGTCGACTACCTATTCGACATTTTGTAAGTGCGTATATACGAACAACATTTCAGTTGGTATTTTGAGCAACTTTAGAACATAATGGAACGTGTAACAGATTATTTGAGTAAAATTCATATAATTTTATATGATGATGAAAGTGAACTGGACGATTCCAATTCAGATCCCGATTTTGAATTATTTAGTGACCATGATAGTAACAGTGAGTGTGGGGAATAAAATGATAAGTGTGAAGAATTGTTACTACTGCCGCTGCTGAGAAAACTCCACTCACTACGCCATTAGATAACAGTCTTACCAAAAATGAAAACTAAAAAAAACTTTACCCCCTGACATTCAGTACATTTCAACATAGGTGGTGCCTTAGGTTATGTTAAATGTACTTATAAGTTTCCTTTACAATATTACTTACCTATAACAAAATGTAAGCAAATATTCTTTTTATATAATTTTCTAGAAAAATCTCATATAATTTACTAACAAAAATACGTAAACAATTACAAAAATATTTTTTAAAATAAGCGGAAACACCAGTTTTGAGCTAAAATGCTTTTTCCTGCTTCAGAAATACTTGTAATTACACAAAAGAAGTTTTTATTTTAAAAATATCGGTTACATATTAATTATGCAGTTTTATTTTCTTGGGTCTCTCAGACCCAGCACGACCGTTTATGAACCTTTTTTCTGTCCGACCGTTGTAGGGTTAACAAGCATTTTACCTACTTTTCTCCATTACAGACATCTATCTCTTATAAAAACACATTTCAGATAATTTTGTTGTGTAGATACAGTTTGCAAAAACTAAAGTTCTCATTTGCAATTTAACGGTTCCTTCCTGTCCCGCTTCACCCACTTACGGAGGACGTTGGAATGATGATTTTCTTGGAATTAGATTTCCTCCTAGCATTATGTCACTTTTACTCAAATCATCTTCTCCTCTGTTGCAACATTTTCGAGCTAAGGAATGATAAATACCTGTGACAATTACTCGCACACACTTGATTAACTAGTCATATATTTAGATTAAAATAAATATTTAAATTCAATTAATGTTGAAATTCAAGAAACACATTTTGTCAGATGTCTGCATATAGTATAATTTCCATCTTGATAAAATCATAATCTAGCGTAAAAATATAGTTGTTCAGATTTTAATTTTCTGTAGGTTGTGCTAAGGAAATTGGTGCTAAAGCATCAAGCAAGCTTAATATCATTTTATTGTAAATCGTCAATTATTAAAAGTAACTATTGCTAAGGAATTTCCAAAGTCGTGCTATTCCAAGGAAATTGTAGACAAATAAGTGTATATCTTCTTATCACGTAATATCTTAAGAATTCCGTAAATAATGTAGACAAAATAAGACACTCGAGTAAAATTGTTTTCAGAGATACCTATCTAAGCAACGAGCTCAGATGGGGTCTATAGCTGTGGAGAAACATTTTTTTTTTTTTTTTTTTTTTTGCAAAAGAAGGAATCATTGAGATAATCAAAAGTGTCGACAGTATTCTTTTAATCAATTGGCCAATAATAGCACTTTATTGTTTGTGCATTATATTTGAGTTTAATATCTCTGTGTAGTTAGCTTTGTGTGATAATTTTTATTTTACTGCATTATTTTTCTATTTATATATTTAAACAGTATGTGTATAAATCTTTGTATTGATTGTGTAAAGGAAGTCATGATTTTTTTTTTTAAATATTAAACATAGCATACACTAGCAAGAGTTAATTAGAGACAAGTGCACTAGTTCTTAGCAAAACATTCTCTCACTTCTCACTTAATATATCTCCTACATAAGTCTTGCAAGCACACAAAATTATTATTTCTTTCATTCATCAATCCGATTATTGGACTTATTTCCTTTTCTTTTTTTTGTTGAAAAAGGTGTTAATTATAAGTGACTTACATAATCATTGTTCATGTCTAGGGGGAAAACAAGCAATCATATCACAAGTTAGGTTGCTAATTAATATTCAGTTTGATAGAAATTTTCTTCGGTCAAACTACGTTAACAGTAATTATAAAGTTTCGAATATGGTAAATTCAATAAGCAGTAATAAATTGTTGCATTTTTTTCTGTAAAATTGAATAACTTAAACATTGCGTTCTTCAGCTAAAAATGTGTTAAGAGTAATCAGATCACTTTGTCAAAACAGTCGAAAATCTTATTCATGCTAAGCAAATTCGATTCATTCATTTCATCGCTTTCACATGTAATTTGAATTGGCTTTCTTGTTTATTTTTGTAGAAAATAATCTTATTTTTCGTTAAATTTATTAAAAGTCTTTTTAATGTTAGGACAAAAGCATTTGTGATCATCATTTCTAAAATATACCTGTTTCTTTAACCTGTACTTGCATACCTAAAATAAGTTACGTCAAATTGCTCTCTATTTGGAAGTCAAAGTACGGTACATTGACCATCAGAAATCTTTTCTTTTTCTAAAGTAACTCATTTCTTTTTAACTTTCAACTTTATTTTCCTTGTTTGTTGCTTTTAAATAATTTCTGCTTTATCCAAACATTTTGGTGTTAAGAGTGATAGTCAGTGCAACTTGAGGAAACACTCCAATAGCGAAAAATTTTTCTTTCAGCATTGCAGCTTGTGAGATTCAACCTTATTATATTTGGATACGCTTTACCATTAACTACGCACCTGTTTTCCTAGCGCCTTGGAGACACTGTTATGGGGAAAACAGGATCGATTAAATTTAAGTCATCATTCTTTTTAGATATGGTTATTAACTTTTTTTAAAACTCAGAATTATTCAAAACCCGTACTTTAAACTTGGAGAACTGAAGTTCGAGCCCCGTGGAGTCAACTTCACTTCTCCAAAACCCTCATTCATTTTCTTTCGGTTATTTTTTGTATAGGCAAATGAGTCACCACTCGTCGACATGATTCCCCTTTAAGTAGAATGTCAGGAATTTATTTTTCTTACGCAGTATTAGAGTAATCCGTGATTGCATTAGTTATTCTTTCTATTTAATATTAAATATGCAAATCAAAGTTAAGGAATCGAACTCTAAAATCAGTACGTTTCAAATTTCTCTCTTTGGAAATTTGAAGCCAGAATACGTAACATTTGTTTATTCGTAGTCTCACGTCGTAATGTTATTTGGCGATGAACCAGAGAGTTTTCTAAACTTCATTTTCATTTACAAAATTTGGCGCAACCGGACTCGAACCCAAGCACCCCTCCTTGTTACATACTCTGTGATTTCCTTTAGGAGTTTTATTCTGTCCATCGATTATCATCTTTAACCGTTTTCCTATTAGTGGTACTGGACGTTTTATCTGATACAGGCACCATGTCTTGGCGGCCATTTCGAAAGCGGTGACCCATATGAACAAAATTTTGCCTCAACGCTGTTTAGTGTATGATGATCTATCGAACGAGGTATTACTTGACCCATATTTTCGTTCAAAATTTGTAAGTTGGGCCTGGGCCATCATGAAAAGCGGCCCTGGGGGGAACATCATTCGATTTCTCCCATGGCATTTCTATTTGAGATTTTGTTTGGTTCATTTATGTTCAACCGTTTTCAGATTAGTTTCTGGACGTTTTATCTGATACATATAACATATCTTGGCGCCCATTTTGAACATGGTGACCGATATGAAAAATCTTTTGCTACATCGCTTTTTAGTTTTTAAAGATCTATCAAACAAGGTGTCACTCGCTCCATGTTTCCATTTGAAATTTTAAAGCTGGGCCCCGTGCCCCCTTGAAAGATTAAAATGGGCCACCCTATATATATATATATATATATATATATATATATATATATATATATATATATATATACAGAGTGTTAATGAACTATACCGTCAAACTGTAAGAGGCGATTTCTCACATCAAAATAAGAGAAAAAGTTCCTATGGACCTATGGCGAAAAGTGCATAGTTTCAGAGCTAGGACTATCCAATATCGCGAAAAAGCAAAATTTCAATAGGCCCTATTACGTATTCCAGAAACTGGATGGTGGTTCTTATCAGCGTAAAGGAAGCCTCGCATGTACAGTCCAAAGGTGCATATTTCATCAATTTTCAATAGGTGTAGAGGGTATTCCCCACAGTGTAATTCTCAGATATGTTTTCAATAGAGTTTCCAGATATACTCTGATTTAAAGAAGGGTCAAAAATATGCAAGATATAAACCTTGACAACAATAAACATCTAGTGCTTTGGAGGGAAGGCAGAAGTATTAGAAACTGGCAGCTTCATGTTCCTCTGTGTTCAGATTAACGTGTGATCATGTGTATTTCGTCACGGTATATTTCACGTTTTCTTCACTTATGAGCGTGAAAGGATACATCGCACCATGTGTTTTCCCGAGTACGAGAGATCGTGCTGCTGACAATCCTTAACACTTCTCACATCACGCCAAAAGATTCCGTGTTCACTGCTAACAAGTCTTATCGTTTGCCTACTTTGGATCAATCATAATGTCAGAGGATATTTCAAAATTCAGTTGATATCATGTCTTGGAATTTCACTCTGCAGGGAATAACCTGTACACCCATTGAACATTAATGAAATATGTAGTTTTGGATTGAGTATGCATGACTTCCTTTAACAGATAAGGACCATCATCCACAGTTTCTCGAATTCGAAATAAGGTATCTTGAAATTTGGCTCTTTTGCGACGTTGGACAGTCCTAGTCTGAAACAATGCATTTTTCGCCGTAAGTCCATATGAACTTTCTCTTATTTTGATATGAGAAATCATCTCTTAAAGTTTGTCGGTGCAGTTCATTAACACCCTGTATATATATATATATATATATATATATATATATATATATATATATATATATATATATATATATATATATATATATTGTATGTGTACAAACACTTGAAACACCCCACACCTGGAAGCTGTATTAGGTAGCATGTACCGGAAGTGACAAATTTGAATACTGATCGTTTACTTTCGTCAAGGCAAGATGATTGATACATATGTTGCATGTATGCAATCATTTGAAATACCTCACCGCTGGAAAATGTATTAGGTACTATATAGTGGAAGTAGTTGGCCGGAAGTGAGTAATACAGGTACTGACCTCTTGTGTTCGTCAACACGAGTTGATTGATATATACGTTCCACGTGTGTAAACGCTAGAAATACCAAAATCCTGGAAAATATATTAGGTGCCGTGTACCGGAAGTGGCCGACCAGAAGTAACCAATTTGGATACCGATCGCTTTCTTTCGTCAAGGTAAATTGGTTTATAGTTATGTTGCACGTGTCCATTCATTGAAAATACCTCACCTCCGGAAAATGTGTTAGGTATTGTGTACCGGAAGCAGTTACCCGGAAGTAAGCAGCTCAGGTACTGACCTGTTTTCTTTGTCAGCACGGGTTAATTGATATAAACTTATATGTTGCGCGTGTGCGAAAGCTAGAAACACCCCACCTCCTGGAAAGTGCATTAGGTACCGTGTACCGGAAGTGCTTTACCGTAAGTGACCAATTCCGGTTGCATGTGTGTAAGTTGATTGACATATATGTTGCATGTGTGTAATGATTAACAATTAAATGTTTTAATTGCACCCTTTCCGATTGACAATTAACAATTACAAGTTTCAATTGTCTAGTGACCAATTAGCAATTAACATTTGACGAAAATTTAATTGCAAATTTTATGATTGAAGTCAGAGGTAATTCATATTAATTGCAAAGGATAAATTGAAATCAATTGCAATCGAAATCAATTACAATTAATTTCCAGAGCAATTACTTTCAATTTGTTGATCAATTGCAATTAATTTCAATTGATTTTGCCCAACACTGGTAGAAATTAGGACTACTGAACTCACATGAGCTGTACGAAAATTTATGTTTTTAAGTTTACGTTCCATGATTATGCCGGATAAGCTAAAGGAGACGTCGATGATGAGAATGAAACAAATAGTGGAATGAAGTAAGTGAGAGGAAACAGAACCCCGAGACAATAAACACAATGAATGCACTCTGCGAGGAAACTGGGATAGATCGAGGGACACAAGCTTCAGAGCAGAGTAGGGTACGACTGAAACAACCATAAAGAAGGCGCTTAACCTTTCTGGTATAGGATGAACCATTAATATCACAAAACTGTAATAATAATAATAATAATAATAATAATAATAATAATAATAATAATAATAATAATAATAGGTTTTAAAAATTTTAAAGTTGCCCTAAATTAGGGAAAACTTTCAGAAAAGTCGGGATTTCGGGGATGAGGTCCAGACCTCCAGAACACATTTCTGCAACTACCCAAACATTAAACGAAAGCGTCCACTTAAGTTTCATGGAGAAAGTATTCTACTATACGTTTCAAGAAAAGTAACTGTAATAAAAATAACCGAATATCAGTGAACACTATGGCATATAATAAACTAACTTTTATGATATGTAGAAGTAATTATAAAAGCTTTACTACAAAAATCCTACACAGACCATAATTCGATGAGCTCCGAAATACAAAGTAACAAAATAGAACACAAGATTCAGTCTACAGAGCAATTGTTACTTAAAGAGTGGACATACACTATTCCGAGAATCGAGATAAGACGAGAAATGTTTACGATACTTTTCGTCTCGTCTCGATTCTCATCTCGAAAGCGAGCCGATAATTTGAGTTAGCCTTGTCCCGTCTGGAATGTAAAATGCTATTTCTCGTCTCGACTTTGTTTTGTTTCAGTAACGAGAAGAGAAATTCCTCTTCTCGTGGGCAACACTACACAAAACCGCAATATTCTTGCGAAATGTCACGTTCCTGCTTGTAATTGTATGACCTGAGCGATAATAAGGTTCTAACTTTTAATCTTCCACGAGATAATTATTATTATTCCTAAAGATTTGATACTTCAAGTATTGAAACATCCAAGTATTGAAATATCTGAAGATAATAAAACGTGTGTCATCGCCGATTAATTTTCAGAAAAAAGTCTAAACTACAAGAAAATTCTCAGCTCAGTTTCCAACCGAGTATTTTCAGATTACTTACCGAACGCCTTGACCACTAAACCACGATCACTACGCGATGAGTGGTGTCGTCTGGTTCGTCTTTAGTGTGTCTACGTTAAGTTTGTTTTCCTCCAGTTACAAATTTATACGTTAATTTCCTTCGTTTTAAAAAGTCTTTCGTATTTATTTTATTATGATATAAGTCAATTTAATATTTGACGAAGTTTACATTAGTAACTTGAGTCAGACCTTTGGTTCACAGTTTAGTTCTTCTCCACACCGAACCACAGATTTGACAAATTTAATTTTCATACTCGCATTTGGTTCTAAAGCACTCGCCATTACCTCACAAGCATTTATGTCCCCCACGATTCATAACATCGATTTCAAGAAGTGTTGAACAATGTAGACCCGCAACAAAAATCTTTTTGACAGATAGTAATATATTATTTTACCACTCAAGACGCTCCTTTTAGATTTCAGCGTAATTAATTTAATACCTACCAAGACACACAGGATTCTGTGGTAGAAAAGAAATACTGTGTCACACTCAAAGTTTCTATAAAAGGATTGTCCTAACCGAGACTTGGCTACTTAAGCCTTCATTCGGTAAAAAGAAAGATTTTCTGTTTATTTCTTTTTTTAAACAAAAAATCAAACTTTTGTTTCCGTTCTTTCTCTCTCCGACCATTATTTCACGACATAACACTCAAGTTAGGAGATACCGGAAAAAGTGAAAGAATAGTCGAGGTGTTATAGGCACTAGGCTAGAAATCATGGGATCGCGGGTTCAAATCCGCTGTAAGTCAATTTAACACTTTTAAATTTAATTTCTTCTTGCAAGGTGTATGATGACTTCTTTTTACTCAAAGTTCTCTAACTAGAGATGAGATGCAAGAATCATGCATATATTAAACGAGAGAAAGAGAGAGTGGAGATATCTCCAATTGAAATATTATCCGAAACATTCATCGATATTCGTATTTGATTATGTTGTAGTTCATTTTAGTTTATTCTTCTTTACGAAATTACAGTTCTCGATTACTTAGAATATAATAAGGGATAGTGAATGATATATTACGGCGTATTACAAGAAAGAACTCGTTTTCTTTTGATATCTTATATGCTTCTAATAAAAACATGCTGGTATTATTAATTGGGGATTAAGTTACAAAAACTCATGTTATGTGCACATAAAATATGACTATTTGTCATATTTGGAACATTTGGCATGTTTTCTACTGATGCAATAGTTTTCACAAATTGAACTGACACACACTGTATATCTTGTTTTTACTTTCTTAGATTCTCTATCTTTCTTCTTTTTTCTTTTTTCTTTGTTTCACTTTCTGAACATACTGGAAACTATTAATAGAACTTCAGAAAATATTCTTGTTAGCATTAATGTGTCAATAAATAATAATAATAATAATAATAATAATAATAATAATAATAATAATACATTTAAAATATAAAAACTACGTTGGTTTTGCTGATAAAAAATATTCTCGCAAAACAAAGATGGGAGTCAAATCATCTCGACCTAATGTTTTTTCATAAAGTTCTACTAGAGATATTAAAATTGATAAGTAACCAAAGTGAATGTAACGTTGAAACGAATAATGTAAAACATTCTGTTTTTTTCTTTTTTTTCTTTTTCTTTTTTTTTTACAAAATACTATAACCTGTGAAATAAAATGAATGTTTGACCAACACTGATTTTTCCTTGGTATGTCTAAGGTTAGATAAGATTTTTTTGTAACTTTCTCATGATATCAATCGTTCTGTAGATACTAAGAGGCGTGTTCTACCTGATTTTTTATTCGTTGGAGATGCATAGATATTTTTCTATTTTTTCTTGCTGTTTGCTACACTGACATATTTCAAAGAAGCTATTGCACTTGTAGACCGCCTTGTGTTGTTCTCAACCAACCAACCGTAACCTTGTTGGTTGTGTATCCTTGCAGGATATAAAAATGGAAGTATGAATGCACTTTTGCTCGTGTACATACATCGAAATTTCCACTAGTACGGAACTTTGAATTCAGCACTTGAATTAGTAAGCATTACCTAGTCTTCTTAACTCCGAGCATTAAGCTTCTTAAATTTGACAAGTATTTTTACGCTGTTGCTGGTGTTGATTCCACAGAATGCTTATTTGAAGAGTAGCAACAACTGACTAAACTAAACCATTGTTGTTGGAAAACAAAATTTTACCTAAGAATACTTGTGTTACCATCAAAGGTAAGAAATAATACTAATAGTTTTACTAATGTATTTACATATTTACTGGAAGTACCGGCACCTATGGCTTAAAACGGTCAAGCGTATGGGAAATTATGTCCCTCGGCGTCACCGAGTCGGCGAGCACAGTATTTATGGAATATATTTTTTTAAAATATAAAATTGCATATTTTACTTCAAATATGCTATAAGCACAAGTCATACATTAATCTGTTCTATAATTATCTCAAGCTAAGTTATTTTATTATTATTATTATTCATTCAGTGTATTCAGAAATTTACAAAGGTCTTACGTTGAATGTTGTTTACCTTAACGTGAAAGCATCTAATTCGCTCAAGGAAAGTTCAAAATCTGATAAAAACCACTGTGAATGTGATCACCTTAGTTGTACCAATAATATATATATATATATATATATATATATATATATATATATATATATATATATATATATATATATATATATATATATAAACTAACTAAATCTATGGCCTATGGAACCCGGAGGTTCAGTGCCGCGTTCACAAAAGCTCTCCACTGACTTCTATTCTTAGCTAATTGGATCCAGTTTCTACTTTGTATTCCTATCTCTGCGAGATCCATCTTAATATTATCCTCCCATCTGCGCCTAGGTCTTCCTAATGGTCGTTTCCCTATGGGTCTGCCAGTCAATACTTTGAAAGCGTTTTTACTTTCTTCCATTCTAGCTACATGACCTGCCCACCTAAGCCTCCTAGACTTGACGATCCTAACAACGTTGGGTAAACCGTATAAACTATGTAGTTCCTCGTTATGAAGCTTCTGCCATTCCCCATTCTCGTTCCTCTTGGGTCCGAATATTCTTCTCAGGATCCTGTTCTCAAATACTTTCAGTCTATGTTCTCCCCTCAGAGTAAGCGACCATGTTTCGCAACCATACAGAACAACAGGCATGATTATCGTTTTATATATTTTAAGCTTCGTACCAATAATATACTAACAAAAAGCTCAAAAACCCAAGTGGGTTTTTTCAAGTGGGTTCAATCCGAAAAACCCATGGGCTGAGCCCATTTGGGCAAACCTTGCATTTTGATCATCATAACCTTGGGATGACATGAATGCTAAGCGAATTAGTTCCTCATGTCCTGTCCGAAGGAAACATGCTCAACAGTTAAACATCTTTTTGTCGTTGCTGTCGCACCGTAATAAAGCCTTTTTCCTGGACAAAATCTTTACATATGATGAAAAATTTATCATGTATGATAACTGGAAGAGGAAACATAATTGGGCGACTTCTGGTTCGGTCTCGTTGGATGCTAAACCGGACATTCAACAAAAGTAAGTAACGCTATGTGTTTGGTTGACCTTCTGGCATAGTCCACTATGATTATCTAGAAAGCGGAAAAAACATAACTGCTGAGGTCTACTTGTCACAATTGCAAAGAGTTTCATCTGCACTGCTCCAGAAGCAGCCAGCACTCGACAAGAGGAGTTCTCCTTCTCCACGATCTTGCCAAACCCCTCATACGGTAAAAAGGACTAAAGAGGTGATTTAAACATTGGGCTGGGAAATTCTGCCTCATCCACCCCATTCTTCGGATATCGCTCCATGGGACTATTACCTGTTTTTGGCCATGGATGCCATCTGCGGAAACAGCAGTCCCAAAACTCGGTGATGTCACAAAGGCTGTATCACAATTTTTGGACTCCAGAAAAAAGAATTCTTTTTCAAGAAGGCATTTATAAGCTTGTGTCTTGTTTGGAAAGCCAATGGTGATTATTTCGACGAATAAAATGGGTGTTTAAGATTTTTGTGGGTCGTGTTTGATGAGTGACGAAAACTGCACGAACTTCCTTTGTTACAAGTGTAAAGAAAATATAAGTAATTTTGAGTCAAGACTGACTCATTTCTTTTCTATTTATATTTTATTATGAGAATTATATACACATGATAATCGACTGTGGTAATAGTACTACTTTAATAGTACTAAATCATATTCTAATGCGAAGGAAACATTACCGCATAATGGAAATATTACAGTTATACGTTGATGTCCAAAACTTAAGCACTGATGTGGTTTTCTCACAAATGTATCCATTTTCATGCTTACGACCAAAACAATTTCATACACTGAGGAGAGCAATAGCAGAGCCACCTAATCTGCCCACGAATGGCGTATGCGAATTGAGGAGTAGTCGGTGAGGGTGGTTAGTGCAATTGGTGTGTGTATAAATGATGAGATTGCAATCGGTTACAGCTGCTTTCTGGACATCAAAGCAGTGACTAAGCGCGCATTGGTAGTATGGTACAAAGACACATCTGAATGAATTTGAGCTTGGTCGCATTGTCGGGAAATTGGAAGAAGAGCGGACAGTAACCAGTGTGGCATGAGAATTGTGAATTCACTACAGCATAGTGTCAAGAGTGTGATCAAGGTACCAAACAACCGAAAATCGCGCTAGACGTGTAGGAGGTAGTCGTCCACGAAGTACCACCCCGGGAGAAGACCGTTATTTGGTGTTAAGTGCGAAAAGAAACCGCCGCAGTAGTGCTCGGCATCTGATTACTCAAATTCTTGCCAGCATAGGGACAGATGTATCGCGCGAAACTGTAACCAGACGATTACGCGCGGTAGGACTTTATGCTCGAAAACCAGTGAAATGTATCCCATTAACATTGAGTCACAAACGGGCTCGTCTGTGATTGTCTCAAGAGCATATTACCTTGTCGGACGAGGACTGGGGTCGAGTTATGTTTTCTGATGAAAGCCGCTTTTGTCCGTCATCTGATTCTGGAGGACAGTATATCTTGCGTGAATCTGGCACCCGGTACCGCCAAGAAAATATTGTAGAAACGAACAAATCAGTCAGCGGAATCATGGCCTGGGCCGGCATAATTATGGACGGACGTAGTGAGTTGCATTTTGTACAAGAAGGGACTCTAACTGGGGCCAGACCGTCATATTTGTTTGTTTCGTAGAGTTGTTGGTCCAGAGTTTTTTTTCATGGACGACAATGCTCGTCCACATCGAACAGCTGCCGTGGCCATCCTACTTGAGGAACAGAATATTCATAGAATAGAGTGGCCAGCGTACACTCCAGATTTCAACAATATAAAGCCTGCTTGGGAGCTCTAGGCAGACGTGTTGCCAGAGCCGGACTGGCTACTAGTTGGCCCCGGTGGCTGACATATTGTGTTGGCCCCGAATTCTCAATCTCCCAATCAATATTACCCCAACTGCACACTGTTTTTCCACGATAGAAACACAGTATCTCAAGCTAAGTTATTTTATTATTATTATTATTATTATTCATTCAGTGTATTCAGAAATTTACAAAGGTATTTACAAAGAAATTTACAATTGGATAAAGCACACTATTCTTTAGTAGCCACACCGTACAAAATACCATCCATAATATCATAATATAAAATCAGGTAATAATTACCATACTTTTTTTTAATCTCCCCTTTTGATGTCTGAAGTTTGTAATTTGTTAATAAAGAACTACGGACAAATTAATGTAGTTAGCACTGAGGGTTACAGTATTTATGAACAAGGGGTACGATAAGCTGCAAAGGAATGGCCTCTACATGTAGCCCGAAATATTTTTTCTGGGAGTGACAAGCACGGCAAAATCTTCTCGTAAGGACATTAATCAGTAAGCACTTGTGGTCCACGAACTATGTACCCAAATTGTGTTTACTTATCAAATCGTGTGCACAAATAGATCTACAGGGTGGTCGTAATAAAATTATCTACTGCGGTTGCAACTCACAGTGGGGCCAAAGCACTGAATTCTTGGTAAAAAAAAAAAAGAAAAAGAAAAAAAGAAAAAAGTAGGAATGCGCAATATGAAGCAGAAAATTGTAAGAAAACCAATTAGTTTGGTGTGTGAAGTGACTACAATAATGTATTCAATATGTTGTAGAAAGATATGGACATAAATAAATTTACAAAAAAAAAAAAGTTTTTAGGTGACACGCACCAAGATGATTGGCATAAACACACGCGTGGGAAATATTCCTTGATTTGGCAATTTACTATTTGCTCACTTTCTTGCGCGTGAAAGAAAAACTAAGGAAAATTTCTTGCTTCTCAAAATTATTTCAAAGTTGTGGAGGATTCGTTATGACAATGATGATGCAAGCACGCTTCAATACATAAAAATTATCTCATTACAAGTTCTCGATATGAATATTATCCCATACATTAAACATATGATTTACACGCATCGGTAGCCTGCTCAGGCTATTTCATATATTGAATCGTGCAATACGTCGGCTCGTTTCATTGCTTTGATTGGAACATTCTGAGCTTAAGCGAGCGGAGGCTCTAATTCCAATGTCATTTCAGTGCACGCATAAAAAAAAAAAAAAAAAAGAATTGAATTGATCAACATTATTCTTAACATGGTGCTATATTATGATCCGTAGATTGGTTAGCAAACATTGGCGTTTCAAAATGTCGCCTCCACTAATCCAATATGGTTGACTAGAGTTTAGTTATGTTGGTGAATGCCAGAGAAGTATGACTAGATGTTGGGAACAAGATGGGGCGGGGACGAAACCCCTACGAGGTCTAGGGGCAGTGCGTGCATGGGGATCACACGTCTAATAACCTAACACTTGCTCTCACATTCATCCCAGCTCAATTCAAAAGCAGCACTACATCCAGAATGCGTTTTTCCTAAAACATTTTCATGTGCCGTTTCCCAAAAATGCACATATGTGCAGGTTTTCTCTTTGCATACAGTAAGAACAATGTTTCCGCTACGACATATTAAAAAATCACAGATATGATACGAAGTATTTTCTACTAAAATGTTATTCTATCGTATGACCCTAGTTTATATGCTTTCAGTACCACAGCATTTTCCAAATATGATATTAAGTACTACTACTACACATTACATCAGCTCTCTAAATATATACGTACATGTAAGTCATGTCACCATTATTAGACTATTATAATCGAGTCAATCTTTTACTTCATTTTTCGAGTTTTTGCCAAGAATTGCCTGGTTTGGCCGACGCTGTGCGACTTGATAAAAAATCAGGAAAGAAATTATCAATAGTAAATCTTAATATTACTACCAGAAATTGGTGTAATGAATTTTCGTTTCGATTTACGTAATTTTATTCCAAATTTATGTGACCTCTCTTTATTGAAATTTTCATTTGGCCCCCTTTTGATTTGGCCCCTGGGCGGCGATCGCCGCCTCACTTGGGCCAGTCTGGGCTTGCGTGTTGCCGAGTGTATACTTCCACCCAGTACTCTTACAGACCTCCGATGGGCCCTTGAGGAAGATTGGCATACCATGCTACAATAACTGCTTGGTAATCTTGTTTCCAATATGGCACATCGATGTCAGTCATGTATTTCTGTTCGAGGAGAGCATATTCCATAGTGATGTATCTACATGAATACTCTACAGTACTCTTCTATGGTATGTTCTGGACATAGGTTTCGACATTGGATATGTCTGCTTTTCATATTCATTATGTACTCTGTTTCTGTACTAGACACTCCATGAATACAATGAATACAATGTCACGTTATGTATTGTATTTCTAACCCCAACCGACATCCATACAACCTGGTGTATTCAGGTCTTAAGTCACTTTATAATTTGTGCTTAAGTTTGGACATCAGTGTATTTAAGTGAGTAGTAAAACTACCTAATATTTAACAATTTGTATTACCTCTTTGGATAATAGGATATTTACCTATAAAATTTCGTATTTCTAGGTATTCCGGGGTTTGACGTTTGCCATTCCGTTTGGGAATTTCACAGGCACATTATATTAGTCCACCCTTTTGAGCAATAGGCTAACTGCCAACCAAACTTCATCTTTCTAGGACTTAGGGATATTACTCCCGAGATAAAGGACAGTTGAAAAGACCGTTGTTTAATCTTGAAATATAAATATGCATCAACCCCTAACCCTAACAAAGTCCTTGAAACCAAGCTTAATATTATCATTACGTACAATATAATTCTGTAAATTGTTATTGTTTGGGTCAATATCAACTCATATGTAACAGTACAATATTTAATACAAAATTTATCAATATTGTGATCCACAATAATCCAATATAATTTTTATACGTAAAAATTTTGGCACGTAAAAATATTTTATTATACACAAATGAACTACGAGTGAGTTAAAGACTAAATTCAGCTAAATTTGAACACAGCTGAATTTGCTTTGATGGACTTCGCTTAAGTTTTGGTTAGCCAATAGTAAACGAAGCCATATTTGAAACCCTTTGGCTCGGTTTGACGACAGTTAAGTTCAGTTTCAGAACGGTACGGTTTGGTAACGGTTCGGTTCTGTCTGTTAATGGTTCGGTTTGGGAAAGTTTATGTTTCGGTTAAGCGTTCCAAACCGGTTTAAGTGTCAAACCGAAACCGCGGTTTACGTTTCTAGGAAACATCCACTATGTTGAGCGTTGTGAAAATAATATCAAGGCTGTTTTACAAAATTACATAATTGAACGAAGGAAAGCGGGAATAGGAACAGAGTGGCAGTGATCTTTCTTTGTATACCATGTTCTGTTGGTAATATCCCAGTTAGCATGGTGAAACACAAGTCATTGACATATTAATGTTATTAATGCAATGACTGTAATGTTGAAAACTGCTGAGTACTAAATATGTTCACTGTCTCCTGAATATCTTCGGCATCAGAAAAGGTAATGGAACTATGATATCACAGACCCTACTACACAGAATTCGAAAACTGGAATTGCACAAAGTAGAAACACATTCTCTCTCCTAGTGTTGTGTGGATCAACTACTCATTGACTTACAGTAGAGTGGGGACACTTGGCGCTGTTTTTTTCCTACTGTGCATGCGCAAACCCTCGACGCTGATTGGCTGGCGCAGGTCACGTGACCCCGCCACGCCCCTTGACGCTGATTGGCTGGCCAAGCCCCCTTGACGCTGATTGGTCGGTTCCGGCCACGCACCCCGCCACGCCCCTTGACGCTGATTGGCTGGCCACGCCCCCTTGACGCTGATTGGCTGGCCACGCCCCCTTGACGCTGATTGGTCGGTTCCGGCCACGCCCCCGACCACGCTCTTTTACGACCTCTTATCTACTGCGCTGACTGGCTGGCGGCGGACCCCCTTCCGATTGGCTGGCACCGGACCCAGTCCCCCTTGACGCTGATTGGCCGGCCACGCGCACGGTCCGCGCAGATCGGCCAGCACCGGATCACCCTCCACGCACTCGTTCCTTTTATGAGCACTATACAAACACATAGCAGAGCCGATAACACATTCTCCATCCACCTATTTAACATAGCACGTATAGCATAGCATGGGATGTATTCGTCCCCTTTTATGAGCACTTTGAACATAGCAGATATTACTCAGAGACTACGAACATATAACGCAGCACATATTACACAGAGACTCGTTCCCTTTTCTTTACGAACACATAGCAGAGCCGATATCACATTCTTCATCCTAGCAGATAGCAGAGTATGGCTTATTTTCTTTTACGGGGGTAGCAACACCCCCAACCCTCCTCCTTTCTCATCCAAGGCTTGGGACCGGCAATGGCGGAGTTTAAAAAAATAATACCATCATACTCTCATAAATGAATAAAGCATAATATCATTAGCATCAATAGTGGTGAGTGAGAATTTGTTTAAGAAATCCTGCATCGAATAACCAGATGCACGACATGCTAAATATAGGAAACAGTAATGCCCACAAAATCGAGATAAATCACCTTGAATACGTCTATTATTCCATGTATAATACAGACAGTTTCGTTTTAAAAACCTTATATGATGTTGTATATAGGGAGGTATACCATAGCTATCGAAATACTCTCCCACACACATATTAGATATATAAACAGCAACCCAATGTTCACCAGGCTTATCACTAGAATCAGTATTTATAATTATGGCGGCTGGAAATGTATGAATAAACAAAGGTAACTCATCGGCGGCATACACACCAATAAAATGATCTTTAGGCAAATTTTGTTGTAATGCTTCATAAAGCTCAATTGTATTTAACATTTTTTTCTTTAATTAATATATACTTTTCTCTGGAAATCAATTTCTAATTCTGAAGAGAATTCACCATAAATAATTGTTGTTACAGGAGATGGCAGTGCTTCTTTAAAATGGACCTCTAAACGTACACTTCCTTGCCGTTGTGGACTAGTATGAAATGCAGCACTTGCGCTTGAATCGGGAGTTAAATCAAACACCAGTAGAGTATAACCATTAGGATATTCGGCGAGTGAAATATCATTACCTTGATTAGAATAATAAATACCTGAACCTGTAAATAACGTGGAATATGCTTGTACATATAGCTTATTATCAAAATCAGGTTGTAGTGGTTTGGAAGGCACAGGCGTTCCATCAACATACAATGTAAAAAATGACATATTAAAATGCTGAAAATTGAACGGATTTGTTTGATAATTACCATTAAAAGCAGTATTACTAACAAAACCAATAATAATACGTTTAGGCACTAGGCCTGAAAATAGATCTGGAAGTGTACTATCCATAATTCCTTGTGGCAACGTTTCAGTCTTCACCTGCACTTTTGTTATAGGATATTTTACTCTAAATTTAGGATTTTGTAATACTTTATTTTGTGCTATTTTAACGGCCGGTGACACATCAACCTTTTTCACAAGCAATGTTGCATCTGTAATTACAACTTTTCCATCAGCATCTGCGTCACCCATTAGACAAAATGTAGGTTTAGCTGGAATTAGTTTAATGCGCAATTGTACACCATTCAGTAAAAATTTCTCCTGATTGAAAATATCAGCATGAATATAACCCAATAGTTCAAATGACTGACTTAAAGTAGTGAGAAGAAAACGTTGTTTAAATCCTACATTAGCATCCGCCACACTGTCCATATGCCCTGCAGTATCTTTAAACCACATTGATGTTTGAAGATGCGTTGATTTAGCTTCAGCATTATAATTTAGTAGTTTTTCAATATACGATCGATATGGATATGTATGTGAAGAGTAGGAAATAAGTTGATTATTTAAATATAATCGCAATTCACTGAACATTGCGTTGAGAAAATCATTTACAGGGCCGATTTTCTTATCGGCAGAAGTTAAATTAGAACCATCTGATTTAGTAATTTTACCTTTAATATAAAACATTGTGTGCGGTAAGTCAATATAGTCATCCCCATGAGCGGGGACAACAAATTCTATTGGTGCATTATCAGCTATCGAAGCCACAGGTTTATATGGAACTATTTTATTACCTATAATACTGGTTTGAGTGGGTAAACCAGCAAATAAATCTAATTCTGATTTCATACACTCACACTGCATTTTTCTCTCTTTTCTTACTATTAATATTCACACATGGTAAAATTTATAATACCGTATTACGTTTGCGAAAATGTAATTTTACACATACAATACCATGTTGGAAAGGAAGTGGATTACCTGTACTATCTCTTAAATCAATAATAATTTGATCAAATTGTTTACGTTGCACGGGGACATAGTGAGGATTGTCAAAAATATGTACATTATTAATACCATACTCTGTAATATTTGTATTTATAATACGTAACAATGGAGCTACTGTGTCACCCACCATTTGTGGTTCTACAATATCACTGTAAATATACATAAGTGTAGGTAGCGATTTTTGTAAATCAGGTGGATAACGAGCATGATGCACAACTGCAATATCTTCTTGTTGTATGTGATCAAACCCTAGTATTCTGGCTAGTTCAGGAGACAGACGTACTTCTATACGCCTCTCTTGATCTTTTATTACTCTACTGACTTCAATTCGTTTTACTGTTGCTTTAACTTTTAATTGTAAATTTAATATATCAATTTTATGATTAATTTGAGATAGAATATCATCAACATTATAATAGTGTCCTGGTAAGATTTTAGTTATGTTCCAGCTTTTTGTATTCATGAGACGGTAATAAATATTATTAGTATATTTGGAAACATTCTGAAATGAATTTGTATAATGTACTTCAACAACTGCCGTCTCCCACTCACCTTTCTCTAGCACCAATGGATGATATAATTTGGTAGTATAACATGACAAAGTATTTTGTGGAAAATACTCCATAGAACTGTTACTCGGTAGTGTAAGATAAAAGCTAGTAGTACTCTGTTCCATATTAATCAAAAATATCACTCTTCCTTTTCTTTTTACCACCAGTCTTTGCAAAATGAACTTTTCTCCGTTTTCTTCCAGATCCTTCCAACACTTGATTTATTTTATTTCGAGCTTTAGTTTTTAATTATTTTTAGCTTCTTGCCAACGTGATGTTAAAGCTTCGTCAATAGGTCTATTATCACCTAATACATCTCCAGCTTCATTAATTCCTGTACGTAACAATTCTTTACCAACAGTTTTTGCTCCTTGTTTAATTAACGGGAATACACTTCGAAATAAACCACCTAAAAAAACTTCCAATACCATAACCTTCTTGATATGGTGCACCTCTATACACGTTATAACCACCTCCTGCTTGGTGAGTATAGTATTTAAAGTATGGATCATTCATTATTATTATTTTTTCCTATATACACAAATATAACAGTCGTTTATAATATTGTATTGCGGCTAAATGTTTTTTAAATATGACACAGGAATCCATGAATTAAAGGAAGGGGGATATCCCCGCCAACGAACAAGTACACGTTTACCTTTAACTTCTAAAATTTCGTCTATTTCATAAACTTTAGGCAGAGGCACTCCTTGTAATTCCTCCTCGTAAAATGTACCATCAATTACTTCACCATTTAAGTCCTCCAACACATAAACCACTTTCTTTTCCTTATGTATCACCTGTTTTATTTTAAATATTTCTACAGTCCACTTTTCTTTGTACCCTTTTTCAAAATGCCGTTTTGCTTTAGTAATGCGCACAGTATCACCTTTTTTATATTTTGCAGTGTTAGTATGTGGCATTGGTTTTATTAATTTATTCCAAACTTGTTGAAAAGTGTCCTGGTTCACACTGGCGGGTGGTAATTGATGAGCTCTATGCGGTCTAGAATTATATGCCTGAACAAGTTTCGATAGCACATCTATGTATCGGTAAGTCTTCTTGGCTGTAAAATATTTCCACATTCGTTCTTTAAGAGTTCGATTAAAACGTTCCACCACACTTGCTTTAATATCGGCGTTTTGTGTTGTGAAGAATTTAATATTTTGCTTTTTTAAGTATAACTGAAACGGTTTATTAACAAACTCTGTACCTTTATCTGTTTGTAGACGTAAGGGTCTACGACGTGTAGATGCAAATATTTGCTTAAATGCTTTTATAATGTTTTCACCAGTTTTTGTACGTACAGGCACAGCCCAGGCGTAACGACTAAACAAATCAATCACTGTTAAAATATACCTATTACCATCATTATACTTCTGCAGACTGTGCATATCGTTTAAATCAGCTTGCCACTGATCGTCGATATTGAACACTAAATAGGGATTACGTGGAAACTTTTTACGTACTGGCTTATGCAGAGTATAAGTCGACTGTTCTTTTACCCACTGTTGCACTTTGTGTAAAGGAATAGATTTCTTCACAGCTCTCCATAATGACGTAGCAGTTGAAAACGAGGCAGGGTGTGAAGGGTTATAATAAATAGCGGCCAGCTTCTCCATATTTTATAATCACACCATCTGTTGACAACTTTACGTTTACGTGGTGGCTCCTCCTCCTCTTCTTCTTCTTCCTGTTTTGGATCAGCGGCAGATGATGTCAGCTTACGAATATATTCTATACGCTGTGGGTTGCCTATATTCTCTAAAGGTATATTGGATTTTGCTAACAGTACAGCGAAGGGTTCCCAACCTGTAGGGGGAATATTTTTCTTGCGATACCTGACAAAATCTGCTATTAGATCTACTATATTAGCTCCAGGAATTAATTTATTATAAATATTAACATTACCATTGTCATCCCAATGAATGTTGGAATTTTGTTTTAATCTACGTAATAAAGGTCTTGCTTTACGCAGACAATTTTCGGGGAGAGTAGATAGTATTTCATCGTCCTCCCCGTCCTCATCCTCCTCCTCCTTCTTAGTACCAACACTAGTTGATGTTGTTGCAGTAGGTTTTTGCACAATGTGTAAATATTTTTGTAACACCTCTTTATAGCGTATCCATTTTTCTTCAACACTCATATTTTTATTATTTAAAATATTTTTCATCTCATCATCTAAATTAGATATAGTTTGATATTGGTGCAATTTTTCTGGTGCAATTAAAACAAGCTTTTGTGCATGCTGCATAATTATTTAATTAAAGTAGATAGTATACCTCCAATAATAGGTGCAAGCAAAGCAGTAAGAAACCCACCTTTTTGTACAATTATTCGTTTTTTCTTTTGTTTTAATGATGGACCTTTTTTCGCTAAATACCTCAATTCCTTTCTATATCTTTTTAATCTATTTTTCTCTTATTTATTTAACGGAACATTTCCTTGTAATACGTTATAGGAACATTCACAAATAGAACGAATTAATTCGGGATCAGCATTTTGTAAAATTGCTTGGCGTACTTTGGGTTTTGACTTTGCTAAAAGTTTTAGTAAATGTGCACTCTCTTTGCTAATCATTTTTCTTTTTGTAGCTATTATATTAAAATTGAGTATTAAAATATATCAGTTATTGAGATTATTTTTTACCGGTACATAAACATAATTGTAAGAATCTGAGGGGAAAATTTTTGTTCGAACACGATGTTCGTCGGGAGTGCCCTGTTTTAAATCAAAAACCAAATAACTATGAGGATCTCGTGTTGCGTCCTGATAGGCTTCCTGTACAAATTTTGTGTTACCAGGATATAATTGGCGTGCTAGATAATTAATTTGAGCCTGGTCTCTGGGGTTTTTAAAACATATTATATAATGGCAATTTAATGATATGTCTCGCATACCTTTAGCTTGATGAAACATATTTTGTGTTATAAAAATAACACTTAAATCTCGGTGGTGGCTACCTTTAGTAAAAAAGTCAACAATTCGTGTATCACATTCTCGCATTAAATCGTCAATAATTACCAGATGGGGGCCAGCTTGTGCTGGAAAATCATCTATTTTGGGGAGCCCTTCTTTAAATGTACAACCTGAGGATAGAGTTTCATACAGAGGTTGCCACTCACCATAACACCATGCTATATTTTTCCATTTTTCGGCATAATGTTTTAAAAACTCTTTTACAAAATATGATTTACCACACCCAGTGGGGCCAGCTATAATACAAGTAAATGGGTGTTGAAACTCCATATTCTGATACACCACAAAATAATTATGAATATAATAACATATTATTATTATTACGATTCAAAATGTGAATACTTTCAGACGGTAGATTGGTAGCAGTAGTAGTAGTAAATTCAGGCATGTTTACAGCTTTACATAATTGAGAACAAGTAATTATGGTTCGCTGAATGCACGGCAAATGAAGCTGGAGTTTTCGCCATGTACAAACACAGAAATTTACCTGACCATTACTATCGTCATCTGACGAGTGAATAAAACACTGACGAATACCTTTAAGAGTATCTGACAATGATATTTTATAATTTTCACTAATGAAAAATTGTGTAGGCAATGAAGAATTTGTAACAGCATTAAAGTAGTTTTCAATATATGAATAATATGATAGAAAAGTATACCACTCATCAGGTGAAAGACGAATACGATCATAGTAATTATGTAAAGTGATAATAACAGAAAATTCTCCCTCATCATCGTATGCTAGACCAACACATACCTCGATTTCATTGAAATAATAATAATAATGATTTAAAATTTGATTATCCATTTTTTTACTCTCTCCTTATCTCTATTTAATTAAAAACTATCGTTTCTACTAATACTGTATTTACCCTATTCGATTTATTTTATACCCGTAGGGAAGTGTATCAAAATTTTCTATTCGTTTCCTTTTACTAGCAGTAACCTGATAGATTTTATGCGCCTCCGGCTTAGTAATCAATTTATAATCTTTAGTACGTACAATTTGTCGACCGAGAGGAACGCTAATAGAAGGCGAATTATTTAAAATCATATCTTTCATTTGTTCAAAGTTAACATATTTTAATGTTTTATTATTCAGTGTGATTCCCTTGATTTTACATATTGTCTTTGTTTTACCATTAAGAGTGTTAACAACAGAATAGCCGTAACATTTGGGACCACCAGCACAAAATTCTTCTATAAATGCATCCGGACCATATTCTGCCAACTCATTCTTCCATTCCCCTAAATGCACTCCTATTTTTAACTGCGGCTCACCAGGCAATTGAGTGTAAATAATACTATCGGTATCATAATATAACACACGCTCGCCAAGTAAATCCAAATAACGAAATAACTCGAGGCGAGCGTGTGTCGTAGTGTATGCTGCGATTATCACGTTAATGTTTTTAGCAGGAGCAATAACGCTCTCATTAACACTCCAGTTGAGCACACGGAATTTGTCGCCGATTGGAATACACGAATTAACCTCAATATTCGGATTTGTTAATTTATCGAAATACTCCTCGGGAGTTTTAATGATAGCGATTTGCTCCATGTTTTCTCTTTGTGCGAACTTACCCCACAGGCTGTTTACTCCTAGCTTTGAAATTCGTTTCTTAGGTTTGTTGCGCATAATCTTTTCCCGGTCTAATTGGATACCCTCTTTCTCATAATACTCCTGTATGAACTGGTCTTTTTGTTGTTCGGTGACGCATCCTGCAGGCCAACCGTTACACTCAGTCTTGAACTTCATAAACAGGTTAATGTATTCCGTGAAAAGACCGCCCTCTTTCTTTTCAGCGTCATACATTACAACCTCATAGCTCCATACCTCGTGTTTTTCTAGCACTCTATATCCTTTCTCGACAGCTACCCGCACTTCGTCTACAACCCACACTCCTGTCAAAGCTCTTTCCCCTTCCGAATGGGTGCATTCTTCTTCTTCATTCAGAGTGTCAATTCGTGTATTCCAATCGGCGACAAATTCCGTGTGCTCAACTGGAGTGTTAATGAGAGCGTTATTGCTCCTGCTAAAAACATTAACGTGATAATCGCAGCATACACTACGACACACGCTCGCCTCAAGTTATTTCGTTATTTGGATTTACTTGGCGAGCGTGTGTTATATTATGATACCGATAGTATTATTTACACTCAATTGCCTGGTGAGCCGCAGTTAAAAATAGGAGTGCATTTAGGGGAATGGAAGAATGAGTTGGCAGAATATGGTCCGGATGCATTTATAGAAGAATTTTGTGCTGGTGGTCCCAAATGTTACGGCTATTCTGTTGTTAACACTCTTAATGGTAAAACAAAGACAATATGTAAAATCAAGGGAATCACACTGAATAATAAAACATTAAAATATGTTAACTTTGAACAAATGAAAGATATGATTTTAAATAATTCGCCTTCTATTAGCGTTCCTCTCGGTCGACAAATTGTACGTACTAAAGATTATAAATTGATTACTAAGCCGGAGGCGCATAAAATCTATCAGGTTACTGCTAGTAAAAGGAAACGAATAGAAAATTTTGATACACTTCCCTACGGGTATAAAATAAATCGAATAGGGTAAATACAGTATTAGTAGAAACGATAGTTTTTAATTAAATAGAGATAAGGAGAGAGTAAAAAAAATGGATAATCAAATTTTAAATCATTATTATTATTATTTCAATGAAATCGAGGTATGTGTTGGTCTAGCATACGATGATGAGGGAGAATTTTCTGTTATTATCACTTTACATAATTACTATGATCGTATTCGTCTTTCACCTGATGAGTGGTATACTTTTCTATCATATTATTCATATATTGAAAACTACTTTAATGCTGTTACAAATTCTTCATTGCCTACACAATTTTTCATTAGTGAAAATTATAAAATATCATTGTCAGATACTCTTAAAGGTATTCGTCAGTGTTTTATTCACTCGTCAGATGACGATAGTAATGGTCAGGTAAATTTCTGTGTTTGTACATGGCGAAAACTCCAGCTTCATTTGCCGTGCATTCAGCGAACCATAATTACTTGTTCTCAATTATGTAAAGCTGTAAACATGCCTGAATTTACTACTACTACTGCTACCAATCTACCGTCTGAAAGTATTCACATTTTGAATCGTAATAATAATAATATGTTATTATATTCATAATTATTTTGTGGTGTATCAGAATATGGAGTTTCAACACCCATTTACTTGTATTATAGCTGGCCCCACTGGGTGTGGTAAATCATATTTTGTAAAAGAGTTTTTAAAACATTATGCCGAAAAATGGAAAAATATAGTATGGTGTTATGGTGAGTGGCAACCTCTGTATGAAACTCTATCCTCAGGTTGTACATTTAAAGAAGGGCTCCCCAAAATAGATGATTTTCCAGCACAAGCTGGCCCCCATCTGGTAATTATTGACGATTTAATGCGAGAATGTGATACACGAATTGTTGACTTTTTTACTAAAGGTAGCCACCACCGAGATTTAAGTGTTATTTTTATAACACAAAATATGTTTCATCAAGCTAAAGGTATGCGAGACATATCATTAAATTGCCATTATATAATATGTTTTAAAAACCCCAGAGACCAGGCTCAAATTAATTATCTAGCACGCCAATTATATCCTGGTAACACAAAATTTGTACAGGAAGCCTATCAGGACGCAACACGAGATCCTCATAGTTATTTGGTTTTTGATTTAAAACAGGGCACTCCCGACGAACATCGTGTTCGAACAAAAATTTTCCCCTCAGATTCTTACAATTATGTTTATGTACCGGTAAAAAAATAATCTCAATAACTGATATATTTTAATACTCAATTTTAATATAATAGCTACAAAAAGAAAAATGATTAGCAAAGAGAGTGCACATTTACTAAAACTTTTAGCAAAGGCAAAACCCAAAGTACGCCAAGCAATTTTACAAAATGCTGATCCCGAATTAATTCGTTCTATTTGTGAATGTTCCTATAACGTATTACAAGGAAATGTTCCGTTAAATAAAAAAGAGAAAAATAGATTAAAAAGATATAGAAAGGAATTGAGGTATTTAGCGAAAAAAGGTCCATCATTAAAACAAAAGAAAAAACGAATAATTGTACAAAAAGGTGGGTTTCTTACTGCTTTGCTTGCACCTATTATTGGAGGTATACTATCTACTTTAATTAAATAATTATGCAGCATGCACAAAAGCTTGTTTTAATTGCACCAGAAAAATTGCACCAATATCAAACTATATCTAATTTAGATGATGAGATGAAAAATATTTTAAATAATAAAAATATGAGTGTTGAAGAAAAATGGATACGCTATAAAGAGGTGTTACAAAAATATTTACACATTGTGCAAAAACCTACTGCAACAACATCAACTAGTGTTGGTACTAAGAAGGAGGAGGAGGATGAGGACGGGGAGGACGATGAAATACTATCTACTCTCCCCGAAAATTGTCTGCGTAAAGCAAGACCTTTATTACGTAGATTAAAACAAAATTCCAACATTCATTGGGATGACAATGGTAATGTTAATATTTATAATAAATTAATTCCTGGAGCTAATATAGTAGATCTAATAGCAGATTTTGTCAGGTATCGCAAGAAAAATATTCCCCCTACAGGTTGGGAACCCTTCGCTGTACTGTTAGCAAAATCCAATATACCTTTAGAGTATATAGGCAACCCACAGCGTATAGAATATATTCGTAAGCTGACATCATCTGCCGCTGATCCAAAACAGGAAGAAGAAGAAGAGGAGGAGGAGCCACCACGTAAACGTAAAGTTGTCAACAGATGGTGTGATTATAAAATATGAAGAAGCTGGCCGCTATTTATTATAACCCTTCACACCCTGCCTCGTTTTCAACTGCTACGTCATTATGGAGAGCTGTGAAGAAATCTATTCCTTTACACAAAGTGCAACAGTGGGTAAAAGAACAGTCGACTTATACTCTGCATAAGCCAGTACGTAAAAAGTTTCCACGTAATCCCTATTTAGTGTTCAATATCGACGATCAGTGGCAAGCTGATTTAAACGATATGCACAGTCTGCAGAAGTATAATGATGGTAATAGGTATATTTTAACAGTGATTGATTTGTTTAGTCGTTACGCCTGGGCTGTGCCTGTACGTACAAAAACTGGTGAAAACATTATAAAAGCATTTAAGCAAATATTTGCATCTACACGTCGTAGACCCTTACGTCTACAAACAGATAAAGGTACAGAGTTTGTTAATAAACCGTTTCAGTTATACTTAAAAAAGCAAAATATTAAATTCTTCACAACACAAAACGCCGATATTAAAGCAAGTGTGGTGGAACGTTTTAATCGAACTCTTAAAGAACGAATGTGGAAATATTTTACAGCCAAGAAGACTTACCGATACATAGATGTGCTATCGAAACTTGTTCAGGCATATAATTCTAGACCGCATAGAGCTCATCAATTACCACCCGCCAGTGTGAACCAGGACACTTTTCAACAAGTTTGGAATAAATTAATAAAACCAATGCCACATACTAACATTGCAAAATATAAAAAAGGTGGTACTGTGCGCATTACTAAAGCAAAACGGCATTTTGAAAAAGGGTACAAAGAAAAGTGGACTGTAGAAATATTTAAAATAAAACAGGTGATACATAAGGAAAAGAAAGTGGTTTATGTGTTGGAGGACTTAAATGGTGAAGTAATTGATGGTACATTTTACGAGGAGGAATTACAAGGAGTGCCTCTGCCTAAAGTTTATGAAATAGACGAAATTTTAGAAGTTAAAGGTAAACGTGTACTTGTTCGTTGGCGGGGATATCCCCCTTCCTTTAATTCATGGATTCCTGTGTCATATTTAAAAAACATTTAGCCGCAATACAATATTATAAACGACTGTTATATTTGTGTATATAGGAAAAAATAATAATAATGAATGATCCATACTTTAAATACTATACTCACCAAGCAGGAGGTGGTTATAACGTGTATAGAGGTGCACCATATCAAGAAGGTTATGGTATTGGAAGTTTTTTTAGGTGGTTTATTTCGAAGTGTATTTCCGTTAATTAAACAAGGAGCAAAAACTGTTGGTAAAGAATTGTTACGTACAGGAATTAATGTAGCTGGAGATGTATTAGGTGATAATAGACCTATTGACGAAGCTTTAACATCACGTTGGCAAGAAGCTAAAAATAATTTAAAACCTAAAGCTCAAAATAAAATAAATCAAGTGTTGGAAGGATCTGGAAGAAGAAGAAAACGGAGAAAAGTTCATTTTGCAAAGACTGGTGGTAAAAAGAAAAGGAAGAGTGATATTTTTGATTAATATGGAACAGAGTACTACTAGCTTTTATCTTACACTACCGAGTAACAGTTCTATGGAGTATTTTCCACAAAATACTTTGTCATGTTATACTACCAAATTATATCATCCATTGGTGCTAGAGAAAGGTGAGTGGGAGACGGCAGTTGTTGAAGTACATTATACAAATTCATTTCAGAATGTTTCTAAATATACTAATAATATTTATTACCGTCTCATGAATACAAAAAGCTGGAACATAACTAAAATCTTACCAGGACACTATTATAATGTCGATGATATTCTATCTCAAATTAATCATAAAAGTGATATATTAAATTTACAATTAAAAGTTAAAGCATCAGTAAAACGAATTGAAGTCAGTAGAGTAATAAAAGATCAAGAGAGGCATATAGAAGTACGTCTATCTCCTGAACTAGCCAGAATACTAGGCTTTGATCACATACAACAGGAAGATATTGCAGTTGTGCATCATGCTCGTTATCCACCTGATTTACAAAAATCGCTACCTACACTTATGTATATTTACAGTGATATTGTAGAACCACAAATGGTGGGTGACACAGTAGCTCCATTGTTACGTATTATAAATACAAATATTACAGAGTATGGTATTAATAATGTACATATTTTTGACAATCCTCACTATGTCTCCGTGCAACGTAAACAATTTGATCAAATTATTATTGATTTAAGAGATAGTACAGGTAATCCACTTCCTTTCCAACATGGTAGTGTATGTGTAAAACTACATTTTCGCAAACGTAATACGGTATTATAAATTTTACCATGTGTGTATATTAATAGTGAGAAAAGACAAAAATGCAGTGTGAGTGTATGAAATCAGAATTAGATTTATTTGCTGGTTTACCCACTCAAACCAGTATTATAGGTAATAAAATAGTTCCATATAAGCCTGTGGCTTCGATAGCTGATAATGCACCAATAGAATTTGTTGTCCCCGCTCATGGGGATGACTATATTGACTTATCGCACACAATGTTTTATGTTAAAGGTAAAATTACTAAATCAGATGGTTCTAATTTAACTTCTGCCGATAAGAAAATCGGCCCTGTAAATGATTTTCTCAATGCAATGTTCAGTGAATTGCAATTATATTTAAATAATCAACTTATTTCCTACTCTTCACACACATATCCATATCGATCGTATATTGAAAAACTACTAAATTATAATGCTGAAGCTAAATCAACGCATCTTCAAACATCAATGTGGTTTAAAGATACTGCGGGACATATGGACAGTGTGGCCGATGCTAATGTAGGATTTAAACGTTTTCTTCTCACTACTTTAAGTCAGTCATTTGAATTATTGGGTTATATTCATGCTGATATATTTAATCAGGAGAAATTTTTACTGAATGGTGTACAACTGCGCATTAAACTAATTCCAGCTAAACCTACATTCTGTGTAATGGGTGACGCAGATGCTGATGGAAAAATTGTAATTACAGATGCAACATTGCTTGTGAAAAAGGTTGATGTATCACCAGCAGTTAAAATAGCGCAAAATAAAGTTTTACAAAATCCTAAATTTAGAGTAAAATATCCTATAACAAAAGTGCAAGTGAAGACTGAAACGCTGCCACAAGGAATTATGGATAGTACACTTCCAGATCTATTTTCAGGCCTAATGCCTAAACGTATTATTATTGGTTTTGTTAGTAATACTGCTTTCAATGGTACTTATCAGACAAATCCGTTCAATTTTCAGCATTTTAATATGTCATTTTTTACACTGTTTGTTGATGGAATGCCTGTGCCTTCCAAACCACTACAACCTGATTTTGATAATAAGCTATATATACAAGCATATTCCACGTTATTTACAGGTTCAGGTATTTATTATTCTAATCAAGGTAATAATATTTCACTAGCCGAATATCCTAATGGTTATACTCTACTGGTATTTGATTTAACTCCCGATTCTAGTGCTAGTGCCGGATTTCATACTAGCCCACAACGGCAAGGAAGTGTACGCCTAGAGGTTCATTTTAAAGAAGCACTGCCATCTCCTGTAACAACAATTATTTATGGTGAATTCTCTTCAGAATTAGAAATTGATTTCCAGAGAAAAGTATATATTAATTAAAGAAAAAAATGTTAAATACAATTGAGCTTTATGAAGCATTACAACAAAATTTGCCTAAAGATCATTTTATTGGTGTGTATGCCGCCGATGAGTTACCTTTGTTTATTCATACATTTCCAGCCGCCATAATTATAAATACTGATTTTAGTGATAAGCCTGGTGAACATTGGGTTGCTGTTTATATATCTAATATTTGTGTGGGAGAGTATTTCGATAGCTATGGTATACCTCCCTATATACAACATCATATAAGGTTTTTAAAACGAAACTGTCTGTATTATACATGGAATAATAGACGTATTCAAGGTGATTTATCTCGATTTTGTGGACATTACTGTTTTCTATATCTAGCATGTCGTGCATCTGGTTATTCACTGCACGATTTCTTAAACAAATTCTCACTCACCACTATTGATGCTAATGATATTATGCTTTATTCATTTATGAGAGTATGATGGTATTATTTTTTTAAACTCCGCCATTGCCGGTCCCAAGCCCTGGATGAGAAAGGAGGAGGGTTGGGGGTGTTGCTACCCCCGTAAAAGAAAATAAGCCATACTCTGCTATGTGCTAGGATGAAGAATGTGATATCTGCTCTGCATGTGTTCGTAAAGTGTTCATAAAAGGGAACGAGTCTTTGCTGTTTAAAAGAGTGCTCATAAACGGGGGAACGAGTCTCTGTGTAATATGTGCTATGTTAAATAGGTGGATGAAGAATATGATATCTGCTCTGCTATGTGTTCGTAAAGTGCTCATAAAAGGGAACGAATCTTATGTGGCATGTGCGTGGAGGGTGATCCGGCGCCGGCCGATCTGCGCAGACCGTGCACGTGGCCGACCAATCAGCGTCAAGGGGGGCGGGGTCCGACGCCAGCCAATCAGCGTGGTAATGGCGGTCATAAGAGAGCGTGACCAATCGCAGTTAAGGGGCGGGGTCTGACCCCAGCCAATCGGCGGGGGTTCCGCGCCAGCCAATCGGAGTGGGTCCGCTGCCAGCCAGTCAGCTCGGTAGATAGGAGGTCGTAAAAGAGCGTGACCAATCAGCGTCAAGGGGGCGTGGCCGGGGGCGTGGCCTGCGCCGACCAATCAGCGTGAGGGGCGTGGCTAGCCAATCAGCGTCAAGGGGCGTGGCCGGGTCACGTGACCTGCGCCAGCCAATCAGCGTCGAGGGTTTGCGCATGCGCAGTAGGAAAAAATGCCCCCAAGTGTCCCCACTCTACTCTTACTAAAGAAAAGGAAAAAGTTCAAATTTAGACTATTCGTTTGAAATATTCTATCCATTTGTAAGAGTTCAAGCAGCCTTCTTGCTTATCATGTTCAAATCAACACAGGTCTTATATTGTAAGTTGTGTATTCCATAATAATTATTGACAATATTGTCGAAAGAACATTACCACTAATATATATAGGGTGAGTCAAAATAAGAGTTACAAGCCAATATCTCGCGAACTATACATCAAATAAGAAAAATGTTAAGAGGCAATGTACACAGACGGGCCTAAAAATGGGTCAAACACGAGATACCCTGCCCCTATTTTGGGGAGAGGAGAGTGTACGTGAAATTTTCAAATGAGAACATAGGTCGAGTGATACCTCGTTCGAAACAGCTTGAAAAATTGAACAATTTTTGTAGGCAACAATTTTTGATATGAGGCACCGTTTTCAAGATGGCTCCCAAAAATGGTCCTGTATTAGATCAAATTTCCAGTATTTATGAACGGGACCAACTTGAAAATTTCAAACGGGAATATAGGTCGAGTGATACCATGTTTGATAGATCCTGGAAAACCATACAGCTTAGTACAAAATTTGTTTTGATTTCGGGCAAGCCTGTTTGAAAATGGCCGCCGAAAATTTTGTACTAAACTGTTTGGTATTTCACGAGCTATTAAAGAAGGTAACACTCGCCCTATGTTACCATTTGAAAATTCCATGTACACCCCTCCCTCCAAAATGGGGGAGCGGAGGAACCTCGTGTTTCATCCATATTTTAGGCCGTCTGTATTGTATGTACATTCACTCTTAACACTTTTCTTATTTGGTGCATGGTTCTCGGGATATTGACTTGTAAGAGTCAATTTGAACACTGCGCTTTGTATCTGAACGTGGAACCATTTTCGGCGGCCATTTTGAAAAAGGCTTGCCCGAAATCACAACAAATTTTGTACTAAGCTGCTTGGCTTTTCCACGATCTATCAAACAACGTATCACTCGACCTATATTCCTTGAAATTTTCAAGTTGGTCCGCGGCCCCATGATGGAGCCCCTGGGAATACCGCGCCAACACCATTCCACGTTACCTATGGCTTTTTCCTTTTTCCATTTTTTTTATTTCGTCGTTTTCAGCCGTTTCTGATTTATAAGTACTGAAAATTTTATCTGATACAGGACCATATTTGGGGGCCATCTTGAAAACGGTGGCCCATATCAAAAATTGTTTCCTACAAAAAATGTTCAGTTTTCCAAGCTCTTTTGAACGAGGTATAACTCGTCCAATGTTCCCATTTGAAAATTTCACGTACATCCCCTCTCCCCAAAATGGGAGGCGGGGAGCCTCATGTTTGACCTATTTTTTAGACCCTTCTGTATTGTACACTGATTCTTAGCATTTTTCTTATTTGATGTACAGTTCGCGAGATATTGGCTTGTAACACTTATTTTGATTAGCCCTATATATCTATATCTATATCTATCTATCTATCTATCTCTATATATCTATATCTATATCTATATATAAGGTGTTTGGAAACAACACCGACAACGTATGGGAGATGTGGTTCCTGACACTAAGATAAGACAGAAAGTAAGGCTATTCTACGAGTAGGTGCAGAAATGTTCCTTTCTGTTATGATTAGCCGAAAATTTGTGAAAAATTGTAAATACAGCCATAACTCGAGAACGGAATGTCAGATCGAAGTCGAATAAAAGGGAAAGTCTTTATTTTTAGTCGTAGATTCCATTAATACACAATTCGATGTGGTGCATGGACGGCGCAAAGGCGACCCCCAAAGAAACTGAAGAATTCCCGTTTTTTCTCAAAAGTTGACTGAGAAAAATTGGCTAGAATCAAGTACATAACGTCAGCGAACAAAAATCATAGTACCTTGTTTAACTAACTGGTAACTTTTAGTAACTTGTTAGAGCACTGTTAGAATTCGTGAAAAGGAGAGATACACATATTTGATTGATCTACTTTGTAAAGAGTAAACTTTGGGAGAAACAAAGGCCACTCCGATAGACACATACTTAAAGTTCATGACTTATCATTTATGGAAAATATTGAAATATGTATGTTGCATGGGAGAGCGCAGCTTTTGTAAGTGTAATTGTTGAGAATGCCTTGTATATTATAAACAACCCAATACTTTAATTTCTCTCTTCTCTTTCTTATTTTCTTTTGATTTCATTAAGAATATATCGTTACATTGAGAAAAAATCGTATGTGGCGTACGTAAAAACGTAGGTTACATGTGTAAATCCTGTAGTTTTTTGACTTAACGTACAGCAAACGTATAACTGAAAAAGTATATTTTATATGTATTTTCTGTATAAGTGTTCCGAATAATGTACTTTCTATAAAAAACGAAAGAACTATTTATAGGCCTTCAGGATCTCTCATACAGATAGACGTATGTAACATAGCTGACGTATGTAACATGCGTATACGTGTGTACAGGGGCGGATTAAGGCTTTTGGAGCCCTGGAGCCGACTATTTCAAGGGGGCCCTATGTTACGAATAATTACAGCTCATAAATTTCCTTTGCTGCCTTCCACAGCCTCATAGGCTTATCGAAATACCGAGAACTATGCTGTAATATTTTAATGTGCTCCAAGTTTACAATAATTAGTTTAATTACATTCATTGTTAACAGTTAAATGCTCATATACTGAAGTGTAACACACAAATGCGAAATACAAGCCAAATGGTCAACAGTTCCTGTATAAACTAGGGATAGGCAATTCCGGAATTCGGAAAATTCCGCAAAAACTTTGGTTGAAATTTTAGCCAGGACAATATGTTGTTCTAGGAATATAATTTGATAACGGATTCTCCCGGTATTTCTTATAATGTTAGTATGTGTATAATCGCCAAAGACATGTATGTTGGCAAATTTCATGTCAAAAGAGCAGTAAATAAGAACAATAAAATGAAAATAAAACTATCTTGTCCATTTAGCAACATTTTGTTTTACTCGTCCTAATTTTCGTATTTATATTTTTTTCCTATGAAATTTACTACAAATATACATTTCCCGATTATACACATAGTATCAGTATTAAAAGTACCCTGCAAAATCATTATCAAATTATATTCTTACGAGAAGAGAGTTATAAATATGCGACAATCATTTTGGACATGAATGTATATTCGCAAAGTGTCCCCTCGGGATTCGTGTAAAATTGATTCAAAGGCAAAGTTCTTCGCATTCCAATTTGTATTGTACTAATTTTAGCAGCCCATAGGGTAATTTGCATATTTATGGGGATTCAAATACTCTGAATTCAATCACACACTATTATAACGCTCGAATACAAAATTGCTTTTAGTTTCTTTAGATGTAACTGGACATGAATGTGAGCATATGCAAAACAAATTGGATCAAGTACTGCTTACCAGACACATGCTACTCACCCCGACCACCATCTTGGATCCGCCATATTGGATTCAACTTTCGTTTTTACAAATAGGAATAGATGCAAGTTATACATCAAATTCATGTAGAATTTCCTCGGAAATTCATTGTTGTATAAAATTTTACCGTAGCTTACACCGTTTGAAAGTATTGAATGCTAAATGTCAGGGACTTCACAAATATTGAGTTGTGCAGGGCCCCATGTGTATATGTAATCTTTTACGTGATTTATCGTTCACGAAATATTCTCTGAAGGTACATATATACAGACACACATATGTCGATACGGAAATCGTAGGTCTTTATCCAAATCTGGACGAATCTGGATTTACAGTAGGCATTTTGAACCTAATGCAATATTTCCTTGTTATAATATAACATGAAAGTAACAACAATTACTTAAAGAAATGTAATAAGATTATGACACCAATGTTGTAAAGAGTTTGTTTTGTTTATACTTACAGTATTTTTCCAGTTAGAAATTGTTTTGATTTGTCGAATTCTAACGATGTTCTTCTAACTTAGACGACATGCTGCAACTTCTGTTGGATGAAATAATTTATTTAATTGTAGTTAATTTTCCTCATCAACGTTTGATAAAAATATCACAGGAATTCTTCAGTTTCTTTGAAGTTCACTCTTATGTTCCTCCTGCACCACATTGAATTGTGCATTACTAGAATCTACGACTAGAAATAATTACATTCTCTTTTACCCGACATTTTATTCTTGAGTTATGGCTGTTTCCTTTTTTAAACCTTCCGACAAATTTTCGGCTGGTCATAGCGCCGAAAGAAAGCGTTTCTGCATCAAGGTTCGTCTATGCGTTTTATCTTGGTGTCAGGAATCATCACCTGTCAAACGTTGTCGGTATTGTTTTGAAACACCCTGTATAAGAAATAAATATCTTTTAACAATTTGTAAGCTCAATGTATATTTAAATCTTGCTTTAGTCATAATAAATAGAGATACTAACCAGGGCTAACAAGCTATTTCCTTGAAAGGTAACTACGCGTTCTTTTCAACTCACTTTTTTTTTTCTTTTTTTTACTAAGAAGTAATTTGCAATAAATTGCCCACTTGTAGAATTAATGTGGAACCAATGCTTACCTAATGTTCTGAAAAACAGAAAAAATACCAAGGTAACTTTGCCTGTAAAAAAGACGCTAGCAACTGACGCACTTGAAGTGATATGTATGATCAATTTTATTATTCTTAGGTCTCATGATTCTGACCACGCATCGATCGCGAAGAAAAGATTTTCAAGGTATTTGCGCTATTGGTGCCCTTTTGTAAACTAACTTTTTCAGTTTTGCAGAAATTCTTGCACAATTCACGGGGTAATTTCTTCAATTACCTATTGTGGAATTCATCCTAACTCAAACGCACGCGAGAGGGAAAATTCAGAACCAAACCCAGGATTCCCCCCGCAACAAACGGAACTGACTGCAGTCGTCAAGAAGGGGAACCAAGATTTCACCAGGCATTGTATGTGAGCTATAATGGAAAGTTTAACCAGCAGTAATTTCTGTTATCTAATGACAGTGATTACAGCAGCACCCAGGGCCGTAACTTGTGGGGGACCAGGGGAGAACTGCATCCCAGGGAAGCTTCCCGCCGTTCGAGGGGAGCCCACTTTAAGACAAAATTTTCTTATTCCATATATGATACGAATATGAAATTATAAATGAAGCATCAAACAGGTTCACTACATTACATAATCAAAACAGCACACAGGATATAAATGAAACAAAAACGAGTCGTGGGGCCATTTCAGTACAAAAAAAAATGTCTGCTATTAGGGGCCCTAGAAATAATATTTATTCGTATGGCTTTGTGATTTAATAACATTGTTCCATTAATTAATTTGTCATATATGGAACGGGCCCAGGAGGCCCATTAAGAGTAAGAAAAAGATGGAAAAAGGGGCTCAAGAATTGGAAAAACAACTTTTTCTAGGGGGCCCAAATACGCGTATACGCTTGCGCCCATATACGCTTTCCCCCTCCCCCCCAGAAAAAAATCTAAGTTACGGTGCTGCCAGCACCTAGGTTGTTAAGTTTGTAAATGCAGGAAACTAATTATCTCCGCAATGATTCTTGTGCTAATGAATTTGGTTAACTAAAAATCGAGATTTTTACAAGTAATTAGTAACTTGCATAGAAATATTACTTATTTGCCGCGAAATGTGTAATTTGAATAATACGATCACCTTGATGAAAATCATCTTTACGTACGTGTCGGTTAGTTTCTAGTCCTGGGATCACTAAGATCTATTGTCTCTTGTTTATTTTGCCCTCAAAATAAAACGAACCTAGGTATTTCGCATTAAATTTTTAAACATTCTTCTCCCTTAAAAGAAGAGAGAAGAGATACTCCTTGTACCCTATTACCATATCGGTTCCGGCGTCCCCCACAGGGGACATAAAATTAGATGACATTATTATTTCTTTACAACTTTAAAATCAGACTTGCAACGTTGAAAACTGTCTACAGGGGATGATCATAGATGGATCATCCCTTGTAAACAGTTTTTAATGTTGCCAGTCTGATTGTAAAGTTGTAAAGAAATAATAATGTTGCCTAATTTTGTCCCCTGTGGGGGACGCCGGAACCGATATGGTTATGCTCTAAGGGGACACACAATACTTTCTTTTTTCCTCCAGGGCATTAAAGTACTATTTAGACTAGATTATTTTAATGATTATTATTATAGACGATTTGTTTTATGTTCTGTGAGCATCCATTGGTTTGCAGAAAGGAAACATTCTTTAAATTTTCTGCTCCGTATCGCCTGTGTATTATTATCTAATACATGTGTTTTAAGAAATATTTTAATTTTAAATTATATTCTTAATGCTATATCTGTAGTACATATTATCATACAATTTCTTGTCTTTACTACTTTGAATAAATTGCTATAAGATACAATGTAAATCATAATTTTTGTCATTCAAGAAAGTTTTCGATTTTTAACTATATATACACTGAGAAAAATCCATTATCCGGACAGCGGTATATTGTACAAATACAAGGATTCGTTATGTTTACTAAGGAAATCTGTACGGAGCGTACTTTATCCATATACTACACAGGTACTGCCTTTTACCCGCTTAGATGTTACATCATGTGGCTGCAGGATGTCTGACATCTAACAATCTTCTGTATTTTACATATGTATACGTATGTTAAATACTTCAGCTATATGTTATATACGTCCATCTGTGTGTGAGATCCAGACTGCCTATAGACACTCTTTCTTTCTCCATGGCTGACGTCATTGAACTACCGTCTTTTGCTTGCGAAACGAGGTTGTTTACAAACGGAACAGAAGAGAGGAAGGAAACAAAAACCTGGGTAAGTACAATAGTTAACTATTACTTTAGTTAAATATTCCATTAACTATATATTCTTTTAGTGTAACTTGCTTTAATATAGTACTAAGTAAGTAATGTAGTTTATGACTACAATTCTTACTATTGTAACTCGTTAATGATTGAGGAGAATGGAATGGGTGTATCTGAATTTTGAGAAATCTTTGAATATTAATGTTTTGAAACATTTTACGTTTCAAGGTAGCAAAATGAATGTTATGTGTTTATTTATTCCGTTTTGTGTGTGACGATTTATTACTTGGTGCAGATTTTCTACAGGACTGCTTAACATAATTGCTAAGAAACCGTTTTCAGCGCGAAAATTTCCTTGTTTAGAGAAGATTTAGGATTTAGATTTCTGGGCTTTCGGCATCAATGGCCTTGTTAGCCCGTCACATATGAGGGATAACTTCCCTCGGTGAGCACACTATCCGGGGAAAGGAAGAGAAGAAAGGATTGGGGGAGGAAGAAAACGGCCTGGGATCTATATATTAGGTACCGCTCCGGCATTTGCCTGCTGTGAATGAGGAAAACCCAAAGAAACCTTATTCAGGATGGCTGGACTTAAAATCTTTTGATACTTTTTCGACAGAGTTACCCCACCGAGATCGAACCCGGGACCGTTCGCACCGAAGGCGAGAGCATTAGCGACTACGCTACACGGGGCCACTTGTGTAGTCTAGATAACTCATTTTACTAGGATACTTGCAAGATTTTTTTTTTTTTTGCTTTTAGTTTAACACCCCATGATTGTACATCAATGTAAGTGAAAAGGTGACGATGAGAACATGATAATGGTGGAATCAAGAAAATGTAAGGAAACTGGAAAGTCTTAAGAATAATCACACGCACAGTGTTCATCAAAAGCCTATTTGTCGGGAGCAGGAATCGAACCAGGGACCTAACGGGTCAGAGGTAAGCGCTCTACTACAGAGCTTTCTTTTGTTTAAAGAACTTGTTTACATTGAAATATATATATTTTACGAAGATATTGACATATTTTACAGCCTCACTGAAATTTAAAAAAAAGAAAGACTCGTCAGGGAGAGCTTACTTGTCAGGTTTTTATTTTTTAAATTTAATTTAATTTAATTTTTATTTATTTATTTATTTTTGCTTGTTATTTTCCCTAGTTAATTAATGTTTGGGTTACTGAGAATTAAAACCTTTATAGTATTATTGTCATGTCATCACTTTGGAACCAAAAAGTTAGAATTTTTTCTTGTGTTTTCAAATAGGAAGTTGGTGAGTTTGTGCCTTAGCATTGGTTTGGTTTCTAGAACGTAATTGAAGGTCATGTTGAGTTGAGTCTTGGCGGGTTTGAATTCGTGAAGTGTCAGGCACTGCTTGTGTCCCTGGCTTCTGTCTGTGATGTTTCCTGGCTTTGGGCTGTGACGTATTTATGTTGAGGAGTACCAACGCAGGCCGCGTGATATACTGTAGCTACAACACAGCTTCAACAGCTACGAGTGCCAGGTGTTTGAATTTCAGCTTTCGTGACGACGTGACTAATGCAGTATAGTACTAGGTTCCAATTCTATGGCTGGTAAAAACGGTATATTACTTTCGTGGTGTGGTAAGAAATACAACGTAATAGTTATTAGTTTAATTAGTGTTTCTTCATAGTATTGTTTCACTATTTCTAGAAGGAATTACGTATTAACGAAGTAATGAATAAGCAAAAGCACACTTTGATTGACGTTTACTATTTCTCATACTCCATTGAGAATGTTTTGATCCTCAGTTGCGCAAACATCCAGTGTGCGTATTTTTTTTTTTTTTTGCTTACACTGCCTTACAGATGAGCTCCCTCGTGGCTAAGTGGTTAGTGTACACGCCTTTGGCGTGGGACACCCGGGTTCGATTTCCGGCCGGACCGTATGTGGTTCGGATTCCACGTTAATCTGTAGGTCCACGTCTCATACAGCCTTGCTGCTGAAAGGAACGTTAAAATCAACTCAGCACTGCTTTACAGATGCAATTGTTCGATTTCGAATTCGAATGAAGCTTTTTACGGGCAGGGGGCGACTTTTATATATACAATCCAAGCATTTTAGTTATCAGTTATCAGCATTTTAGTTAGTGATGCAATATATAACATTATATATTACAAAATTGAAAGTGACTATGTTTGTGACTCTTAATCTCTTAGGGCCGCGGTGGCTCAGTGGTAGATCGTTCACTTCTGGTGCTTGGGGTCCCGGATTCGATCCCAGCCCTCGCCAAATGAACTTTGTGGTGGACAAACACCGTGTGCATGGGTTTCCTCGGGGTTCTCCCGTTTTCTCTCACTTTCTTCATTCCACCATTTCATTCATTGCTCATCATCACCGTCTCCTTTAGCCTAACCGGCATAACTGTGGGACGTAAAACTCAAAGGTTTCATTTCATTTCATTTTTTCTTAATCTCTTGAACCATCCGACCGATCTCGATCAAATTTCCAACGTAGATGCGGTTCTGGCCTGGGAGTGTTTTTAGCTATTTACTTTGACAGTAGAACTTAGGGGAGGGAAGGAGGGGGACATAAAAAATAAATAAGACTTAATTTACTTTGAAGTGTAAACGTGCGAGCGTTTTCTTCTCTCTCTCTCTCTCTTTTTTTTCTTTCTCTTCACTCCTCCAGTCTCCTCTCACTTTGATTTCACGATTTCGCACTCTGATGAAAAGTATTAAATACCGCCAGGAAAAGTACTAATATATAACCTCTCGTTTAGGCGCCCCTCCAACCACGCGCCCGGGGCACATGCTTTGCTTGCTCGCCCATAGCTGCGGATCTGTGAGCTACATAAGTAATATACAATGCTTACGTAATACTTTGAGTTATAAATACTATTAAGAAAGGAAGAATTGCATTTTTTTAACTTTCGGAAAGAAGCTACTATGGGATTAAAGATAAGGTAGGAAAGGCAACACATTTGCATGCAAATGAAGAGAAACACATTCCAGTCTATGCTTTCACCCAGCAGACATTGTTTGGAACCAAAAAATATTTTAATTTTTGGAATCTTGTACTTAGATTCACAGCAGAAGCGACAAAATAACTTGACTCATCCATTGTAGCTCTCCCCGCAACCAGTGTTGCCAAAATGTTGACAATAAGTTTGCGAAACGAGATGTGACGACTCCAATTTTGGGTGAAAGGTCGCTATAAAAAATAATAGAGAAATTCATTGCCTATAAGCATTGTTTTAAAGTCGTAGATGTAAACTAAACAATATGTTCTACTCACTGGCGCAAATCCCGGGGGGATGACGGATACATGTCCCCTCCAATCTTGGAACTGAGGGGTACTTCTCCCCAATAATCCGATTTGAAATGTGTTTTCTGGGAGAAATTTGATGATTTTTGTCCGATTCCTACAAAGGAACGTGAGATAAAATAGACGTCTCCCAGAATAAGCCTCAAATCTGCAGCCTCCCAACGCTGAAGACAACTCTGATCCTCCACAACATTGTTTTTCAACTTCATAAGTATTTTGGACATCGCAAAAAAAAAAGTATGGTAATGGTCTAATCCCTCCCCCCCCCCAATGTTGAAGACAGATTTGCGTCGCTGGTTCTACTCACATCTTTGTAAACAGGGCGCAACCAATCCTTTAATTCATTGATCATTTCAGATTGTTTCGGGTACTTTTGTTCATATTGTGGAGTCAAAATAGTTCCGAAATAATTAACACTACAGTACTTACGTTAAGCAATTTTTTTGAAAAAGAAAAAGTGCAGAATAATTAAAAGACCCCAAAGGACAAATATAACAAACACTCACTTCGCCTTTATTCACGAATCTATAGCTAATCTTGTTGCTATCGGTAATGGTGTATTACGTGTGCCTCTCAACGGAAACTCTGCGAACTAAAGGACATTAAGTTTGTAGTTGTTCTTCGTTAGAGGGCAAGGGTAACATAACAATGCAGGATTGTGGGGCAATTGGTACGCTGTATTTCCAAACTCTTCATCACTTGCGCTGATTAAAACAAACAGAAAAAAAGAACGTAAAATCTGTTTTGAACTAATAATGCTTCTCTACAGATGAACATTTTGTTTGCAGCAAAAAGTCGCTAAATTTGTAAGTAGCCAAATCGTCATTTAAAACTCACCCAAAAAAAGTCTCCAACCGGAAAAAATATTTTTTGTCGCGATCGTAGGGCGACCATACGTCCCGTTTTGACCGGAACAGTCCTGTTTTAGGGGTGTGTCCCAGCCGTCCCGTCAGTAGATGGAAAAAAGTAGTATTCGTCCCGTTTTATGTAAATGAAAGAAGTAAAAACAAACCCAGTACCTTTACTCCTTTTAAAAGTATTGATAATTAATAATAACAAAGAGGCAAAAATTCAACTGAAATTCCCTATATTAAACATACTCTATAGTGTGCAGTACTGCTCGAAAGGCAGCAGAGGTGGTTTGTTGGTTGTGTGTTGAACAAACTTCAACGTGTCTTTCCTTTTTCATAAGTACCCGCTCTGTAACAAAGAGAGAGAGGGGGGAACTCTGATATCAAGGCACTGATAAGAACAAAGATAGATCTAAAAGTCTAGGGTTGCCAGAACCTGTCCCGTTTCTAACTGAAAATTTTATGGTCACCCTACGCTATCGTTGAGGTCGAATTCCCCTGATTTAGCGACTTTTCCCAAAATTGGCAACATTGACCCCCACCGAACAACATCCCGTCATCTTTAGCCTAGCCAGCATAATAGTGGGACGTAAAACTTAAAGATTTCATTTAAATTCGAACAACACCCCCAGAAACCTACTGTTATGCCATTCCCAAAACATCCTTTTGTACAGTTCTCCCTAATCGAAACAAAATGTAAATAGCAGGGTTCATACATAAATATGGAACTCAATTTCCCTGAATTTTCCAGGTTTACCAGGTATTAATTTGCAATTTCCATGTCTAGTGGAAGAAACTAATAATACGAGAACACACAAATTTTAAGAATACTATATTTATATATTTGACAATGGCCACCCTTCTCCCTACTGAACGATTGCAATTAAATATTGAGTCACAAGAAAATAAATAATTAAAATAAATAAAATTTAAGTTAAAAATATTAAGTTGAGAAGCCTACTAAGGGAATTAATTAAATTCTTTTGTTCTATACTTGAATACATTCAAAATATACAAAAATATTGGGTTGGGGAAGAAAAAAGGGCCCGCGAGATTTTAACTGATTCTTGTAGTACCCGACGACAGAAATCGATTACTGAAAGAATTTTCAAAATCGGCGCAGGCAAACATGGAGAAAATCATATTTTCATATACCGGTTCAAAATGGGGAAAGAAAAAAGGACCGCGAGATTTTAACTGATTCTTATAGTACTCGTCGAGAGAAATCGACTAGTGAAGGAATTTTCAAAATCGGCGCAGGCAAGCATGAAAAAATCGCATTTTCATGTACCGCTTCAAAATGGGGAAGAAAAAGGGCCCGCGTGATTTTAACTGATTCTTGTAGTACTCGTCGAGAGAAATCGGCTAGTGAAGGAATTTTAAAAATCGGCGCAGGCAAGCATGAAAAAATCGCATTTTCATGTGTCGGTTCAAAAAGGGCCCGCGAGATTTTAACTGATTCTTGTAGTACTCGTCGAGAGAAATCGATTAGTGAAGGAATTTTCGAAATCGGCGCAGGCAAACATGAAGAAAATCACATTTTCATGTACCGGTTCAAAATGGGGAGGAAAAAAGGGCCCGCGAGATTTTAACTGGTTCTTGTAGTACTCGTCGAGAGAAATCGACTAGTGAAGGAATTTTAAAAATCGGCGCAGGCAAGCATGAAAAAATCGCATTTTCATGTGTCGGTTCAAAAAGGGCCTTCGAGATTTTAACTGATTCTTGTAGTACTCGTCGAGAGAAATCGATTAGTGAAGGAATTTTCGAAATCGGCGCAGGCAAACATGAAGAAAATCACATTTTCATGTACCGTTTAAAAATGGGGAGGAAAAAAGGGCCCGCGAGATTTTAACTGATTCTTGTAGTACTCGTCGAGAGAAATCGATTAGTGAAGAAATTTTCAAAATCGGCGCAGGCAAGCATGAAGAAAATCACATTTTCATGTACGGTACCGGTTCAAAATGGGGAAGAAAAAAGGGCCCGCGAGATTTTAACTGATTCTTATAGTACTCGTCGAGAGAAATCGATTAGTGAAGGAATTTTCAAAATCGGCGCAGGCAAGCATGAAAAAATCACATTTTCATGTACCGTTTAAAAATGGGGAGGAAAAAGGGCCCGCGAGATTTTAACTGATTCTTGTAGTACTCGTCGAGAGAAATCGATTAGTGAAGGAATTTTCGAAATCGGCGCAGGCAAACATGAAGAAAATCACATTTTCATGTACCGTTTAAAAATGGGGAGGAAAAAAGGGCCCGCGAGATTTTAACTGATTCTTGTAGTACTCGTCGAGAGAAATCGATTAGTGAACAAATTTTCAAAATCGGCGCAGGCAAGCATGAAGAAAATCACATTTTCATGTACGGTACCGGTTCAAAATGGGGAAGAAAAAAGGGCCCGCGAGATTTTAACTGATTCTTATAGTACTCGTCGAGAGAAATCGATTAGTGAAGGAATTTTCAAAATCGGCGCAGGCAAGCATGAAGAAAATCACATTTTCATGTACGGTACCGGTTCAAAATGGGGAAGAAAAAAGGGCCCGCGAGATTTTAACTGATTCTTATAGTACTCGTCGAGAGAAATCGATTAGTGAAGGAATTTTCAAAATCGGCGCAGGCAAGCATGAAAAAATCACATTTTCATGTACCGTTTAAAAATGGGGAGGAAAAAAGGGCCCGCGAGATTTTAACTGATTCTTGTAGTACTCGTCGAGAGAAATCGATTAGTGAAGGAATTTTCGAAATCGGCGCAGGCAAACATGAAGAAAATCACATTTTCATGTACCGTTTAAAAATGGGGAGGAAAAAAGGGCCCGCGAGATTTTAACTGATTCTTGTAGTACTCGTCGAGAGAAATCGATTAGTGAACAAATTTTCAAATCGGCGCAGGCAAGCATGAAGAAAATCACATTTTCATGTACGGTACCGGTTCAAAATGGGGAAGAAAAAGGGCCGCGAGATTTTAACTGATTCTTATAGTACTCGTCGAGAGAAATCGATTAGTGAAGGAATTTTCAAAATCGGCGCAGGCAAGCATGAAAAAATCGCATTTTCATGTACCGCTTCAAAATGGGGAAGAAAAAAGGGCCCTCGTGATTTTAACTGGTTCTTGTAGTACTCGTCGAGAGAAATCGATTAGTGAAGAAATTTTCAAAATCGGCGCAACCAAACATGAAGAAAATCACATTTTCATGTACCGGTTAAAAATGGGGAGGAAAAAAGGGCCCGCGAGATTTTAACTGATTCTTGTAGTACTCGTCGAGAGAAATCGATTAGTGAAGAAATTTTCAAAATCGGCGCAGGCAAGCATGAAAAAATCGCATTTTCATGTGTCGGTTCAAAATGGGCCCGCGAGATTTTAACTGATTCTTGTAGTACTTGTCGAGAGAAATCGATTAGTGAAGGAATTTTCAAAATCGGCGCAGGCAAGCATGAAAAAATCGCATTTTCATGTGTCGGTTCAAAAAGGGCCCGCGAGATTTTAACTGATTCTTGTAGTACTCATCGAGAGAAATCGATTAGTGAAGAAATTTTCAAAATCGGCGCAGGCAAGCATGAAAAAATCGCATTTTCATGTACCGCTTCAAAATGGGGAAGAAAAAAGGGCCCGCGTGATTTTTACTGGTTCTTGTAGTACTCGTCGAGAGAAATCGACTAGTGAAGGAATTTTCAAAATCAGCGCAGGCAATCATGAAAACATCGCATTTTCATGTGTCGGTTCAAAAAGGGCCCGCGAGATTTTAACTGATTCTTGTAGTACTCGTCGAGAGAAATCGATTAGTGAAGGAATTTTCAAAATCGGCGCAGGCAAGCATAAAGAAAATCCCATTTTCATGTACAGATTCCAAATGGGGAAGGAAAAAGGGCCCGCGAGTTTGAACCGCTAAGAAAATTCTAGCCCGTGGCCATATGTATCCCATATCTCACCAGTTCATAATAAAAAGTTTGAACACAAAATTACGGTCGTCCGTGTGACGTACTCCCAAAAGGCCTAATGTATATCACCCAACTCACATTCAATGAAACCACATCCGTGTTGAATTTAGAAAGGAACTTATGATGTATACAGAATGTCTCAAAAGTTCCCTGACATAGGGTAACTCTGTTATTATCAGAGTTACAACAAAATGTAAGAGGTAAAAACATCTCGAAATATGACGTTTTCAATCTAAAGTGAACACTTTTTTAAAAAATCGGACGAGATGTTTGTGCTGTATACTATTTATGCACCCAATTTTAAATGAAACGCAACGTTGTCATTTACCTGGCCTGAATGAGGTTACTGTTTGAAACGGGGGCTGGCCATCGACATGTTAGCGTAAAAGACAGTAACTTCACTCACTTATGTTTTGGGTCCAGGTAAATGGCAACGTTGTATTTTCATTTCACATTGGGCGCATAAAGAGTGTACAGCGCAAACGAGTCATCCGATTTTAAAACTTCCTTCACTTTAGATTGAAAACATCATATTTGGAGATGCTTTCCCCCTCCATTTTGTTGTAACTCTGATAATAATAGTTACCCTATGTCAGGGGACTCTTGAGACACTCTGTATATCTTATTTAATGTATGTTTGATGTCACTATAACTGTAGTATAATTTAGTTTGTTTAAATTTACAATTTAATACAAGTAGATTCGGATTTACATGCGTAGGATTTTGTATGCATCTAACTAATGAATTCTTTTATTTTCATGCTTAACTTAGTGACTTGGCTTTGGACTGCAACTGATTATTGTAACCCATTATTGTTTGAGAAGGAACAAGATATCCGAATCTTCATTTGGAGAAATCAAAGGTCTATTGGAAAGCTGGGGATTACAATCATTACTTTCTACATTTCAAGGTGCGTAAATTATATATTCTGTGTTTATTGTTAAATTACTATTACTAATATTGGGTTTAGAATCAATCAAGCACTTAAGGATATTTTATGGAGATTAAGATGGGTGCCGGATAGATAAGTATTTGAGCGTCAGGCTCTTATTTCTTTTCAATTTAATATTTAATCAATGATTATTTTTCTCCCTCATTATTCCACCAAATCGTATTCCAAGATCATCAATTTTCATTACTCATTTGCGACCTTCAGCCTACATAGCATATTCGTAGAACGTAAAACAAAGATTTCCTGTTATTTTATGTTTCTCTTTTCTCCATAGCTGTGAAAAATAACACCTTCAGCATCATAAATTTGTATGCTAGTTGCCTGCTTTCGCCTTTCAGCCGTCTACTCTTCGGACATCACGAAGCAAAGCAGGTCTACTTTGCAGTTCCTAGTTTTGAAAGGATGTGACATAACATAATGATATTGGTGTGCGATGTTCAGTACCATAGATAATTAAACAATGCTAGTAAACAAATCGAGTAGCAATTGTATTTTTTTTAGCCTTTCAGACCGGCCATTTTTTACAACATATTGTTATTTCTACTCTATATGAAATATATTCTGAGGTTGTGTTTTGGGGAGCGTTCACCTCTCCTGCGTGAAGTTCCTGGATCGATCCCAGCACGTGCTAAATGGGCTTTGTGTTGGAGAAACACTGTGTGTGGTTTTTCTGGAGGTTTTCCCGTTTTCTCACATATTTTTCATTCTACTATTCCATTCATTCTCACCATCGTCTCCTTTAGCATACCCGGTATAATCGTGGGACGTAAAACTCAAAGATTTCATTTCATATAAACTTTGTTGCAAAGTAACCTGATAGCTGAAGATACTTTGCAACACATACAAAAAAGAAGTATTTTCAACATATGAACATAATGTTTCTGTGCAATGTTTTCTCTCCTCTATTTATACATTTCACTTCCTACACAATACTGCATGCAGTCTACAAATATTGAGGTTGGACTTACGGTACCGGTGTCAGTACTTACTACGAATTATCGATATTTGTAAAGAAAATTATGTATTTTCTGGTACGGACATAGGAACCACATTCTGATAGTTTAGTATGTCCCACAAAAATGGCAACTCAAGAACAGCAAAAATCTCCGAGATCTGATTTGCCTTGGTTGCTCTTTATATCCAAGAATATCATCCCAACCGTAATCAGTGGAAGATTTACGGGATTTGGAGCTTTCAGGCTGAAGCCCACCCAAATTGCAGAATTTCTTTTAAAAAAATCTAATGTTAGTCATTCCTATACGTCTACGCTTCAAGCCCTTAACCCATAGAGATACGATCATACTTAACTCCCCATTTAATTAAATAAAAGGAAATATTTCAGTGTAGCGACCCACGATTACGCGTTTTAGTCTCAGGGAGATTTTGATTAAAGCAAGTGAATGTTGTTGACAGAATTGATGGAATGCAAAGGTGGGAGGAAAGAGAGTACCCCGAGAAAACCCAGGAATACGATGTCCACTACAAACTGACTTGGCTGCGGATCGAACCAAAAACCAAATACACCAGAGGTAAGCACTCTACCACTAAGCCACCGTGCCCCCGCCCATTTAATTGCCTATTAAGGTATATACGGTTGTTTTCTGAAATTTCTTCTTCTGACAGCAAACACTCAAAAGTACAAATCCATGTGGGTCTCTATATTTACGACGTCATAAAATACACAATTCCTTATATCTCGCTTGCTTGATATTGACAAAAAATGTTCACTTTATTTCAGAGCCCGATAAACGCTTGAAATTGTCCAAAGAAAATTTAGAGCTGAATTAACCTTTCGATCGAAATTGTACTGACGAGTCTGATTTACTCACTTAACCCATAGAAGTACCATCTTATTTAACTTTTGTTAGGATCAATAATTGTTTTCTGAAATTTCAAGATCTAATACGCTTTTATTGTATGGTGTGGTGTATCTCTAGCTGCTAAATGTACTAGCTGGAACTTTTAGGTAAATACATATTTCTAATATTTTTGCAAATGTCAAAATATATTTTCCAAAGCTTTTAAAATTTAATCTTGGTAGATCCCATGATGTTCTTAAACTCCATGGAAATACCTAATTACTTTAAGATGAAATTGCTACTGATGCTTATTAACTTTCCATAACCGGTTTCGGAAATTTTACCACCTAACACGAAAACCCCATAACTGTATGGATCCTCCCTTTATTTGACAATATCTTGATAGTCATATTTTAATTAATTTTCTAAATTGTACTGTCTAATATGCAAGCTCCACGTACCTACGGTGTCGCTTTTTATTTCACCATATTTCGGTAACTGTTAGGCGTACCGACTTGCGGTTTCGGTAAACACACACCTCTAACGTTCTTTAAAACGTTATTAAGACATATTTTAGAATGTTTAGAAATGAGAGTTCTGCGAATATCATGGTACCCGAAAACCCCCATCAGGGCGTGTGTGTAGTGTATTTAATTGAAAGTACTTTTGAGGTTGTTGTAAGCCCTCGTAATTACGTTTTCGAAACTGCACCATCTAGTACGCAAACCCCACACTTCTATGGTGTCATTCTTTATTTTCCCATATCTCGATATCCATAAGGCTTACCGAGTTGAGGTTTTCGGTAAACAGATGTCAGTTCTTTACATTTTAGAGACATAGATTTCCATATATCTAAAAAATACAGACATTAGGTGCCCCATGGTACCCCGAACACCACCCACTTACTTTTGAATAGTAATACATTTTGAGTTGTTGTTCAGCATCAATAAACACTTCATAGTTTTTCTACGTGCAACCCAAAAGTTCATACCTGACCAAACAGATTTTGTCCATTTAATCTCAAAAATGTTAAGATACTTTGTATTGTTAAGTACAACCAAATTAAGCACACTGAATGTAACATTTTAAATATTTTGTGATTTTTGTTGCAGGTATTTCGTGCATCAAACCAGGATTCTGCTTGAAAGACAGTCAAAAGAAGCAGTGTAGGTTGTGGCTAAAAGTACGTCCTTTCTGAAGACAGACCCAATTGTACTTACATTCTTTTGTACGAATATACTGTATAACCCTAATAAAGATACTGTACTACAAATTATTTCTTTCTTCCATAAATTAGAATAAAATATTATCTCTGTTTAAAGAAGATGTTTGTTAATGTTAAGTCATTTCAACTCTTTTTCTCTGTAATAAGAACATTATCCCTCGCAATATTTTTTATCTTTGTGCTATTACGATTCGATGAAGTAAAATTCTATACGAAGTACTATTATTTCAGACATGAATTAATAACTAATGTATTGTTCTATATCGTCGACAGCGTCACAAAGTGTCGTATCTCAAAAAAATCGAAAATTGAGATATTTTACTATGTGGTTGCATACACTGACTTCTACAATTTCCCAAAACGACACATCTCTAATGGGCGTTGTTTTGACGGTGGTGATGACGTCATTGTGTCGTATCTTAAGATGAAGCATATAAACCATTTTCACAAACAGTCGTATCTTGAGTTACGACAGTTTGTGAGCAACAAATCTTTTGCAACTGGACAGATACGCCTATATTCAAATCAATTTTTTTATATATAAAAAGTAGCCCAGAAGTAGGTATACAGTCTCGTACTGAAAAACTCATTGCTTTTTATATCATTCTTATCGTTATCCATCTGGTAGACTTAGCTTCTTTATCATTTGTTGCTAATGTATTTTTACTTAGGCCTATATCTTAAGCTCGGAACAGCCGAAGCAAATAAACTTATAAGCTAGAATGTTATACTTAATCAATGCGGAGCTGTATACATATATATTTACACGGTATGGGGCGTCCTCAGGTTGCGGATCGAGGAGAAGGCCTCTAGATATAGACGTTAGCTGCGAATATACTGAATACCTAAGCAGTCGCGGACAGACAAGGAGTGGCCCTCCAGCTTGGGGGTTTGGGTGAGGCTAACAACCTCATCCTGTTAAAAAAATATATTAAAAAAAAAACTTTTCCGAAACATTCAGAGAAGCCTCGGACCAGGACTGATAACTTGGCACGACCTCAGCAAAAGAAAATGGACATGAGATTTGGAACATGGAATATTAGAAGTCTTTATAGGGCAGGCGCGTTAAAATCCGTAACGAGTGAGTTAGAGAAATACAGGGTGGACCTAGTAGGAGTTCAGGTTGGTTGCTATGATGGGATATGCGGTGCAAACACGTAAAAACATCAGAGAAATTTCTCTCCGATTCTTTGAATCTCGGCATGGACATAATGAGGGAGATGCAGTCCACAGTGCTATAAGCACATTTATTAAACACTGTGGCAGTAATTTTGTACCCTCGCAACTTGAACCGATTGTTAAACTGGCAAGGAAAAAGAACCCATATACCGTTCATTGTGTTGACAGAAGCGATGTACGAGACTAGATCTCTGCCCCAATGTTTTTGTGTTCTGTCAATTTAGACGTGACGAAAATGGCGATCCAATCAATTGGGCAGAAATGCGCGAAGTGAAAGTGAACAAAGACTATCCAAACTGCATTCAGTTTACGACAAGTCATTTTGAGGACACTTACAGAACTATTTCCCTGGAAAGAACGCAGATTGAATCCACCAGATAGAAGTTCCTGCTTTGCAGACTTGTCAAAAATTAATTCCAGAGAAGTACGAGGACTCTTGTGGCTAGTGGTAGAGCGTTCACCTCTGGTGCTTGGGGTCCCGCGTTCGATCCCAGCCCCCGCCAAGTGAACTTTGTGGTAGACAAACACCGTATGCGTGGGTTTTCTCGGGGTTCTCCCGTTTCCTCCCACTTTATTCATTCCACCATTTCATTCATTAATATCATCACCGTCTCCTTTAGCCTAACCGGCATAATCGTGGGACGTAAAACTTAAATATTTCATTTCATTTTATTTTTCGTTATTGTGTCCGGGCCCAACTCCAATCATTCGAAACCCTGAACATGTTCAATTTTACAAAAACTTACCACATTAGCCATCCTTGTCAAGTGCAATATCAAAGCATGCAATTTGCAAATTACTTTGCAAGATTTTATATTCTGGCAATGACAACTTGATAGCATTGTTTTATGTTATGGTTAGTACGCTCTTAATGTTGTGTTTCTTGTGTGCTCTCAGGAATTTCGTTTCACCCTCAAGAATCTCAGGAAGCGTTTGAAAATTATTTTGTGTACGGTAATAAACACGAATTTGTTTAATAAAAGTGCGATATATTCCGATTGTTCATCTATTAATGTAGTTCTCAGTATAAGAAATATGCGTCGTATCTTTCATACAAGAGAGAATTACCATCGTCACAAACTGTCGTATCTTTTTCCCGCCAAATTTTCCAAAAGGTTTTACAGGCAAATTCCATAAAACTTTCTGCACTGATTTCTTATGATTCAAGTTATAGCTTGGTAAATTTTCACTCCTTTCGGTAAAATAGATTTTGAGTTATGGCTGTTCAAAGTTGGGTGAAAACCTAAAAATCGCTCTCCTGAAAAGTTTAGAGAACTGAGATTCGACAGTTTGTGACGCTGTCGACGATATGTAAGACAATGTGTATACTGAACATGTCTAGCGAAGGTGTTGTTTTAATACAGAATCTATAACTCAGCTTTTCAGTAGTCAACTTTATTGGGAATCCAAAGAAAAAAGTTTAAAAAAAATGTTGGACTTACCAACGTATATGTGTTCGAATTCTGGACTAATCCAAATTATCCAGAGAAATCATTATATATTTCTTTGTTGCTATTTCAGATGTATCCTTTATCCAAGTCGTGTGAAACGGATACTTCATACATCGCTATACTTTGTATGAACTATGTTCCGTATTTACTTAATCACTTTGTAACTTTCTCTAGTGTTGACAAGGTCGCAGGTGTGAATCGAATAGTTTAGTGTTTCACTCATGTCACCTTGTGACTAAGGTACGTCCTGTCGGTATATATATGATACTGGGTTCAATTAGCGATAAAATACATTTTTAGCATTAAACAAATGCAAAAATCTACACGAAATGAGATACCATGATCTCTGACTTACGGATAACACCAAGCAACTAATGGTACTGAGTGTGATTGAGTTTACTAGTTACTATCTGCCTAAAATCAGTGTTCCTTTAGCTATAGTTCTTTTCGTGCTCTGAATTGCAAAGTTTGAGATAACAGTTTTAAATTATTGTATATATATCTTCCGAGTAATTCTGATAATCATTGCTCTTTCTTTAAGCAATGTATGAGACTGTTAAACTGCTCGTTGCTTAAAACTAAGAAGGATGCATCCAGGAAAGTCCAAATTTGCAGAATGTCTAGAGCAGGGAAGGATAAATATGTTTAGTCGGTGGCTGCACAACGCCTCCGCTGTCACCAAGTTGTCACACAGCGAATACAGCGGACGTTTAAGAGTGTTCTGCACTTACTATTAGGTATCGGCCTTGGAACTTTGGCGCAGCTATTATGTCTCCTTCTTGGTGTTGCACTTTTAATGGCGAGTACTGAGTAGGAATCATCTTGTGAGCGAATACGTTTTCGGCTGACACCATACGTTTAATTATTACGACATTAAAAAAAAAACATACCTGTTAATTAAAATGTACAGAGAAGTTATTTCTGGAAAATTCTATTCAGGCCTCTTGTGGTAACAACTGCACTTTAGAAGAAGATACTATTAAGGAAAAGAATGAGGTAAAATAATCTTTATATCGTACAAGCAATGGATGATAACAGCTTAATAAATGATTGTACGTAAATCTTGTTTGAGTTTGAATATAGGATTGTATACGGCTGTGCATTTTGCATTATTATTGAAGTGCTGCAACTAACTGCAAACCATATGATAAATTCTTACAGTAATATATCACATATTGATTTACTCTGTATGAAAACGAAAATAGTTTAACATATGGTTAACCTCCTTTGTGCCCATAATTTTAAAATTAACGCTTGTGTCACTTTTCAACACTTGGTTTTGCAGTAGCTTTCCAACGAATTAGCAGGAAGCCCAAACTTATAGGACACCCTGCAGGTAAATACATTCCTTTGGACAGTTTCACTGCTCCAAACTAAGATTTGAAAAGTGTAGTATTGTTAATTTTATTATTATTGGCACAAAGGAGATCAACCATATTTTAAGCTATTTTTGTTTTCATACAGAGTAAAACAATATTTGACAACATTACAGTAAGAATGTATCATGCACTTTGCAGTATGTTGCAGCACTTTAATAATGGTGCACTATACGTACAATCTCGATCCTGCATATGTCCAATCCATATTTAACAAGAAGGCAATACGTATGCGATACAGGTAAAATCCGTATATTTCATATGGACAACCTATTAGCTATATACATCCAATCCATACATTACATATGGCCAACCTGTACGCGACATACGTATAATCTATATGCTGCATGCAGACAGTCTGTAAGCTACATATGTGCACTCTGTATGGTGCATACGGATATTCTGTATGCTGTATCTGGACAAGCTGTGTGCGACATAAGGAAAATCTGTGTAATATATACGTACAATACGTATATTGTATCTAGTCGTACGTACGGGGCACAAGTACGATATAGATGCTGTCTCGGGGTTGAACGCAAGAAACATACGTACAGAACGTATATTGCATACTCCTTGAAATTATGCTCCGTCCTGATAGTCAGTGTGTGTCGTCATTATTAACCCACATGCTACATACGATCCTGACGTCACAAAGCTAGATATCATCTCCGTATATACTTGTTACTGCAGATGTCGTACACGAATGACGTCATTGCACTTATGCAGACAGTACGTATAATACATACTTTTTCAGCTATACGTTTGCTGAAGGATGTTATATACGGTTGTACGTTAAGTCCAGAAATTACAGGAATTACGATTGTAACCTACGTTTTTAAGTATGCCACCTACATTTTTTTCTCTCAGTGTATTAGTAGTAGTAGTAGTAGTAATTCACCGCTTTTTTTCTCTCTCTCTGAAATTGATTACTGTCTTAAATCACATCGATGCATTAGATAATACAAAATATTTCTTGAGAAACATTGATGCATTAGATAATACAAAATATTTCTAAAGAAACATCGATGCATTAGATGATACAAAATATTTCTAGAGAAACATTGATGCATTAGATAATACAAAATATTTCTAAAGAAACATCGATGCATTAGATGATACAAAATATTTCTAGAGAAACATTGATGCATTAGATAATACAAAATATTTCTAAAGAGACATCGATGCATTAGATGATACAAAATATTTCTAGAGAAATATTGATCCATTAGATAATACAAAATATTTCTAAAGAAACATCGATGCATTAGATGATACAAAATATTTCTAGAGAAACGTTGATGCATAAGATAATACAAAATATTTCTAAAGAAACATCGATGCATTAGATGATACAAAATATTTCTAGAGAAACATTGATGCATTAGATAATACAAAATATTTCTAAAGAAACATCGATGCATTAGATGATACAAAATATTTCTAGAGAAACATTGATGCATTAGATAATACAAAATATTTCTAAAGAAACATCGATGCATTAGATGATACAAAATATTTCTAGAGAAACATTGATGCATTAGATAATACAAAATATTTCTAAAGAAACATCGATGCATTAGATGATACAAAATATTTCTAGAGAAACATTGATGCATTAGATAATACAAAATATTTCTAAAGAAACATCGATGCATTAGATGATACAAAATATTTCTAGAAAAACATTGATGCATTAGATAATACAAAATATTTCCTGAGAAACATTGATGCATTACATAATATAAAATATTTCAAGAGAAAGTTATAGATGTACTCCTGGAAGTTTGAGTATTGAACTACCATAGTTTGGAAGTCTACTGTAGTTTCACTATGTCAGATAAAGAATATTATTTTTACGCTTATTCTTTATTATTATTATTATTATTATTATTATTATTTAACTGTCATTATCTTAGAGCAATAGTTTTATGTTTACTCACTCTGTCTCAAATAAATAGAAATTGCTTGAGCTCCCTCGCGACTAAGCGGTTAGCGTACGCGCCTTTGAAGTGGGAGACCCGGGTTCGATTCCCGGCGGGAGCTCTTTTGGTTCAGATTCCACGTTAATCAGTAGGTCCACGTCTCATATAGCTTCGCTGCTGAAAGGGACGCTAAACTATAATTTCAACAAATAGAAATTACCAATAACTATTACAATATTGTTCATGATAAGGAACTTATTTTTTTCTGTGACTGTTCATCTGCATCCCACAGACTGTTGAGTGGAGATGACTCATACAAGCAGAAACAACATGGATGAGAAGCCAATTGGAGTTTGTTGCTTTAGGAATTTGATCTACAACCGCATCACCCAAAGAAGGACAAGCTCTTTCTGCTATTTGATGCTCAAATGTATTTTCGACAGATCACAGAAAAGGTAGTTATGGGGAGATGTACAAAAAGGGGAAGGCAGAGGCAAACAGCCTGTCTCTCTGTATTTCTTTCTTTCTCTCTCCCTCCCTCTTTCACACACACAGAGTTAAATTATTCTTTCAGTAGCGTAGACAAGATCCAATACAGCAACTTGAAGCATTATGGATGCAAACGACATCTATCTTACCAGTAGCCACACATCGTTATTTGTATTGTGTAAAATTTACAGTATGCGCAGTTCAAGTATGGGAACTTTACAAGTCATTAAAGCATTTTCCATTAATTGAAACCTGATACTCCACTAGGCATCATCACTCCGACAACCATATTTAGTACTCAAAGCAAACAAGCTAAATACACGGAGATACATTGTTAAATTTCTTAAAGAATGCTCTTTCAGTAGAGAGAAGATTGTAGTCAAGGTCGAAAGGAAAAAATACTGTCTGTTTACTCGAGTGGTTTGAAGTTAGTTCTCTATTCTCATAGGTGTATTGTCTGCACCATATGATATGATCGTTGAATATTTTCTTAACGAGAATTTACAGTGTTGATTACTGGAGACCTTACACATGCTTATGAAAATAATGGGAACATCTAAAGAAAATTGAACTTACCTGATTCATGCAGAGTACGACCACTGTTAAGCCTGCAAAACTGCTTTGACCTGTCGTAAAACGAAAGCTTATAAGTCATGAATGCTTTGTAGAAAAATATTCTACCACTCCTCATGCAGCGCAGAGAAGACTATCTGCTTTGAAGTTTCAGAACCAACTACAGACTGATTGAATTGGAGTTTAGCGCTTCTTTCAATACCATGACTGTATGAGACGTGAACCTACGGCTGAAAGTGGGATCCGAACCACATAAGCTTCCACTGGAAATCGAATCCGGTTCTTCCACTTCAAAAGAGCCTACGCTAACCATGAGCTCAACAAGCTATGGTTGTTCAATACTCTGAAAGTCTGGGGATTGGGAGGGCCAGGAAAGTTCTTGCATCTTCGAAAATTTCATAATTGGCCGGAAAACAACTAGATCATTTGGTGCACGTCATCACTTAAAAAGTTCACACAATAAATTATGATGAACCCGTGATCATAACAGTCGGAATATCATTGTTATTTGTTTTAGTTTATTTTGTTAACTTTTCCATCGTAAAGCATTTGTAATGATTTTATACTAGCAACCCTACACTTGTAAACCTAAAATACAGCTGTATTATTTTGTATTTAATTCTGTCGCCTGCAGAAATTTGTTATAAACATGTAACATGTCTTATAAACAAACCTATCCTTATAAACATGTCTTTTCATGGAAAGCATACCTGTAAATCTTCGAAAATGTGGTGCGCCAAAACTTCATCTGCACCCATTTCTATATGTAATTAATTATAGTTACGAACTTAAAGCCTTTACTATAATCACAAAGATCACATGCATGAGCTGATATAACCTATCCTACTTATTTACTATACCAGCAAACACAGTTGCTATAAATAAATAAGCATAAACTAACGTTAGTGCTACACACGTAAATAAAACTTTACTACTTATCTTGCAATTACTAATAAAACTCGAACTGACCAAAGCAGTATATATATTTTAAGATTATATATTTGTGTTACAGTTTCGGCTACGTAACATAGCCTTCCTCAGACACATTATGAGAGAAATATCCAATTTTGACAGCTTATATACAATCTGGATGCACTTCCTCTTTACAAAACGTAAACTTTTAATTGGCTCTAAAAAGTTTCTTTGTTTAATTACTGGAAACGTAAACTTTTAACTGACTCAAAAAGTAAATTTTTAATTACTGTAGTCACTTTCTCTTTTTACGCATCTGTTCTGAAGCTCTCAATTAGGTGTTTATCACTTACACTTTCCATTCGCTATTGCCCATCTGCTGTTCTCCGTAGTACACCTGCTCCAACAGCTCGTGTTGATCCTTTTAATTCTTTCTTTCTATTTTGTCTATCATCTTTTCCCATAATTCATGTATTACAAGTCCACTAGACCAATTCATCAGCTTCTCCTTCCCGTATTTCTTAATCCACTGGGCTTCTTTCCACTTTCTTATCACACTCCCTTTCTCCCTTTCTAATCCTTTTATTCCTTCCCAATCTATCTCATGTCCTGTGTCTTGCATCCAGATTGTATATAAGCTGTCAAAATTGAATATTTCTCTCACAATGTGTCTGAGGAAGGTTATGTTACGTAGCCGAAACTGTAACACAAATATATCATCTTAAAATATATATACTCCTTTGGTCAGTTGGAGTTTTATTAGTAATCTTGAATTTTCCAAAGCTACAAAGAATAATTTACAAGTTATCTTGTGGAATTATGATCAAGTCGATATTTTCCATATTTTCTAAAGGATCTGGATTAACTCATAGCTTGAAAACTTACTTTTATATGTTGTAAGCAATTGGCATAACACATCGATACTGCTAAATCTTCTTGTCCTTCTCTTGTTTCATACTTATGCTTGTACTTACATTTACGAGGGTGGGCTGATAAGTTCTTGACCCGACCCAGAAGAACTTGAGCTGCAGGCATGAAAGTGTGAGGCTATTCAACATAGTCCCCTCGAAGGTCAACACACTTGGCACTTCGATGCTGCAACTTCTCCAACCCCTTAAAAAAATAAATAAATAAATAAATTCTCAAGGTCTGCAAAAACTGTTCCGCAGCTGTTATCACCTCTTCATCACTGTGAAATTTCTGTCCTTTCAGTGCTGTTTTGAGTTTTGGAAACAGATAATAATCAGAAGGGGCAAGATCTGGCGAGTAAGGTGGGTGGTCAATGCACTGAAACCCTAAGTCCCTCAGAAAATCCATTGTTCTGCCAGCCTTGTGGACGGGAGCATTGTCCTGCAAGAACAAGACACCTCGTGTCAACTTTCCCCGGCGCTTTTCTTTAATAGCGTCCTTTACCTTAGCCAGCACACTACAGTAATACTCTGCAGTTATGGTTTGGCCCTTTGGAAGGTGGTCTGAGAGCAAAACACTATCCTTATCCCAGAATATTGAGGCAAGCACCTTTCCTGCGGACTTTTGTGCTTTGAATTTTTTGGGCCTTGGAGACCCTGAGTGGCGTCACTTGCATGACTGCTGTTTGGTTTCCGGATCAAAGTAATGCAACCACATTTCATCCTAGGTAACAAGCCGATTCAAAAAATCGTCCTTGAAGTTCGCAAAATGCCGTAAAATTACCTGCGACGATCTCACACGTTCCCGTTTCTGATCCGCGTTCAAACATTTCGGAATCCATTTCGCAGTAAGCTCGCGCATGTCCAACTGATCATGGATTATTGACCCAACACGTTTTTTGGAAATGTGCGCTTTGTCAGCTATCTCCTGAAGCGAAATCCGTCTGTTGCTCAAAATCAGGTCATGAATCTGGTCCACTTTTTCCGGAGTTGACACTGACACTGGCCTGCCACACCTGTCACCATCTTCTGTTGAAAATTCTCCACGCTTGAAGTTCGCACACCATTTCTTCATAGTGGAGTATGAAGGGCACTGTCCACCCAATGTGTCTAGCATGCAACTATGGATTTCCTTGGGCGACTTCTGTTGCAGGAAGAAAAACTTCATTACACCTTGCAACTACTCTTTGGTGAATTTGACATCTGGCTCCGCCATGGTTCATTCAATTACCTGTAAAATAAAAACCGTTCATGGTAGAATCGTGAAATTTGGTACTTAAAAGATCACATTTCACATATAAAAGATCAGCATTTCACATGACATCAATTACATCAGGGTAGTACATTCGGAAGGGGGTCGTGCCGAGAACTTATCAGCCAACCCTCGTACCTTGTAACTTGTACTGAATGTAAACCCGCTTAATTACCTGTTAACATAAAACAATCCTCATCAGAACTATTGTGTTCGATGATTTTATATCATGAATCATTTGTAGAAATTATTGTTTGAGTTTCTCGCTTCTCTGAATCCAATTGAGGTGTTATAGAAAACTGGTCACTCCTATTCTCCATTACACCACGAAATAAAGAATTTGGAACGCGTTATCTATTTTGATGACACAACTCCATGGCGATCTGGGTCAATAGTTCCACGACGTCTCCCAGTCGTCTCTCGTGGGGGCTGCATAAAATTAATGTCACCTTTCCACGTGGACAGTGGGGATATAACACATTTTGAACAATAATTTCTGGAAGTGTATAAGTAAAAAAGTTTGTAAACAGAACGCTGCAGCCTAGCTGTTGCGCACCTAATCCTACATTTCCCCACTCCCTTCTCCGCGACGATGATGTTTTGCAGTGTTGCAATCTGCAGGGAGCGGAATGGTCTGAGGATTTTCTACGACATTTGAGTGTAAAAGCTGTATATTTACTGTGCCAGTTTCTACCAATGAAAAAATAATAACAAAAAGAGAAATTTTCCTTTCAGAAGGCGTGAAGGGATCGCCCCGTCGGAAAGCGTCACTGCTTACAGTGTATCCATGAGGTAGTCTGTACGGGCCCGGCGCGTGAATTAATAATAGTATATGAGGCCCGACCCGAGTTAGAAATATGTTTTAGCATTTAGGCCAGGCCCCATGTGATAATCAAATGAGCCCGAAATAAGCCCGAATTACAAAAACTTAACAATTAAGGCAAAAGTGTATTTTTTATTTGCAACAATTAAATGTTTAATTTTGCAGTTTAAAAGCTTTCATAATTCAGAGACAACAAGGAAATAAAGGTTATCCTTTACATTTAGTTAACTATGAATTCTCTTAAAAAAAGAAGTCATTATATAAATTCTCATATAATATAAACTGACATTGTCTTGAAGAAAAAACCAAGACACGTTGTTCCCAATGCTCTTGTTCCTTTAATTCAGTGTAAGAAGCAGTACTTTCACTCAGACAAGCTAAGCATATTTATTTCTGTTACTTTTAGTTTTTTTTCTCTCTATTACACAGCTTTTCTCTCAATTGCACAGTGATTTTAAGTGTGGGCGTCTCAAGTTACAAATTTAGTTGTCGTTAAAAGTTCGCCAGAAAATATCGTTGTATTATGCCCGAAAAGGTCCAGAGAAACATTATTGTTCATTTAAAAATTTACGGCCCGGGCCCAGCCCTAGGCCCGATCTCGTGCAGACCTCTACCATGAGGTTGCTTACCTACTAAAAAAAAAGTAAGATTCGGACTTTAAACATTTTAGCAGGTGATATTTGTTGTAACATAAGTTTGCTGAGTTAGTATCACTGGAACTTACAAAGCAAGACCAGTGGATGGAAGAGTAGTGGGGAGGACGGCGGAATACGAAGTGCTCCACAGCGATCTGCGCATCTTGGTTTGAAAGTTGTCGAGTTATAGTAACAGGACCCACGAAATGCCTTTAAATTGCAGTCACATCACAGAACCAAAATCAAGTCTTATAGAAGAAGGAGACAGCGTGAAACATTAAGCTTCTTCGAGCGTTTGGAATACATAAGCACCAGTATTTATTGGATATAAGATGAAATAGGATCCATCGGACCATATTATGCGTTTCCAATCATGGGCGGTCCACTTTGCATGTTGTCAGCATATTTACGTACGTACGTCGTGTTAAGGCGTCGTCACATTTCAGAAGTATGGAATTTGCAATTCAATAGCATGTATTCAGATTATGGACTCTAATCGTACTGTGATTGTCACTTTGCCACAAACGCTCTACGTCCCTCGATGAAAATTCTCTTCACTACTCGGATTCTTTTCACTCAGGCTTCTGTTCTGTCCAATATCACTCTTCGCAGATATTTTACCTTGAATTCTCTAAGCTGTCATTTCCTTGGACACTCTTCCTCGTGACATGCATAACACATTGGCCACCTGACTCTTGTGCTAACGAACTGTAAATTCACAAGTTGGTTTCCTTGGAACACAGAAAGATTTCCCATTTTGCAGCACCAGTATCTGCCCACTTCAACACACATTTCCGTTTTATCCACCTGACTTACACAGATCCATTTCTAGCACCACTACTAACAGCCAGGCTATATACGCATTCTCAATGTTACCACTTCATACATCTTACATGTTGCGAATACAGTAGGTGTCCCCATTATTTCGGTAATCATATGTTAGTCAGTGAGAGTAAATCATTTAAACACGTAGTTGAAAGTTTAAATCGACGGATTCGGAAACATGTTTTAAATTAGTTTGTCAAGCTGTTCCTGTGTTGTCACTAAAATGGAATGAATCCGAAACATGGAAATGTTCCATTCTATACGAATACGTATTCGTTCTTCTTTGGTTGCTCTTAAAAGACGCCTACTGATGTACATTGATAAGAAAGCTGTTGATAAATGTTTTATTGTTGCTGTTTTTGTTGAGATTTTTTTTTTTTTTTTTTTTTTTAATAAATGCTTGTGTATATCTGTACTTTTAGAGCTTGAAATTCACGCTAATGGTCTTTCCAATATCCAACAAATTGAAGGTTGCAAAATATAAAATTTCAACTGACTTCCATAAACATTGGTTCAAGGTAGGCTTGACTTCTGGTATTTTGTATAAGGGTTGCCAGGCAATCTCCTTTATCACAGTTGTTTTCTCTTCTATGAAAGTAAACGTCTATGGTCAAACACTATAACAACATTTCAAAACGACTAATAATAGATCACAATTTACAAATATACCATGAATACAATCGATTAGATAAAAATTTAATTTCTAGATATTAAAATTATTTTTTAATCAATAGAGCCTAGTTTCTAACCCTTTGGGGATCACATGGTACAATTTGTACCATACGGGGTGTTTCATGGTACATTGCGTTATAACTCTTCTATTTGAGCTTTTTCGTCCGGATTTTTTTTCAAGTCCAGAGGCATTGTAGAAGACATTACGTATGGTTTCACACCTTCCTGCGTCACGACATAGGAGTTGATGCCGTCATAAGTCTAAAATTTATATGTTCGTGTATTTTTTTTTGGGGGGGGGAATATGTAAAGTATTTTTGGCTGGCTTAGTTTTGCATGTAGAAGATTGAAATTTTGCACAAACATGCAGTCCACCGAGTAGTATTTACGAGATTTTTTCAGATTTCTGCGTTAAAACAGGGGGGATCCAGAGGGTCGAAAAGTTGAAAAAAGGGATATTTTTACCCAAAAATCCCATTTTTTCTCATTTTCCCGCCTTAGATACATGATGGAGACAAGTGAATAGTACCGCCTGAAAGGCAGTTCTATTCTGAAGAGAATGATGTGCGACATATGGCCCTAGGGTAATTAGGGAAGTGTCAGGGAATTTTTATCAAAATATACTTCTGTATAGGGGGAATTTTGGACATTTTCGGTATTATTTTTTGCGGGCTTATTTTTGCACGTAGAAGATTGAAATTGTGCACAAACATTCAGTCCACCGAGTAGTATCTACCAGATTTTTTTTCAGATTTCTGCGTTAAAACAGGGGGTACAGAGGGGCTAAACCTTGAAAAAGGGAAATTTTACCAAAAAATCCCTTTCACGAGATTTTCCCGCCTTAGATACATGATGGGGACAAGCGAATGGTACCGCCTGAAAGGCAGTTCTATTCTGAAGAGAATGATGGGCGAAACATGACCCTAGGGTAATTAGGGATGTCTCAGGAAATTTTTTACCTGAGATCATGGTGTTTTACGGTAATTTGGGGCATGGTAGGAATTCCTGATAAAATTTCTCCCGCCCTTGGTATTCAAGATAGAAACTTCAAATTTGGCACACACATTCAGCATTCCAAGTACTATTTATCAGATTTTTTTTAGATAGCTACGTTCACACAGAGCCGCTCCAGAGGGGCCCAAAGTGCGAGAAAAATTTTCCCTTCGAAATTTTCCCTTTGACATCATTTTTCGCGCTCCTGGTATATGGTATGAGCATGCAAGTGGTATAATTTGAAAGCCAGCTCCATTCTGAAGAGAATGAGGTATGAACCATGATTCTAGGATAAATAGTGACGATGCAGTAGCTGCTTGACTGAAAGTCTAAAAAATAGCCCAAAAAACCGGGTACCGGAAAGGGCTAAACAGAGATCATGATTAGAAAGACTGTTAAGTACTGGCATTTTTGTTTTACAATCTCAAAATTTTCTTAAATTTCTCCGTACAAGGAGGAAATAATGTTTATTATTATGATGAGTTTCATTCGAGCTGCATTATATAAAAGTGCAAAACTTGTTATATAGAAGATATTTGTTATCCAGTTGATGAGTAGAATTCACTTGCACGAATTCAATATGGATTACGCAAAGCAAGGAACATGAATTTGAATTTGTCATCACTTTCCAGCAGTAACGCCACATCAGATTAGACCTATAGCTTGTAATGGGTTGCAAACTACTACTCAGATTTATATCCAAGGCAAGTATTCCGGGCGCGATGAAATCCATGTCCATGCCAAGGGAAAGTCAATGAATCATTTTTCCGTGAATGGGCACCTTCGTATATCCCAATCATACAAAAGCTCATTTGTAGCTCGTAATGTGTGATGGCAATTTCTCAATTGAAGTTTCTGATATTGAAATTTTTGGATCAGAAGATCCAATATATTTCAATCAAAAATTTTCTTGTAAGCCTTATATCTGGAGAACTACATATAGTGTAGCCAAACCCAAACTATCACTTAACTCAGTATGATGTGCTTATTCCGTAGAAAATACGAAAACTCGATTTAGGGGCCGTTCAAAAATTTTGTGGCCTCCGATCCAAAAGATCCAATATATATATATATATATATATATATATATATATATATATATATATATATATATATATATATTCAATCAAAAATTTTCTTGTAGGCCTTATGTCCAGGAAAGGACCAAGGGCTTTGCAACCCTGGCAACTGGCCGGGGCGCCACAGTCAGGGGGTGGCAAAACCAGTCTTAAAAAGTAAATTTTACAACGTGTTTTCTACTTACTTTTTGGTTTATATTCTTCTAAAGTAGCGTTAATTACATAATCTTTTTCCACTTCACCATAGAAGAAAAGAGTTTCATAGTAAAAGGGGGGGGCTGTATCGACAAATGGAGACATGGCATGTAGAAGAAAGAGTGGAGGGGGAGTTGGTATTGTTTATAGCGTTCCATATTCTTTGTGAACTTTTCCCAGGCAATGAATGTTATTGGATTTTATATATGTTATTGTTTTAAGGTGTAATGGAGTGGAAACAGTATATACAGCACTTACTTTTGATTTCTTAGAAACGACACAGCCGCACCAAATTGTCGGCCTTTGTTGAAAGTAGTGCCTAGGAGATGTTATTGTTTCGCTATGTACAGTTCTTGCCAAATCATTCATTTCAACAGTGTTTCGGAAATCTAATATACCACTCTGCAACAACACAGGAAGCGGTTAGAAGCATCACTACGAAATAAATATAGTAATAGTATAACAATAAAATGCAAAATATATGCTAGAACTAGAGGGGTGGCATAAAGTCACTTTGACCGGGTGAAAATTTTGCCTTGGTCCGCCCCTGCTTATATCTGAAAAATTACATATAGTGTAACTAAACCCAAACTATCAGTTAACTCAATATGATGTGCTTTATTCAGTAGAAAATACGTAAACTCGATTTAGGGGCCGTTCAAAAAATTTGTGGTCCCTGATCCAAAAACTAACTATTGGCCAAGATCGCAATCTTTTGATCCATTTTTGGTTTTCATAAAATTCTTGTTAATATTCTATTTCAAAAGGTTAAATGGAAAATGTTAATAAATAAAAGTAAAAATTTTACAAATTGTATCATTATGGAACAACAAATCGTGGATCGCGACGGTTTTTTGTATATTAATAATACATATTCTGGTTGTTATGTGTTTGTTCATTGGAGTTAAGCATTTCTTTTCAGCATCGGGGCTGTCTGAAACGTGGACCTTCAGTTTAAGGTACAATCCGAATCTCCGTAATATTGGTGGACGGAGAAGAAATGCTCTATAGATGGTTAGAAATAACGGGGACGGGAACTGATGTGATGCCCACAGAACACAATTAAGAACGTCTACCTTAATATTCAATGGACTAAAAGCGTCAGGTGTAATGCGATCACACTAGTCGTACCTTTGTCTTGTGGGAAGAATGCACATGCAGGTCAGAATTATAATAATTACTAAATATAGTCAAATAAATTAATGCTTACTGCATATCAAATATAGATCTCAATAAGTATTCTGGTGGAAAACTGTAACCTTCCCTTAGTTTCCGAAAACATGTGTATGAGGTTAAATGATAATTCGATCATTCAAACTATTGGTTTTTATTAGTACATTTTACATGATAAAGGTAATATATATTTCCCAAAGAAATAGTAATAACTAACAAATGACTTCAATAAGTTTCTAGCAGCTTCTGATTTATAGTTGAATATAAGTTGAAAATGCTTAATCTTAATAATTTAGTAATTCACTTTTAAAGTTTAAGGTACAATTTCATTATACAAATTAACTACATATTATAACTTCCTATACTAGGAATTACAAGAAAATATATAACTCACCAATAATTCCAACTTTGATTATCTAATTCAAATGGCTTCCTTCTATACCACATTTTCGTAATTTCACTGGAAGTGTGTGTACAGTACAAACATACTCGTTTTGATCACAATCATTAGTTAAATATTAACACATGATAGTTGAAACAGTTTTACCAGTTTTACCTTAACACTTCTAACTTTCAAAGGACCTACTTGAATATAATAACATTTTAATAAACTGCAAATTTTCAACTTCCAGAATCTGAATGTAAATCACATTACAATGACTTTCCATTCCCAACACAAACAATCTCCATTTCTCTGCTAGGTTCTTTCTACGTTTCCAGTTTTGCATGCAACACCTAAGTGGTGTTGGCTTATTAAGACAATAACAAAAACAAAGTGTTTTAGTTCGAGACAACTTCACTATTGGCGTAATTACCAGATGTAAAACTCTCATTAGAAACATACAAACAATTTTTCCCATTAAAATTTTTAACAGATCATTACACAAGGAGTTCCTTTCCTAAAGACAAACACTAAGTTACTCCCTAAAATTATACCCATAGACTTTGCCCATCAAGCAGTCGGGTTTTAGTTAAGTGATGTGTGATCAGTGGGCTTCGGATAATTGTGCACTGAAAAACCTCAAAATGCAAATATGTTCTTAAAATCGCCATATGCATCCAAATATGCACTTAAATTTTCCTAAATATGTCCTTCGAAACTAGAAGTATAACACTAAAATGTATGGTTGTAAATAACGTGTTTTAAGAATACTTATTTAGTGTTTCCTTTACTTCTGATTGTTATACCTTTAAGAACAATTGTTTCACTAGCAGTTTTTAATTTTACAGCTATAGTTTTCTGTTACTACAATAGTTTCACCTGCAGTTTTTTCGGCGGCGGGAAGAGGGGAGTAAATAGGAGGGTCACTGCTTACTGTTCTACTTGATAACAGTGTACTGCTTTAAATGTTCAAGAACCTATGTCTAGATCTTATCTTGAAGAACATTTTCATATCGTACGAAACGATAGATGCATGTACGAAACGGTAGGTGTAATTTTGCAACATCGGACAAGCACGTACGTTCGGGATGCCGCCGTGAATTAAGGCGCTTAGTACCTCTTCGCTGAGTCGAGTTTTCCCCTATCTAATAACATTGGAACTGTTTTTCATGTTTTCCTCAGCAAGCAATAAACAAATCCTTACAAAAATTTGCATGGAGTCAGGTCGATAATAAAGGATTCATTATATGAACTTATAATTTTACTAAAAGCCTCCAATTAAGTTATTCATTCCCCCGTTTTTTTCATGTGAAGATTTGCAACAACGCATTGACGACACTGCGTTCTCTCTTCTAGCAGGTTGCGGCGAGTAATTGAGGATTACTTTGAAGTTTGAACACAGCTTCCCCCCCGTCAAGTATAGACAGTTATAAGCAATTAGAAGCGAACTGTCTCTATTCAATAAAGATACTTTTAATGTATACGAAAGCGAATGCCACTTTATTATTATTAGTAGTAGTAGTAGTAGTATTACTAGTAGTAGTAGCAGTAGTAGTAGTAGTAGTAGTAGCAGTAGTAGTAGTAGTAGTAGTAGTAGTAGTAGTAGTAGTAGTAGTAGTATTACATTTTCAAAACATGAAGAGACACCTTTCTTACTCCAGTGCCCATTCTATCTATATATGAGGTATTTATAATAAACTTCTATACTGGTAAAAGAAAAACTACTTTTATAGTGACGTATCTTCCTAAGAGAATTATTTGTATTTTATTTATTATATTTCAATTTAAAATAAAGTGTATGGTTTGTAACAACGAATAGTGCTCAAAATAGTACCTTATACCAGTTAACTTTAGATTTAGATCAAGCCTAATAATGGACAACAACACCAATATATATTGTATACATTTATTGGATCAAAAGATCCAATATATTTCAGACAAACATTTTCTTGTAGGCCTTATATCCCAAGAACTACATATACCGTACCCAAACTATGACTTAACTCAGTATGATGTGCTTATTGCGTAAAAAATACAAAAACTCGATTTAAGGACCGTTCAAAAATTTTGTGGACCCTGATCCACAAAATTCAATATATTTCATACAATCAAAAATTTTCTTGTATACCCCATATTTGACAATTACAAAGGGTATGGCCAAACCAAAACTTACAATTTACTCAGTATGATGTGCTTATTCCGTAAAAAATACAAAAACCCGATTTAGGGGCCATTCAAAAATTTTGTTGTCCCTGATCCAAAAAAATCAATATATTTCATCCATTCAAACATTTTCTTGTACGCCTTATATCTGGAGAACTACAGGTAGTGTAGCCAAACCCAAACTAACAATTTACTCAGTATGATGTGCTTATTCCGTAAAAAAATACGAAAACTCGATTTAGGAGCCCTTTGGATCAAAAGATCCAATATATTTCAGACAAACATTTTCTTGTAGGCCTTATATCCCAAGAACTACATATACCGTACCCAAACTATGACTTAACTCAGTATGATGTGCTTATTGCGTAAAAAATACAAAAACTCGATTTAAGGACCGTTCAAAAATTTTGTGGACCCTGATCCACAAAATTCAATATATTTCATACAATCAAAAATTTTCTTGTATACCCCATATTTGACAATTACAAAGGGTATGGCCAAACCAAAACTTACAATTTACTCAGTATGATGTGCTTATTCCGTAAAAAATACAAAAACCCTATTTAGGGGCCATTCAAAAATTTTGTTGTCCCTGATCCAAAAAAATCAATATATTTCATCCATTCAAACATTTTCTTGTACGCCTTATATCTGGAGAACTACAGGTAGTGTAGCCAAACCCAAACTAACAATTTACTCAGTATGATGTGCTTATTCCGTAAAAAAATACGAAAACTCGATTTAGGAGCCCTTGCTAACTTTTGTGGCCCCTGATCCAAAAACTAATTATTTGGCAAGATCGCAATCTTTTTATGCACATTTTGGATCATTTTTAAAATTCTTAGCCAAGATCGCTATCTTTTCATTCATTTTCTGGATTATTCCTAAAATTCTTGTTTTTATATATCTTTTATATTTATATAAAAGGTGATACAAAGAAAATTTAGGAAATCAATTGATCTGATTGAAGATTTGTTTAAATCTATTTTATAGAATCTTTTAGATTTGTTTAACTATATTCCTGTTAACTGCAGATTTTTTAAAAAGATCTCTTTTTAATCTATATTTGTATTCTTTATTTACTTACTCATGAAGTATATCTATAACTTTTGTCAATTTTTTAAAGATGCTTCTTAGATAAGTTTCGAGAGTTGTCCGCAAAATTTCGTTACCATCTTATTTGAACTACTTTTTAAAATGGAATGTGTACGTTTAGAGAACTTGTGGTTTGATTTTACAATGTACATAGTATAATATAACAAAAAATAGTTTTTATGTACTGTAACGCTATAATCTCACTTTAGTTTACCATATAGTATATTTGTCTTTCTTTTTTGTGTGAAAGTAACATTTGAAACCAAATTATTTCTTTTAAAATTTATGCATGAAATGAAAATTAAAAAAAAAAAAACAGACATACTCATTGTATAAATAAATGTGAAATGTTAGTGTTTTGTTTGATTTATTTGTATTGATTGAAGTCAATACTTCGAGCGTAACTTTGGCCACCTATCAACAAAATTAAAAAGTCGTAGACCAGTATAATTTAAGCAAGTTACGTACTTGATTTGAGACATAATTTTGGAGGGAAGAGTAGAAATTTTACTAATAACATTTTTTTATTTATTTTTTTTTAATCTCTTGTACTTTAATAACACAAATGTATGTAATTTGTATACACGCTTGCTTTACCGAAAGAAATGAATATTATTTGTTATTTAAAAAATATCAAATTTATCTTCTTTTTTTTTTCTTGCCTTAGCTTAAATATATTTCATACAGAATCTTCTTTCATCCAAATACATTAGTTGTAAATTAAAATTACATTGTTGCAGTTGAAACAATAATGAATAACAATGAAAAATAATTAGTATACAACAATATGGACACATTACTCTTGTTTTTAAAGTAAGAAAATCTCCTCCAGTGCTTTACCAGGAGGTATGGTTCCTAGTATTGAAGCTACATTACCTCTCTGCACCGCCATGCTTATTCTTTGAATTAGGAAGCTGGTTGCCCTTTCATCACCGGATAACTGTGTGATGCGTTTTCCTACTTCTTTTATAAAGTTTAGGCCTTCCCTTCCCCACGAGCCACCGGATTCAACTGCAACTGGTACGAATTGATATTTTTCCATAAGGTTGTTGTATTTTCTTCTTTTCTCTATCTCTTTCCGACCTGCTGCATTGCCCGCCTGGATTGAAGAGAAAGGAAGGTTGGAAGGCGCAAAAGTGTCTGTGCATGTGAAGTTTTTACATTGAAATGCTAAACATAAATACATTTTGGATCATTTTTAAAATTCTTAGCCAAGATCGCTATCTTTTCATTCATTTTCTGGATTATTCCTAAAATTCTTGTTTTTATATATCTTTTATATTTATATAAAAGGTGATACAAAGAAAATTTAGGAAATCAATTGTCCAAGGAATTAAGGACATCCCATCTGGTCTTTTTCCATCTGTTCTACTACAGCCATTTGGCTCCCTTATTGCCGGTACACCTGCGGAGATGAGTGCTCTCACAATGATGTCATTGCAGCTCGAGTGTCGAGGATGTCTACCTGTGCTTTTTATGCAGGAGAGACCATGTAGTCCTTTTTTGTCAACAGGATTTTTGCACGCTTGGCATTTATGGGGTTCGCAAATATCTGCTCCCAGTCTTAACGCAATTGCTATTCTAAAAGATTCATCATTCAGGTGAAGGCCTAGAGGACGTGAGGGCAAAGCTTTGAGCCAAGCACCTGCCTCAATGGACGATGCAGCGATCAGTCTGGCCTTGTCTTCTGGGTTGTCGGAAGACTGTAGTAAAAATGAAAAATTTGATTGTATGATAGGTTCTTCCCATGTGGATTGTTTAGCCCTGAAACTGAGGTCGGGTAAATCGGAGCCCACCAACAATGACCATGTAGACGAACAATCTTGAACTTCAGAATCCCAGTGGAGATTGTTGTTCTGTTGGAGAAGTGATTTTATTAGACATTGAGAGCCGTAGAATGATGCCAAGAAGGCGGGAATAGCCAAATCTAAGGCTCTTCGAATGCCTAATCCACCAAGATTAACTGGGAGAGATGCCTGAAGCCATGTGCTATCCTCAAGGACACAATTTAGGATAGACTCCAAACCAGATTTTATACTGTTGTCATATCTTTCTAGTAAATCCTCTTCTTTCCATGAAGGTGAACATCGCAGGAAATATAATAATCTTGGGATGGAAAATGATGTTCTTAGTAAGTAAAAGGCAGAATGAGCAGATATTGATGATAGACGTGAGAAATACATGTCTAACTGGTTAATCTTCTCAGTTAATAGAGTTCTTCTTGATTCAGCTGAGAGAGCAGCTCCAAGGAGGAAAGCGTTTGATGGCGACATTAATTGGATACCTGGAGCTACTTGGTTGTATGACGAAAACAGTGTGTGCTTTTGTTCATTTGTAGTTTCAAGAAAGCTGATTTCGCATTTCGAGAAATTTAGTTGCAGACCAATTGTAGCTGCCTGTGTGTTGATCATTTTCAATGTATTTAATACAATATCTGGATCTCCAGCTATTGCACCATCATCGAGGTACCAGATATTTAAGTCTGTCTTGATATTATTGACTATAGGCTGCAATGTTACGGCAAATAATGCTGGACCTAAAGGATCACCTTGTTGGACTCCTCTTTCTGATAAGATTATATCTTTGCCATAATATAAATTACTGGCTTCAGCATAGCTTTGGTGTACATAGGGATATATCGAAGGAAAATTTTGTTTGACGATAGATAGCATTGTATACCTGTCTATTTCATTGAATGTGTTCCTAAAATCTATTTTTAAGAAAGCTTTGGGCTTCTGATGATGGTATGAGTAATAGATACGTGCTGTATGTGCTGCCGCTTCCGCACCATGTTGAACGCCTACTCCAAGTTGGTGTGGAGCAAGGAATTGGAGTAGTGGTTGTTTAATCCTCCCACAGATAATCTTGGATGCAAGTCTCCTCCAAACATTCCCAATGGCAATGGGTCTGATACCGCCACTTTTCTTTGTCAAGGCTATTAAGGATGCCCCAAAGAAAATGGGTCTTACTTCTTTAGGAACATTACCTGATATAATCTTTGAAAGAAACTCACAAATGTTCTTAATTAGGCGATCTTTAGAATCTTGATTATTATATAGTATCAAATCCTTGATAATTGAAGGGCGCATGCTATCTAAACCACCAGCCGATCCTGAAGGAAAGGATTTCAGTGCTTTAAGAAATTCATTAGATGTGACGTTGTTAAGATCAGTGCTAAAATCATTTATATCAGGAGCTGTAAATGCATATGCATGTGTAGGATGTTTGGCTTTTAGGGCTTTCAATATGGTTGCATCTGTTGGAGCTAAAGTATCTTCGGAAATAAGAAGTCTGACTGCTCCATGTACATCTCCATCTGCGAGTTTATTTTCAATTATCTTGATAAATATGCTATTAGATGATTTGTCAGTTCTACGTTTCTGTTTATTTTTTTTTCAAAGATGTTTGGTTTGTTATATTGTCACTGGAGCTGCTTGACCAATTTTGGATTCTTTGTTTTACCCACGTTGTTAGGTTATTGGTTTTTACAGTATGTGGAGGCATACAAAGTATTACGTAGGGGAAGAGTAACAGATTCATCCAGGATTCCAAATTGTCAGAGTTTTTTTTATTTAACTTTTCCTGTATTTATGTTTAGCGTGGCCTTGTAAATTTTGTTTACTTTTTTTTTTTTTTTCAATGTAGAAACTTGCCTAGGGATTTTGGAGTACGCTCATAGATGATTAAATTGTGAATAGAGCTTCGGTGATATTTAGCATTTTCATTATACTGCTTGTTTATTTATTTTTCTAATAACTTCATTTACATAATGTTGTGGCTTGATGTAACAAAGTATTCCATCACATATTTTTATACTCATACGGTAATGTTTTAGTTTAATATGTATGGCATTGACAAATTGGTGTACTTCAACAAAAAAAGCCCTATATTTTAAAATGAAGCATGAAAAAATAATGTATAAAATTAAAATTATTCTGTTAATATGTGTTGTACTATTTATATATATGTTGTAGCTACAGATGAAATTTCACGTTCACCATCTGGAAATAAATATTTCTTATTTAGAATGCGTAAGTTACAAGGTTATTATTAGCAGGTAACACTAATAAGTCCCTATTCCCTGTTACCAAGAAATAAGTCCCTATTCATATTTCGAAAAGTAATAATAAGAAAATGACGTTTGTATCTACATTAGCAGTACATATTTCATTATGTATAGATGTTTTCTTGTGTGGTAAAAGAATCCATGATATTACACTTCACTTTCTCCTACAAATGTGCTCTGTTAGAAGGGTAATGTGTGGTCAGTTCTTCAGTTTCCCAATTGCCTTACGATACTGAAACAACACCGAAAAGTCTGTCATCACTAGGAATAAAATTCGACAGCATTCACGCTAAGAACACATTTGTGAAACAAAAAAAAGTTTATTTCTAAATTTCCTAAGTATATGGTAAAAATGAAATTATTATTATTTAGCATAAACATTCTATACTACTATTCACAGTTTCAAATACATATACACAGGCCGGTAGCCAGCCCAAAAATGTAGGGGGGCGGCTGAAGTTAGGGGAACCCGATCCAACCATATCATAGTTTATCACCATATTATAGTTGATTTGCAAGCCTACCGTGAAAAGTTTGGGGGCCAGCGAAAATTTAGGGGGGCGGTCCCCTAGACCCCCCTGGATACAGGCCTGCATATACATATATATAATTATTCCAAAATGCTATCTCCACTGGTTTATCTGTTTCCGTGAGGTTACAAAAGTCAAAGAGCGCTGGTGTTTTCAATGTGAAAACCCCATTGGTGTCGGCAGCGCGGCCAGTCTCCGGTCAGCGAAACACCGGCAAAGAGGAACCGATGTGGTGACCACAAATTTTAACTAAGTTACTAGTGCCAAGCTGCACTGATATTCCTTGTTCGTTACAATCTCTTGTTCCACAAATTTCATATTATTATTATTATTATTATTATTATTATTATTATTATTATTATTATTATTATTATTATTATTATTATTATTATTATTATTTCACACAGGAAATTTGAAAATGAAATGAAATCTGCAAGATTTACATCCCACAGTTATGCCGGTTAGGCTAAAGGAGACGGTGATGATAAGTAATGAATGCAATGGTGGAATGAAGAAAGTGGGATCAAACAGAAGAACCCCGAGAAAACCCATGCACACGGTGTTTGTCCACCACAAAGTTCACTTAGCGCGTGCTGGGATCAAACCAAAGACCTCATGCACCAGAGATGAACGTTCTACCACTGAGCCACCGCGGCCCCCACACTAGAGACCTGCACGGGCCGGGCCCAGCCCAAGGCCCGAAGCCCGGCCCGGCCCGCGGGCCGGGCTTGGGCGGGCCGACTCTGTTATTTCTTTGGGCCGGGCCGGGCTTGGGCGGGCCGACAATGTTATTTCTTCGGGCCGGGCCGGGCTTGGGCTGGCGGACACTGATTTCTCTTCGGGTTGGGCCGGGCTGGGGCCGATCAATTACAATTCTTTAATAATTATTGACTTTCGTTAAATTGGAATAAAGCCAAATGTTGAAGAAGTGTGTCCGTGAAAAATGTAACAAAGAATGCAATAGCTATTTACAGTTTCTGTTGCTTAGCGGCTCCACTTTCACTATAGAGGATTGCAGGCATTATGCAGTAAATTGAGCTCTGACCTTTACCTTCACTAAACCCAAACTATGACAAGAAGAGGTGGGAATGTTTTGCCTGTCGCAAAACAATATTGCCATCTTCACTTTATGCTAAAAATCAATTAAGTTAGATTTTTGCTACAGGGAATGGAGTTTTTGTTCTCTCGATGACAGGCAAAGTTCTAACAGTCAATAGTACCATTCGGAAGGCAAGCGTCAGGTTGTGAACCAAAGTTTAGAAAATGTTTCTGACTGTTAGATCAAATTTAGTACTAAATTTTGAGAATGATTCGGGCTCGAGCTAATTAAAAAAAAATATCGGGCCCGGGTCGGGCCAAAAACTTTTAAAATTTATCGGGCCCGGGCCGGGCTTGGGCCAAGAATTTTGAAAAACTTATCGGGCCGGGCCGGGCTCGGGCCGAAAATCTCCAAAACTTTTCGGGCCCGGGCTGGGCCGGGCCTAGGTACGTTCGGGCTGGATTGGGCTCGGGCCGAAAAATTCGGCCCGTGCAGGTCTCTACCCCACACAGGAAATTTATCTACTTTCACAATCGTCTGCTAATTTATCTTTGTATAACCAATCATCAGGTGTAAGACTGAAATACATGAAATGCAAGAGGCATCTTGCTACCTTTGAAAGTAACCACAAAAATTCCGAATGTGACTAGACGAATATACTAAAAGCAATAGGTTTAGCAAAGAAAATAAAGAAAAAATGAAATCTTTAAGTTTTACGTCCCACGGTTATGCCGGTTAGGCTAAAGGAGACGGTGATAATGAGAGATGAGTGAAATGGTGGAATGAAGAAAGTGGGAGGAAACGGGAGAACCCCGAGAAAACCCACGAGCACGGTGTTTGTCCACCACAAAGTTCACTTGGCGGGGGCTGGGATCGAACCCGGGACCCCAAGCACCAGAGGTGAACGCTCTACCACTGAGCCACCGCGCCCCCCACAAGAAAATAAAGAGTGACCACTCCTTCTCAGTGCCATAAATCTGTCCTCGAAAAAGACGAGAGGGCTAGAAAATTTAATTCCACAGATGTGATATGAACAGCGTTTAAAAACCTGTTTTAAATGGCTAGCCCGAATTTCCCTCACGCTGCTAACACAAACAGGGAGAAACAGAGATCGCACTGTTGCAAATCTTCACATGAAAAAATGGGGGGAATGAATAACTTAATTGGAGGCTTTTAGTAAAATTATAAGCTCATATAACGAATCCTTTATTATCGACCTATGCAAGGTTTTGTTTGCTGAGAAAAACACGAAAAGAGTTCCAATGTTATTAGATAGGGGAAAACTCGACTCAGCGAAGAGGTACCAACCACCTTAAATCAATTTGCTATGGAAAGGTGTAGCCGGAGTTCTTTTAAAACACATTTTCGAACTTTTCTGATACCTCTGTTCTTTCAACGAATGCTAAAAGTTGTTCGATCTTTTCACCTTTGCGAGACTCTTCTTCAAAGACAATCTCTTTGTTTCATTTTTTAAAATTGTCCTTGAAATCTACATGAAATTAAAGTGAATAAAAGCAAGTTCCTTTCTAGTGCTGTTAATACTAGGCCAAATGCGCTTCTTTTAATGTAAATTACGTCGTTTGCATCAAATTCTTTGATAAAATTACTTACTCTTTCAATATTACTGTATAGTAAGCTACGGAATTAAGCAAGTACCCCATCGCATTACGACAAAAGAAGGGGGAGAGAAATATTTCCAGCAAGTTCCTTAAACTTAGCTTGAGGACTAAGACCTTTCAGAAAAACTTCTTTGACAAAAGAAATCGCACTATTTACTTTGGGATAAAGTACGAACCACTTCAACTACACGATGAAGCCGGTGCACTACACAGGTTACATGGATCATTTTTGGGTATAAACCCTGAAGATCTGTTACAGCTTTTTTCATATAGGAAACTGCTTCTGTACATACCACTAACACCCGATCATAGGCAATTCCCGAACGTTATAAAAGACTCAAAGAGTCACTGAAAAAGGCTGGAATACTTAAATGGTTAACACTTTGCAGCACACGCAATGTAAGTAAATAGGAATTCCCCCTCTCTTCTTCAACACCGAGTACACCAAACACAAAATTTGCAACTTACCTTTGCTGAGAATCAGTGGTTTCATCCAAAGAAACCCAGATACTATTATTCGTTGCTTTCTTTCTTAACTCACTCAAAGTTTCACTGTACAACACTGAGGTGTAATTTTTTCTTAGGGTAGATACATCTGGTAATGACTGTTTAGTATATTGTTTTTAAAAATTCTGCAAATTACTTATTTTTGAGTTTTGCCATGAAATATTTGCTGACACCATAGCCCGACACAAATCTTCGCTGAACAGAGATCGGTGAGGTCCTGATTTATTAATTGATACTTTGACTAAAGTCTGCTGTTCCTTGCTTTGAATTTTCAGTTCCTTATTTTTTATATGCTTTGAAGTCATTAGATGTTGAGTTATTTGAAACATCTTTCCCGCGGTCACTGTAATTTCACAAAACTTACAAACTAACACTGATCCATGGGTAGTAAAGTATTCAAATTCTTTAACATACGCGTTTAACGTAGTGAGCGACGATTTCTTTTCTGCAATCTGATAGAGAACATAGCTAGCTTATTTACCCCTTCAAAACTGCTGGAATGATCTCATCAGTAGATAAAAGCAGGGCCGTAACTTGTGAGGGGGGGCAGGAGGGGCAATTGTTCCATCAGGGAATCTCCATACTGTTCGAGGAGGGCCCACTTGAAGACAATATTTTCTTACTCCATATACGATACGAACATGAAATTATAAATGAAGCATCAGACACGTTCACTATATTACATAAAAACAACGCACAAAAGATAAATAAAACAAAAATGAGTCGTGGGCCTAGGGGCCCTAGAAATAATATTTATTCGTATGGCTTCGAGATTTGTCAATATTATCCCCTTAATTAATTTTTCATGTATGGAACGGGCCCGGGGGTGTAACTAACGGCCTCGCAGACCTTGTCGTGCGGGAGGGCCCCACAGGCTTTGAGGGGCCATAAAGAGTAAGGTAGTAAGGTGGGGCCCAAGAATTAGAAAAACAACTTTTTCTAGGGGGCCCAAATACGCATATTAATGCTTGCCCCTCCAGAAAAAAATCTAAGTTACGGCGCTGGATAAAAGTGACCTCTGTTTGAACTGCATTGCATTGCACGGAATTCGAACAATGACATTTCGTAGCAGACGCAAGATCACTGAACCAGATAAAAAATCTGTGCAAAAAGAGATTTCCTTTCCAATAGGACCGATGACATTTAATCTAAAGATTAGCCTCGAGCGTGCATGTCAGTGGGCCCGGGACTTGACAAGGGTAGCATCGAAGGCGTTGCCTGTCGTTTATTCCACTCACTTTTTCCACTCACTTTTTTATTTTCAAATATTGATCATAAGCATTATTCTTCCCGCAAGAAGCCGGGTACTTCTGCCAGCATAGATATAAACTGAATAAATAAACAATTATTACAACCAAATATATACAGGGTGTTTCAGATAAAACGTCCAGTGCTTATAAATCCGAAACGGCTGAGAATAAAAAGATGAAACAAAAACTGAGATAGAAAAATGTCATAGGCCGCATCACATGGTGTTGTTGTGGTGACTCCCAGGGCCCTCCTTCAAGGGGGCTCAGGGGCTAACTTCAAATTTTCAAATAGGAACATGTATTCAATCATACCTCATTCAATAGTACTTGAAAAACGAAACAACTTTTGTAGGAAACAATTTTCGATTTGGGCCACCGTTTTTAAATGGCCGCAAAAAGTGGATCCTATATCAGATAAAACGTCCAGTGCTTATAAATCCGAAATGGTTGAGAATAAAATGATGAAACAAAAACTGAGATAGGAAAATGTCATAGGGTGCATCACATGGTGTTGTCGTGGTGACCCACAGGACCCTTCTTCAAGGGGGCCCAGGGGCCAACTTCAAATTTTCAAATGGGAACATGTATTGAATCATACCTCATTCAATAGTCCTTGAAATACGAAACAACTTTTGTAGGAAACAATTTTCGATTTGGGGTACCGTTTTCAAAATGGCCGCAAAAAGTCCTGTATCAGTTTGAAGTTGACACCTGGGCCACCTTCACGGAGTTTCCTGAGGGTCACTACAACAACTCCACTTGATATGCTTTATCATCGTTTTTATCTCAGTTTTTGTTTCATCTCTCTATTCTCAGCCGTTTCTGATTTAGACCTATAAGCACTGGACGTTTTATCTGATACAGGACACTTTTTGCGACCATTTTGAAAACGGTGGCCCAGATCGAAAATTGTTTCCTACAAAAGTTGTTTCGTTTTTCAAGTACTATTGAATGAGGTATGATTCAATACATGTTTCTATTTGAAAATTTGAAGTTGGCCCCTGGGCCCCCTTGAAGGAGGGCCCTGGGAGTCACCACAACAACACCATGTGATGCGGCCTATGACATTTTCCTATCTCAGTTTTTGTTTCATCTTTTTATTCTCAGCCGTTTTGGATTTATAAGCACTGGATGTTTTATCTGAAACACCCTGTATACAAGGATGAATCACAAATCTTGCAATAACCTGATACATTTCATATTTGCATTTATTACTGCACAATGACAACAGATTAACATTGAAACTACAACCCTTCGTGTTGAACTGTGTGTAGCCACCTTCTTACCAGTTCCACCCACTGGTGCCTGAAGGGGAATTTATTTTACTTACTTTAGACTGTATTGGTTATATTGCATCTATATGTAAATATTAATTTCTTGGCACATGAATCCGAGTACATCAATATTGTACATTGAAAACAGCATAAAAACATGCAAACAATAGACAAGTAATGTCAGCAGAAGTACAGTAGTAATAATGGATTTACTCAGCTTAAATATTCATAACACTCGCTTTGTTACTATCTGCACGGTAGTCACCCCACCAATTGTAAGAAGTATTGCTTCTGACTTTCATCTTTCGTCGACACTTTATTATATTCCTGAATTAATTTGACATCACATTTGGCAATATCATTGATCATAAGAAAGTTTGAAATCAAATCGAATGATTTCTTATAACCTTCGTTTGTTTCTCAGACATCAGGGTCGATTTCGAATTCAGTTGAAAGTTGGAACATTGCAAAAAGTTCACTGTCTAGAGAGTAACGAATTGACTCAAATCTATGGTAATTACTGCGTCAATGCCATCCAAACGTAGGACAAGCTTCTTGTTACAAGCTTCTTCGGATACATCACATTACTTCATTGCTTTAACTATGTTCACTCTGATTTCTTTGAGTACACACTTATCAAATAAAGAAATGCCAATGATTTCGCGTGACAGGTACCACAGTTGGCCACAAAACTTACACAGTGCAGTCTGGGAGATGGCTTGGTCCAGATATTTCTCTCATTTCTTTAAAAATTGGAAATCACTGTATTTTGCAGCAACAGCATTGATGCATATGAACCAGGCTTCGACGTACAGGCTAACAAGGAACACACAAATGTCTGGTGGGGATTTCTCTTCAACACTTGAAAGAAGGAACTTTTTTCGGAACATGAATATCTTCAAATTGTAGATGGCTTTTGACATCCATCTCGCATGATGTAAGACACCTGGATAGTGGAATGTACCTCCCAAAAATATTATGATGAGCTCCAAGAATTATTTGAAATCATCCCTACATGATTGTTGTGTGAGAGTACTGAAAGTAAAGTGAAGCACATTATGACGAGTATTCTGAACACACGATTGCACAAAACTGTCCTTCACTCCACGTTCATATTTTGTTAAGTCAAATGTTGCCCATTGTTATTTGAACTTCTTGAATAAATGCACGTCTGGACCTGATGTCGGCAATTGAAGTTTCGTACCTTAACACCAATTTGTAAATATGAGTTAAGTAAAGCATCTCTTGTCCGATAAGTTGTTTCAGCTGAAATCAGGCGCCTTTAACGCGTCCAGTGTTGGAGACCGTTGTGACGCAACATAACCCTTCCTCTTTGTTTGTGACGCCCCATTCATTTAATATGTCAAACACTGCCTCCGCTTGATGTTTACCTGTACCACTGTTCAGTTTCGGAACACCAAGCAGTGTGTTTTCCCACCAAATGCCACTGCGATTGTTAATCTGTTTACATTTACGTGTGCACTTGCTTTAGGAAGAAGTTTAATATCCCAATACACAATGATAGATATCACATTGTTTAAATGAGATTGGTCCTCAATGTCCTGGGTCTTTCTCTTCCTAAATTCTTGCCTTAAACGCCTTATGGATGATCTACTTAAAATCAATGTTCGCGGACTGTAGTATAGTGCCTCAACAGTTTCTGTTATCACGTAAATGGCATCCCTATCGCTGATTCTGCACTTATCGAGAGCTGTAATGAAATGTGTCGTTCTTCTGCTCCTCGAAGGTGTTGATTGAACAAAATCAGCATCATTTTCAGCCACCTCCAGTGTGTCTTCATATTCATCTGCGCTAGAGGACATGCGACTGTGGAAGATGTACCTTCAAAATAATAATAATAATAAATTGCATTACCAAAAATGTACTTGCAAAATAATAATAATATTACTAGCTGAGATGCCCGCTCTTCGTACAGGGACAAAAGATTTATGGAGAACATGTTTACATATTTCTGAGAAACCCCTTGACGCGCCGTGAAGTAAACGCCATCGGCTGACACTATACATTTGACACTAATGTTGGTCATATTTTATTTTTTACAAGTGTCTCTGAACCCCCTTTGCGACGCCCCTAATTAGAAATTAAAGAAAAAAAGTTCGTCTTGCATTTGGGCCTGGGACAAGGTACACATCACCAAAATTTGGTAACTCTGGGTCCATTCGTTTGGCCCTCAGAAACACAGACAGACAGACACACAAACTCTTTATTTTATTTATACAGGATGACCCAAAAGTAGGTATACAGTACCGTAGTGATCAGCTCATTGCATTTTATATCATTTCTTATTGTTATCCATCGGATAGACTTAGTTTCTTTATTATTTGTCTTAATATCTTTTTTTTTTTTTTTACTTATATCTTAAGCTCGGAACACCCAAAGTAAATACATCTATAAACTAGAATGTTATACTTGATCAGTGCAGGTGTGTAAACCTACTTTTGGACCACCCTGTATTGATTAATAATAATAATAATAATAAATAGCATTATCAATTTTTTTCAAGTGCAATTTTAGGGCCGTGAAATAAAAAAAACATCTGAGTAACTGTTTATTTTTCTTGAACGTTTGACAAATACAATTTAGCAGTAACGAAATATTATACAGTACACTTACCAGAGTATAGAATGCTTTTATGTAATTTGTGCTGTTACATTATTTTTATTTCAATAAGTTATAGAAATTTAAAAAAAATTGCAAAGGACTCTATTTTATATAATACAAATATAAAAATATTACTGTAGCATAAGTAATATACCATTTATATTTAAGCAATGGAGTAGTCCGAAATTGTTTTTGAGATGGTTACCAGTAAGTAGTATAAGAATTAACCCCAAAACCACTTTAAAAGATTAAGAACACCCCACTCTAAGTTACAATATTTTGCCTAAGAAGGTTACAAGGTACAATACGTATTTTGCTCCATTCTAAGGTGTGTCAACTTCATTACCTCTCTCCCCCCACTTCGCCACTATGTGACTATGCCACTGAACTCTGGTGCATGGATCCTTGGTTCGATCCCAGCTCGCGCCAATTGAACTTTGTAGTGGACAAACACCGTGTGCATGGGTTTCCCCGGGGTTCTCCCGTTTCCTCCTACTTCCTTTATTTCACCATTTCATTCATTTCTCATCATCACCGTCTCCTTTAACCTAGTCGGCATAATCGTGGGACGTAAAACTAAAATATTTCATTTCATTTCATTATGGCCACTGTGTCTATGTAGCAAGAGGAATGGAAAATATATTACCTTGTTCCACTTCCGTATAAGCCCTTTTTCTGCTTTCTTCAAACATCTGAAGTCTATCTGCTACACTCCTCTAGATATCTGTTCCCATCATGCATCCAGGTCTTCCTTTCTGTCTTTGCAATTGTAAAAATAACCTGTCTTCTTCAAGGGAAATCAAAGATAACGCTTCCGCATGCGCAATATCAAACAGATCGTCAAGCGCATCTACCAACTTTGTTACATGGTCTTGTCTGTGATGCACATCTTTAGTATTTTTGAATGTTTCTCCAAACTTGGTATAATTTTCCTAATTTTGAAACGCAATGCTGTTCATCACGAATGGGAATATAGACTTTGCGCCAAAACACTGTAGTTTGTTGAATAACCAGCTCAGCACTTTCACGTAAGTTCAGCTTAACATTTCGTAGATTGTAGAAAAAGACACAGAGAACTTGTCGATTTGAAGGTAGCGTGCTTCCAACAATTTGGTTTGATAACTAGGCAACCAAAATGCATATTATCCTGTGATCGGAGATGGAAACTACTTGAATATGATAACGCCATTTCAGTTAAATAACCACGCACAACAAACGACAACCTGCAACAATTGGCAACGATTGGTACGATAAAACACATACCTCACTGAGCAGTACCGTGTCGCCAGGCGGTCCCACGCGACTAGACAGCAGCTTCTAAAATTAGACATAATTTTCCCAAATGCACGATGAACGAAAGACATATTTTTACCCTCCCATGTCTGAGGAATACAGAAAGTTCGAATTTCGATGTCATAGTTAAAATTTCACTGAGTAATACGTTATTTTCTGTAATTTCTGAATCATGATATCCTAATCAGTTGATGAGAAAAAGAGATCAAACTTTAAGAGGATTGTGGCACCAGTTAACATTATTCAACTGATGTACTTTTTTCTTACTTATTACAGAAGTTAAATGGAACAAAACTGTGGGGTGAGAGAAGAGATAATCTGCAATTAATCTTTTACCATTTTATTATTTATTAATCTTTTAAGATCTGAAACGAGATCTTAAAGACGAAATATGTCAAAAATGATCAAGAGCGGACTATAATCCTTTCTGCACTTAACGGGGCATATATATCTGATCTTTGGATATTTTTTTTAATAAAACGTTAGTATTATTGTTGAATATACTGTATCTCGGTTATATGAAGTTCTCTACTAAAATGATAAAAAACACAATAATTCAACTAACTCTCTAAGTAACTCTATGGCCTATGGAACCCGGAGGTTCAATGCCGCGTTCACAAAAGCTCTCCACTCACTTCTGTCCTTAGCTAACTGCATCCACTTTCTACTTTGTATTCCAATCTCTGCGAGATCCATCTCAATATTGTGCTCCTATCTGCGCCTAGGTCTTTCTAATAGTTGTTTTCCTATTAGTCTTCCAGTCAAGACTTTGAAAGCGTTTCTACTTTCTTCCATTCTAGCTACATGACCTGCTCACCTAAGCCTCCTAGACTTGACGACCCTAACAATGTTGTGTAAACTGTATAAATTATGTAGTTCCTCGGTATGAAGTTTCCGCCATTCCCAATTCCCGTTTCTCTTGGGTCCGAATATTCGTATCAGGATCTTGTTCTCGAACACTTTCAGTTTATGTTCTTCCCTCCATGTTTCGCAACCATACAGAACAACAGGCATGATTATCGTTTTGTATATTTTAAGCTTCAGATTCCTCGACAGAATTCCTGACGACAAGAGATTTTGAACCGAATAGTAACACGAATTTCCTGCTTTTAGTCGACATTTAATTTCTTCGTGAATATGATTTTCGTCTGTTAATATTGATCCTAGATATTTGAAACTATCTACTTTATCAAAAGTATTATTTAATATTTTAACGCATCCATAATTTGCCATATTACGGTCCCGACGCACTTCCATGCATTTAGTTTTCTCTGCATTTACTTCTAAGCCCATGTCCCTGCAAGCGTTTAACAAGATCTCTGCATTTCTTTCTATTGTTCTCCTATCATCCCCTATTAAATTTACATCATCAGCATATGCCATAACCTGGTGAATATCGTTCAACTCTAGGCCCTGGTTGCTATCTTTGATTTTCTTATAGCGTATTCCAGAACAAAGTTAAATAATAATGGCGACAACGCATCTCCTTGTTTCAGGCCTTTTTCGACGTGAAAGCTGGTGGACAAAAATTTTCCTACCTGGACTTTACTTTGGGATTCATTTAAACAAATCTTAATTAATCTAATTAGCTTTCTCGGTATTTCAAGTTCTGTAAGAACGTTGTATAATGTTTCTCTCCTAACCGAATCGTACGCCTTTCTAAAATCAATAAATAGTTGATGTACCAGGGTATTGTATTCTCACTTCTTTTCGAATATTTGGCGAATGGTAAATATTTGGTCGATAGTTGATCGATTTCGTCTAAATCCGCACTGATAATCTCCAACAATTTCATCTGCGTATGGGTCAATCTTGCTAATAGAATATTTGAAATTATTTTATAGGATGTTGAGAGGAAGAGAAATGCCTCTGTAATTATTACAGTCAGTTTTGTCGCCTTTCTTGTGAATTGGAACAATGATTGATTCTTTCCACTCTTGTGGCAATTCTTCCTTGTTCCAGATAAGGAGAATGAGTTTGTGTATCTTGTTCCTCAATTTTTCGCCTCCAGCTAAAATTTACTCAGCCGGAATTTCATCTACACCCAGAGATTTGTGTTTCTTTAATTTCTATATAGCGGTTTCTACTTCTATTCGGTTGGGTTCTGAAATATACGGTTCTGCGGTGTGTATCTCCTTTTTTCCACGCACACTAGTTTTTGGTTGCGTGTTAAGGAAATCATCAAAGAAATCTTTCCATCTATTTAAGATGCTATCCGTATCAGTGAGAACTGTTCCGTCAGCTTTCTTTAATATATAAGCACGAGGTTGATAGCCTTTCTTAAATTCGCTGATCCCCTTATACACGTCCCGGATGTTTTTATTTTTACTATTACCTTCAAGTTCCTTAATTTTAGCTTTCAGAAAATCACGTTTCTTTGTTCTAAAAGTTTTGGAAGTTTCCCGCCTGAAATCTGCGAAATTTTGTGTAGTTATTTCATTCGGATTTTGTAGCCAGCGTAATTTTGCCTGTTTTCTCTTCTCTGCTAGTTTAATGCATTCCTGGTCGACCCATGGTTTGTTCCTACGTATTTCAGGGTGTCCCAATTTTTCTTTTGCTGAAATTTTAATGCTATCTCTAATTTCAATCCAGGTATTCTCAACACTAGTGCACTGCGAATCTTCTAATGCCGAGAATCGATTCGAAACTTCAATCTGGTATTCCTCTCTTACCTGGCTTTCTTCTAATTTCTTTAAATTGAATCTCTCCGTTTTCGGACAATGAATATTACCTTTATTCAACAATAATCTTTCTTGTATTATGGCTGCTACCAGGTAGTGATCAGTGTCACAATCAGCCCCTCTAAACGACCGGACATCAATTATGCTAGATTGCCTTCTTCTATCTACTAAAACGTGATCAATTTGATTATATGAAAGGCAAATACGTTAATTCAACTGTAACGAGGATAGCTTCTGCTTGTCATATTGAAGTTTCTTGTCATCTTATTAATCGAAAATTCGATAAATAAATTGATTATTAATATAATAAATTACGACATTAATATACTGTATGCATCGAAATTTGATCGGTTTAGCTGCATTAATATTTGTTTATATTGAACTATTGTTTCATTAAAAAAAAAGTCTTAAACTTGAGGTATGTAATAGGGATGGCCACATTTTTTCGAAAAATACCTTTTCTAAAAATGAATTTTTCGAAAACGAAAAACGAAAAATTTTTCAAAAAATGAAAAACGAATTTTTTTTCGAAAAAACGAAAAACGAAAAATTTTTCGAAAAACGGAAAACGAAAATCTTTTTGAAAAACTAAAAACGAAAATTTTTTTGGAAAACGAGAAACAAAACATTTTTCGAAAGACGAAAAACGAAAAATTTTTCGAGAAACGGAAAATAATTTAACTAAAACAAACTGAATTCATTTCATTTGTTAGTAGTTCCAAACTATAGTATACTATGCATACGTATAGTAAGTCTTATAGAACGGCTATGTTCATCTGTCCGTCTATCCATGGTTCGTCTGTCGGCTGGCATCAGAGCAAGAACGGCAAGAAATAGCGAGAAGCATAGGTTTGCAACACGAATAGGTTCATCTAATGCATTTGACTTTAATCCAGAAGTAGTAGAGATCTATCGCTTTCTGCTACTTGTTGATCACCACAGAACACAAACTTTAATATATAGAAAGACGCGGTTTTCCAGAACCAATTCAGTGTCCCAAGAATACATTCAATGTTCGCCCGTATTACACTTGCAGATTAAGCTATGCATAAATGTCGGAAGTCTACAATGGCTTTGTCCGTCTGTCTGTCGACAGGTGTCAGAGCAAAACCAGTAACAGATATTGAGAAGTCGTTTCTTGCGGTCGATTTAGAGCCCCTAAATTAGGTTTGATCTCCTCCACTAACCCTCCATTCAAACCGTAAGTGGTTCAAATACCCTTTTTTGTTTTTAATTTTTATCGCTATAGAACGAAGAAAGTAATAGATAGCGAGAAACGATTAATTGCAAACAATTTAGCGTCTTAAGACAACATATAATTATCCACAACATTCAATCAAAACCAGAAATTGTTTATATTTACTATTATTTCCGGTTTCAATACTGAATTACGACATATCGAGATGTAGATTTTTGCAATCGATTCAGCTACCAAGAAATAGGTCTATCTTTTCCATTATTCCTCTATTCAGATCGGAAGCTGTTTAAAATAACCATTTTCGGTTTCAACATTGATCGATATAGAACAAAATTAGTAATAGATAGCCACAAATGTTTTTTTTTTTTTTAATCGAATCAATACAGCGTCTCAAGAGTATATAAGCTATATATCATTTCAACGCACAATACTATCGAAACCGAAAGTGGCTGGATTTACTAGTATATTCGTTTCAATACTGATTTTTATAAAGCAAAAACTTGGAGAAATCGTGATGCGGTTTTTCGCGATCCACTAAGCATTCTAAGAATAGGCTCTACCTTCTCCCTTGATCTCTATTCACACCAAAGTGGTTCAAATTAACGATTAAAAGTTTCAACAATTATCGCCACAGAACAAAATTGGTAATAGATAGTGACAAGTGGTTCACCTACAACCGAGTCAGGGTCTCAAGAAGTAATACCATTACAATCCGCAACACTCTACATAGGCAGAAATGGTTGATGTTTACTATTTTTGATTTTATAGGTAATACTAATTTTTATAGAGCAACATCGATGAGAGATATCGAGATGCATTTTTTTTTAAATCAATCCAGCATCCCAAGAATAGATTCCACCTTCTTCGTTAACACTTTATTTGAACCGAAAGTGTTCAAATTAACCATTTCCGGTTTTAACACTTGTCGCGATAAAACAAAAATTGTAATAGATAGCGACAAGCAATTTTCTGGAATCAATTCAGGGTTTTAAGAGAACATATCATCATAACCTGCTTCACTCTTTTGTAACCGGGAAATGCTTGAAATTTACTACTACTTTCGGTTCCAATACTTATATTTATAGAGCAAAAACTATAAAAGATATCGAGAAGAGGTTTTTCTGAAATCGATTTAGCGTCCTAAGAATAGATTCCATCTCCTCCCTTAACCCTTTATTGAAGCCGGAAGTGGTTCATATAAACCATTCCTGCTTTCAATCTTTATCGCCATAAAACAAAAACGGTAAGTGATAGCTAATAATGGCTTTTTGACACGGCTACTTGTTGTACTGAAGTTTGAGTATTCAATTCGCATAGATTGGAAGTCTACCGTAGTTTTACACTGTGAAACGAAACTCACTTGTTTCTCTACAAAAACAGGAAGTAGGGAAAATGTATCACAACCAGGGGCGTATCCAGGGGGGCGATCGCACCCCCAGAAGAGGACACTTTCTTATTTTATATATAAACTAGCCTTTGGCCAGCTGGGGGCTTCGCCCCAGACCCCCGTATTTGCTCGGCCTACGGCCTCGCATGTCATGTGTTCCTGCATTTATTCTTAATGTTTCCTTAAATCGGCCCAACATCCCCAGATCTCATATATATCATCCTTTGCTCCTTAATACTCTGCTTAATAACTCACAGTTTATTTTTTTATAGTAACCTTTGTTTTGTCAACCACAATTTATCGACTTATTATATAATGAATGATAATGTTGGATTCTTATTTTCAGAGGTTTTACAAATATAAAGCAACTGTAACAAACACGTTTCGTAATACCCGTTTCAAAAATCCCCTAAAAACTAAAACTATTCACTTTTGGCAATTTTCCTTTGACATGCCAAATTTAATCATTGTAATCCTAAAGAAATTGCCCAATAATTTTGAGATATAAAAGTAGTTCCTATAAATAAACCCCACCAGAGTTGGAATTTTTTATTTCTTTTAATTTATAAAGGTAAACAAGAAAGTTCTTTCGCTTTTGTGGAAGTCTGTGTTCAATTGGACCTCCCACCGTGAGTTGAATGCGAATGAGGATAAGACGAATGTCAGCTGTTGTTCTGCGTATGTGCAGCATACTAACTGGTTATGGTAGTTCACTTACATTGTGAACTTGCGTAAGAACAGAGTGAATGAGACCTCCACAGAGCGTCATAAGGGCGTGTATGCAATATGAGTTCAAAGTGGGGACAAAGGCAGCTGCAGCGGAGCGGAATTCTACCGACTTTTTTTTTTCTATCTCAACTATCTGAAAGATAAGATTTTGTATCCCAAGAAAACGCCCATTTAAATAGCATAGGAATTTCTTCATCCCCTTTCGACCCCTGAAAATTTTTTTAAAAAATTCACTTTTGGCAATTTTTGCACTGTTAGTTCTCAAAGGCTACAATCATACCAAATTTCATCATTCTAATCATACCGGAAGTGCCTAAACATTTTAGGGTGTAGAAGACGTCCCACATAAATAACATGCGAAAGATTTTTTCAGTTCTCCATAAAACCGATCTACGGTTGCAAATTTTCATTTCTGATGATTCACTTAGGTAAAGCTAACGAAAACGTACAAGCATACCGAATTTCAAGCTTTTATTCCAATTCAAATTACCTAAAACATAAGATTATACGTCAAAAAAGGTCCATTTAAATAACATGGGGAAATTCTTCATTCCCTCTTTAGAACCCCTAAATATTAAAAATATTCACTTCTGGCATTTTTCTGTGGGTTTGTCCCGAAAAGCCACAATCATGTCAAATTTAATCATTTTAGCCCTACAGGAAGTGCTCAATAATTTGGGACTGTAAAAGATGTCTCATATAAATAACATGGAAAGATTTTTCAGTTCCCTATAAAACCACTCTAAAGTCGGAATTTTCTACTTTTGGCAATTTTTCTGTCGGTTAGTCCTGGAAGGCTACAATCATGCCAAATTTCATCATTCTAATCTTGCCGGAAGTGAATAAACATTTTGGGGTATAGAAGACGTCCCATATAAATAACATTGGAAAGATTTTTCACTTCCCCATAAAACCACTTTACGGTTAGAAATTTTCATTTCTGATGATTCACTTAGGTAAAGCTAACAAAAACGTACAAGCATACCGAATTTGAAGCTTTTATTCCAATTCTAAGTACCTAAAACATGAGATTATACGTCCAGAAAAAGTCTCATTTAAATAACATGGGGAAATTCTTCATTCCCTCTTTAGACCTCCTAAAAATTGAAAATATTCACTTTTGGCAATTTTCCTGTGGGTTTGTCCCGAAAAGCTATAATCATGTCAAATTTAATCATTGTAGCCCTGCAGGAAGTGCTCAATAATTTGAGGGTGTTAAAGGTGTCCCATATAAATAACATGGGAAAGATTTTTCAGTTCCCTATAAAACCACTCTAAAATTGGAATTTTTTACTTTTGGCAATTTTTCTGTCGGTTAGTTCTCGAAGGCTACAATCATGCCAAATTTCATCATTCTAATCTTGCCGGAAGTGAATAAACATTTTGGGGTATAGAAGACGTCCCATATAAATAACATTGGAAAGATTTTTCACTTACCCATAAAACCACTTTACAGTTAGAAATTTTCATTTCTGATGATTCACTTAGGTAAAGCTAACAAAAACGTACAAGCATACCGGATTTGAAGCTTTTATTCCAATTCTAAGTACCTAAAACATGAGATTATATGTCCAGAAAAAGTCTCATTTAAATAACATGGGGAAATTCTTCATCCCCTCTTTAGACCCTCTAAAAATTGAAAATATTCCCTTTTGGCAATTTTCCTGTGGGTTTGTCCCGAAAAGCTATAATCATGTGAAATTTAATCATTGTAGCCCTGCAGGAAGTGCTCAATAATTTGAGGGTGTTAAAGGTGTCCCATATAAATAACATAGGAAAGATTTTTCAGTTCCCTATAAAACCACTCTAAAGTTCGAATTCTTTACTTTTGGCAATTTTTCTGTCGGTTAGTTCTCGAAGGCTATAATGATGCCAAATTTCATCATCCTAATCAAGCCAGAAGTGAATAAACATTTTGGGGTATAGAAGACGTCCCATATAAATAACATTGGAAAGACTTTTCACTTCCCCATAAAACCACTTTACAGTTAGAAATTTTCATTTCTGATGATTCACTTAGGTAAAGCTAACGAAAACGTATAAGCATACCGAATTTGAAGTTTTTATTCCAATTCTAAGTACCTAAAACATGAGATTATATGTCCAGAAAAAGTCTCATTTAAATAACATGGGGAAATTTTTCATCCCCTCTTTAGACCCTCTAAAAATTAAAAATATTCACTTTTGGCAATTTTCCTGTGGGTTTGTCCCGAAAAGCTATAATCATGTCAAATTTAATCATTGTAGCCCTGCAGGAAGTGCTCAATAATTTGAGGGTGTAAAAGGTGTCCCATTTAAATAACATGGGAAAGATTTTTCAGTTCCCTATAAAACCACTCTAAGGTCGGAATTTTTTACTTGTACTGATTTACTCAGGTAGTGCTTACGAAAATGTGTAAGCATATCGAATTTCAAGTTTCTATTCCAATTCTAAGTACCTAAAACATGAGATTATAAGTCCAAAAATGGTCCATTTAAATAACATGGGGAAATTTTTCATCCCCTCTTTAGACCCCCTAAAAATTAAAAATATTCACTTTTGACAATTTTCCTGTGGGTTAGTTCCGGAAAGCTACAATCATGCCAAATTTAATCATTGTAGCCCTACAGGAAGTGCTCAATAATTTATGTCAGCTCATGTAGTTTTATATATAGTTAGGAAGGATAAAACCAATCCCAGAGTTTGGAGCTCTTAAAAGCAGTATTATAACCAACCGCCACCCAGAAGTCCGTCCTTGATCCGCCCCTGATCGCAACTTCCGGTTTCAGTATTGAACACCATAGAGCGAAAATAATAAGAGATAACGATATATATATATATATATATATATATATATATATATATATGAATCCAGGATTCGAAGAGTGTCATCTCCATCGCTATCCCTCTATGTAAACCGGAAATTGTGAGAACTACCATTTCCGGTCTCATAGTAAAGAAAAAACAATAGCCGGAAGCAGTTTTGATATGAATTCTGTGCCACAATCGTAGTTTCCATCTCTAAGTTTAATTCAACTGAAAGTGATAAATACTTACTATATCTCTGGTTACAATATTTTTTTCTCATAGAACAAGAGAGGTACTAGGAAGCGACAAATGTTTCTTTTAAATATATAATTTCCTAATTTCAAGAAAAGATTTCAAGTACTGCTCACTGATCTAGTGGCTAGTGCGTATTCCTTTGATGCACAGGGTCCCAAGTGGGAAAACATTGAACGTGTTATGGTGGTTCGGATTCCACTTTAAAATGTAGGTCCACGTCTTGTATAGTATCGCTCGATACTGAAAAGAGACGCTGAACTTCAACAAACAACCAAATAAAAAATATTTCATCTTAGTAGTATTCTTCTGCTGAAGTTAGTAGCAGTGTAAAAACTAATAGGAAAACGAAGACCCACCTATTTAAAATTTGAACTCTCGTTTGATATTATTATAGTCAGATACTTAATTCTTTGTCCTACCGTATATAAAATATCTTTAGAACAAATAAACTATTCAATAGTATTAAAATGCCTATTTTTGAAAGCAATCAAATTGTTTTTGATACTGACTTAATTAGTTATAGAAAATAAGAGAAATGAATGGGAGATCTTAGTGAGCAGTCTTTAGAATCAGTATCAGTACATATAATCACTTCATGTTTCATATTTTGTTAAAATCAATTGTTAGTAGTTAATTTATTACAGAGTTGTCTGATACTATCACGATCAGTTTATACAGGACCCTTCTATTTGTTAGTCTTTTTTTACATTATAAAATATATTGTCGGGTGAACTGCTGTATCGCCGGACCAATTTTAAGAAATTTATTTAGGGTCAATTGGAGAATTTATTTAAGTTTATGAGGAAGAGTGATTGAAAGTCAGGTAAGGGGAATAGTAAAAGCTCAGAAAGTAATTGTATTTGCTGGTTGTGTTTGATGCTGTAAGCGGCACTGTATGTGGAGGCGGATGGACTATTTCGCGGAGAGGTACACTTGTTTTACTATACGGATCCATAGATTGTAAAATGTACAAAAAAATTTGGGCAAATCTTTAATTTGCCCATTTCATGTCGAGAACAGAATCCAACCAACCCCTGCGGGGCTTCTAACCCGTTCCTACTACTACTACTACTAATACCCCTACTCCTACTCTTTCTCCTCCTACTACTGCTATTCCTACTCCTACTACTACTTATACTACGGATCCGTATAGTAAAACTACTCACCTAATAACATAATCTAACGTAACTTAATGTAATCCAACCAAATATAACCGAATGCAGTATATTTTGTTCCATTTTTTTTCAAATTGGCCCGGCGATACAGCAGTAATGCCATATTGTCGATACATTAATAATCACTATTAGTAAATAATTATTTTTTGATATTCTGTAAAATATAAATTTTACACTGCTTACCTTTGTGGATTATTATTTCTAATTTATATCCCTCAAGAACCGAGAATTATAGGTTTGTGCATCACAATATTTCGTGCTGAGCTCGCACGCGTACCAGACTCCTTATAGTCTATGATCATATCAACTTTGGCTAATATAGGATGAGTTTAACGCATTTTAATGAAATTTCTTGATTTTACTAAGTTCAAGTCCAAATTTTCTGGACAGTAATTTGAGAAAAAAAATATTGCTACCAGCTAGTCAGAGCATCAATGCAACTGTGCTGTCAGCAGTTGAGCCGTGTTCAAGAAAAAACTCACGACTCTGGAGCCAGTACTTCAGAATCGCAAAGGGGTCCTCCTGTTACAGGACAACGCTAAGCCCCACGTGGCTAGGATGACCCGGGACACCATTCTACACTTTGGATGGGAAACACTATTGCATCCGCCATACTCCCCGTACATTGCAACGTCCGATTATCACCTGTTCCATTTCTTGGACAATCAGCTTAGAGGACACCAGTTCAAATCCCTAGTAGAGTCGCAAACTGCACTTGATACCTTGTTCGCTTCACGGCCCACCAAGTTCTACCGCGATGGAATACATGGCCTTCCAAAACGTTGGCAGAAGGTCGTCGATGCTGATGGAGACTAGTTTTGATCTTCCAGGTATGTCTTAGGTTACATATCGATGTTTGAAGGTGTTGGGTGAAAAAACGACAGATCTTTCTTGGTTGCCTTTATAGTTATTAAGCTCGTCAAGATCTACCACCTTGCCAAGTTTGGTAAAAATTGGATGAATTCCATCTTTCGCGCTTTAATGAAATTTCTTGATTTCACTGATTCCAAACCTGACATTGATAGCTAATAACTCAGGAACAAAAAGTCTGTACACCATAATATTTAACACGTGTACTAAATACATTGTAGTCCATAACCACACTAATTTTGGTCGTGATTGGATGAGCTTCGTCAATAGTAGGCATTATACACTATTCTTTCATTAAATTCAAATTCAAGGGGGCATGGTAGCTCAGTGTTAGAACGCTTACCTCTTGTGCATTTGATCCCAGGTCAAGTAAGTTCGTAGCAGACAACATCGTGTCCGTGTGTTATCCCAGGATACTCCCTTTTCCTCCCACATTATCATTCCACGAATTCTGAAAACGTTTCGAGAAACGAAAAATTATCGAAAAACGGAAAACGATTTTTTTTCTAAAAACGAAAAACGATTTTTTCAAAAAACAAAAAATCTTTCGAAAAAACGATTTTTTTTCGAAAAAACGAAAAACGAAAAATTTTACGAAAAAGCGAAAAACGAAAAAACGAAAAATGAAATTTCCGAAAATCGAAAAACAGATTTTTCGAAAAAGGCCATCCCTAGTATGTAATGAACAGTGTTTGGGTAGCCCATATTAAGTAGAAGCTCTTAATCCATACTAACTGTATTCACTCCTGTTGCTTTTTAATCAACGAAGTTCCAGATAGTTAACAATTTTAAATGTATTAACAGTAGAGATGCAAAAAGCTTTTCTAAAGAAAAAAAACTGAAGTTTTAGCTTTTTTCACTTGTGATTTTCTGATTTAGTGTCACATTTGTTTGGTGTAGTAGATTTCTGCAATTAAAAAAAAATACTTTTACGACGAGTCCTATGTTCTGTCCGGAACTAGAATTACATTGGAAGCCAGGAAGTGTACAGTTAAGCTACCAACATATCAGAAGGGTCATGTTGGTTGCCTAAACCACCGTAAAAATTCCTAAAAGTAAAACATAGATTTCATTGTGTTTTACTGGTTGTCTAAATTCAAACCTGCAGACAAAAAAAAAAGTATCATAAACCAAGAGACAGTTACAAAACAATATTTGTTTTGGTGTATAATTTCGCGTAAATCCCGTTCGCCGTTCGGGAAACTTTATTGTGAGCTTCAGATATTCTATTGGCACGTAATATGAGATCAGTTTACGAAATTGAAGCCATAAACGACCTGATTGGGTACGGTGTTAATTTAACAGTAGTAAAATTGCATTACTTACAGTTTTATTCTTCCTTTCTTTATATCGTGTCAATATTCGAAATCATTCTTAACCTTCTCTCAGTCGAATTTTAACAATCTCAATAAATACTACAATATGTATATAGATGGATGCACTTGCTCTGCTTAACCTCTTGTGTCTTTAGCACCAAAAGAAACGAAGTTTCATTTTATGCATTAATTCTAAATGATAATTTTATTCCCCTAAGTATAACCACTAAGTTTTCAGAACTATTAAATTTTCACTAACACATTTTTGTCTAGAACCTTACTCTAGTGGCTCTACAAACTAATAGTTCGAACTTAAAATCCCATTCCGCCTACCGAATTATCCATTTTTCTTTCTATCGAGTAATCTATTATCCTTTATTGTTAAACTTGTTATATGTTTTTTTTTTTTCTTCAGAATGCAGTAATTAAATACTTTTTCTTGTTATAATGAAAAAAGAAGAGTGGAATGTACTATTACTTCTTCATTAAGATTGAAATGTTCAAAAAAGCTGTAGAAAAACTTTCTTTTCTTCTTCTTCTTTTTTAAGCAGGTTTTTTTTCGAAATCTTACATCTCAAGTTAACATCAACGCAAGGTTACATCAACCAGACATTTAGGCATTTTCCTTGGTGACTTCAACTTTCGCCTATTCAAGATTCGCCTAATAACCTCAGGCAATGGAATTTACAGATGTTAACTAAAGAGAAAGTATAGGCGAATCTTGAATTTAAGATTCGCCTTTCAACATTTGCTTAATGCGAAATTATGTTGGTAGTACTGACAAGAAATGACACAAAAAAATAAATTTTAAAAATTCGTTGTTTCTAAATTTTATATACACATTAAAACAATATAAAAATAATTATTACAGTATATGACTAGATATTATATGCTTCACATCGAGATATGAAAATATTACTCAAAGTTACAAAATGTATTACGGAAAACAAAATGAAGTAACATAAATTCTACGAAAGTTTGCATAAATCATAAAATAAACAAAGCACTAAGAATCACTAGTCACACGTAAATTAAATGCAATGAGATACTATATCAACGTACTGTATCACGGCTATTTTTTGCGATTCTAACCTTCTTTTGAGTTCCACTGTAGATCGATTAGGACGACACCACTTTGCTTTCGTTTATTTAGCGAGTGCTCCATCTTGGGTTGATACATTGTCATTTCATTTTCTGCTTGCTCCTGTTTCAAAAAATCTATAAGTGTGTATAAGATTGAAGTGTGGATTTCCTTCTTTCTTATCTTGGAGTACCATGCTTCAGCTCGATTAGTAGTCCTGTCTCCATTGTTATTGTAGGCTTGTGTCGCTTAATCTGTTTCTTTCAAGTGTACTTTTCTAATTTTTTAAAACTCTTTCATAAAGAAGGGAGATTTCATCAACAATCCAAAATGTTTAAATCACGAAAATAAGGAGGAAACATGGATGATGTGATACTGTTTTTACATTAATTATTAGGAAGTTACATGACTGTGTCTGTTCCAGTAAAGAAAACTTGTTAGAAACTACTCGAGACAAAAACAGTCAATTGCAACAGCTTTTGAGTGTATTCAACAAATCTACTACAAATCCTGAAGAACTAGTGAAAGTGGAATAACATTTTCAATTACACTTCTATGCATCGCATGATTGTGGCGCACTGGCTTTCTATCGATATTTCTCATACAGAAGACTTATTTCACATCAGTCACTCATCCCTCAGTTTTACCTTTAGAAACCAAGTACGAGCAACCGATACGTACCTGTATTGAAGGTGCTGGGGCAAGATATTCCAGAAATTGATCGGGGATTGGAGGAGAAAATTAATAATGCTACCCAATTACTTTTTGGACATACCAGCAACAAACTTTTCTGAAGTTGGTATATTGCAAAAGTAAAACTTTTATATACTTAGTTCAACTATTCATGCTCGATATTGTTTTATTCAAACATGTGCATTAATTGTAAGGAGATCATATTTTGGGAATCAAAAAAAAATAACAGAATAAAAGTGACATATTGGCGTTATTTTAATCTTATATTGGCGTTGAACCACCCTCGAATTATACATTATTTTTTATGAATCTTTGAAAGTTCCTTTTTCCCTTTCTTTTCAGTTCTTCAGTGTAATAGGTACCTTTCCTTTTCTGAAAGAAGCAGAGTTTACTATATGAAACGTAAATGACTAAAATATAGACGCTCTTCTTAAAACTTGTTGTTTCAACGACTTTTTTCATCTAAAGCAGCAGCGGGGCTGATCCAAACCACCCGTATCGTTTATGTCCCAACAGTGCACCGTGCCAGGGACGGGTTAATTTTTGTCTTTTATGTACTATAAATTATTTCTATCGTTTATTTAAAAAATGGATTTTGCTTAAATAACGTTTTCTCTACGAACTATTTTGCTAAATAAGTTTACAGAAACTTTGGTATAATGCCCCATTATTTTCAATAGAAATACACCATATTGTGTATATATCAATGTATGGCGTGTTGACATACCTTTAATTTTTTTTTACTTCTATAAATATTATATGTAGACCCTATAAAAAGCAAAGAAATCAGAAGAATACGCTTGAATGAAACATAGGTAGAAGATTTAAAGGATATAAGCCTACTCTGTCATTTGAAACTTTATATCTACAGACCTACCTCACCTGACCTACAGATGAATTATAGGGTTCTATATCAAACAAAGGAAATTTTATTTACAAAATATTTTCATATAAGTTCCAGAACCGTAGAATTGAACTTAAGATACCAAGGAAAACATGATTGTTCTATAGAGGTGGTGGCCAAATTGGATATAGCAGTCATATTGGATGAAGTTCGTGGACTTCCTTTTAGAATATTACTATACTCGATGAATGGAAACTATGCTGCAAAGTTCATTAAGCTATTAATTTTTGCTGGGTTTGTCAAAGTTTCCCCTACATACTGGATTGTTTAATAAGAGCGCGAAGATAGTTTCAAGAGAAAATATTTACTATTAATGAGCTGCAGGACTACCAACGTATGCAAGCTGAACCAAGTTTTAATAAAAATTCAACTTTCACCTAATAAGAAAATTAACTCTGTGTCATCACTTTGATTGACGTTTGCATAGTTAGGAGATATTAGGCGAATCATGAATAGGCGAAACTTGAATCCCCAATTTTCCTTATATGAAGAAAAGAATCATCATGAAAATAATAAGAATAAGAATAATAAGAATAAGAATGAAAATAATAACAATCACATAGACTTTCGGTTGTAGAAATGCAACTCAAACAAAGCCACATTAATCATTTACCACACACGTTAGAATTGGAAAGATATTATTAAAATAAAATGAAACCTTTAGCTAAGGGTCAATCCATGCCAAGTGAGCGAGGAAAAAGAAAATTTGCCGCTCGACCTTTTCAAAAATATCTAATTTTTTTCATGAATGTTTATATTATATCAGGGTACTTCGAAACCGCAATTAATTATTTTTTAAAACATCTCGTAGCGACGCAGCGGCTGCCTCCATTTTGCGTTTTTTCGATTTCAGGCGTTTACGTTGTTTTGAATATCTCAGCATATATTTGTCCTAGCAAATTGAAAGATGCTGGGCGTGTCCAACTTGTGCAGAGCTGAAACTTTCTCCTCAACATTTTTGCCTAAAATCACTTGAAAGTGGTGAAACCAGGGCCTACATTAGCAACATTTTTGGACATTGAAAACATGTTTGGGAAGAGAAAGAAACTGACGTAGAGGTCTGAATTTGTGTGTGCATGTAGTCCGGGGTCATAAGTTTATACTCAAAAACTTGCATACCTGTAGCTGCTCCCAAAGGCCTGGAAAAATGAAGTAAAGTTGGGGAATTATGCCAATTTGCCATATTTCACTGTCCATCATCTCCAATGGACCTGGGTAAGAAAATCTGAAATTTTGGGAATAGTTATTCCTTTAGCATACCATAACACACAACAAAGCGCGTTTTGTGTTTTTGAGCAGAAGGGGGTCAAAATATTATGGAATGACGACATACTCTAGGAGGTGTTTTGTTCACAAAATCAACTGGAAATTCGTTGTTGTGAAGTGAAATAACGTAGGATGAATGGCTAGTCCAGTTGAGGCTCACAAGCTTCTTTCTTTCCTCTAATTGTGATTCACTGTATTATTACCTACAGCAGCATTGATGAAGAATGCCGAGAAGGCGAGAAAAGTCAAAATGCACACTTGGCAAAAAGTCCGTAAGTACTCATTTCTCTTCCTGCTTGCTATTTCAATGATATTTAATTTTGTTTATTGTTGTTTTAACTGCCAACTCATGCAGGAGACTGTTGTTCTTTCGTTAAATTTACATTCCCCAGTCAGTGTTTACGGTGAGTGAGTGTTCACTAACTGGGGAATATAGATCAAACGAAAGGACAACAGTATCCGCATGAGTTGACAGTTAAAACAACCATAATAATGTTTGAATATCATTGATATAGCAAGCAGGAAGAGAAATTAGTACTTACGAACTTTTTGCCAAGTGTGCATTTTGACTTTTCTCGCCTTCTGCTGATAGCGGCATTCTTCATCTGCTGTGAGTGATAAGACAGTAAGTCACAACTAGAGGAAAGAAAGGCGCTTGAGAGCCTTAAATAGACTAGCCATTCATCCTACTTTATTTTACTTCACAACAACGAATTTCCAGTTGATTTTGTGAACAAAACACCTCCTAGAGTATGTCGTCATTCCATAATATTTTGACCCCCTTCTGCTGTGGTGTGTTATGGCATGCTAAAGGAGTAACTATTTCGAAATTTCAGATTTTTTTTTTTTTTTTTTATCCAGGAGATATTGAACAGTGAATATGGCAAATTGGCATAATTCCCCAACTTTACATTTTTTCCAGGTCTTTAGGAGCAGCTACAGGTATGCAAGTTTTTGAGTATAAACTTATGACCCCGAACTACGTGCACATACAATTTCGGACCTCTACGTCAGTTCCTTCCTCTTCCCAAACATGTCTTCAATGCTCAAAAATGTTGCTACTGTAGGCCCTGATTTCACCCCTTTCAAGTGGTTTTAGGCAAAAATGTTGAGGAGAAAGTTTCAGCTCTGCACAAGTTGGACACGCCCAGCATCTTTCAATTTCCTAGGGCAAATATATGCTGAGATATTCAAAACAACGTAAACGCCTGAAATCGAGAAAACGCAAAATGGCGGCAGCGGCTGCGTCGTTAAGAAATGTTTTAAAAAATAATTAATTGCGGTTTCGAAGTACCCTGATATAGTATAAACATTCATTAAAAAATTAGATTTTTTCGAGATGGTCGAGTGACACAAGCTTGGTCACTTAGAATGGATTGACCCCTAAACGTCGTACGTTTATGCTCTCCGAGTTAAAGAAAATGGGTGATCAACGAAGGTGAATGTTTAAGGAGAAATCGGTGAGATGAGAAAATAGGACGAAATCGATCTACCTCCAGACGCACGAAGTGTTACCACAATACCACTAACTCCCAGAATAGGAATTGAACTAGGAAATTAGGATTTGAATAATTCGACTCACGTTATTACTTATGAGTATTTTATATTTAGAATAATAATTCCTATATAATATAGATCTAACAGTAAAACAAAATTCATTATACATATATTTATACTTGTGGAAAATTTACTTTTGTTAGTCATTTTAACTTTCTTTTGATTTTTCCCGTTCAAAGAGATCCAACGTGCTAAACTTCTTTGTGTCTCTTCCTTTTTCACTGCTTTCGAAATAAGCAATCAATAAGGAAAAGGGAGATTTTTCTTTCTTTTATCTTCTTTTGTGTTTCACCCGATCCACTGCTTTTTCCCTTCCCTCGTCTCTCCTTCTGTCCAAAAAATTCGTATTGATTGCAGCGAAGTTAGTCTTGTGACAGAATGACGGATGGGTTTTCGCACGTCTAGGAAAACCTGCACTCCCACTTCTCTTTCACCCATCACAGTATTTCGAAAGAAAATGGATTTTTGGTTGCTTCAGGAGACAGCAAGAACATAGAAAATGATCAGTTAGGTTATATTCTTTTTTCTGGTTAGGTTTTATTTGTACTTAAAATCACCAAGAGGTTGCTGGTAAGAAATCTACTTAGCAGTTGGTTTTTAAAGTGTTGCAGCTGGTTACAAGTAATTTGGGCTAGGATTGAAAACTATTTAATAAAAATAACACCACTTCTTGATCATGCATAAAATCACATAGATTGACTTTTAGCCGCTGTAAATTTTGATGATAGAACATGATACTTATTTTGGACTAGAGATGAACGGGATTGAAAAAAAAAAAAAAAAAAAAAAAGAACAAAGTTTTCTTCTGACGATTTCTTACCTAGATTTTTAGAATGAATATTTCAGTTTCAGAAGGAAGACAACATTACGGTCTATCTTTATTTCCCCCATTATAATAAAAAAAAAAGTTTAGTTACTGCATTCCGAAAAGAAAATCCGGAAAAAATTCAAGCATGAAAGAAAATTTGTCATCTGATAGTGGAGAAAAGTTTAAATCGGTAGACACAGTGGAGTTTCTAATTCTAACGAATTGTTTTCGGTACATTAGATAAACGTGCAACTGCAAAAAATTTAAGAGTGCTGACAGTAACTGTTCTGAAAGTGTAATAGACTTCACGGAACAAATTAATCATTTAAAAGAACTATCATGCCATTAGTAAAAATTACCCACTTATTGGATAAATTTATAATTGCTCTTTTTATACTAATTGGAGGTTGTTCAATTCAATGGAACTACTTTTTATCAGATCTGTTCATGAAGTCACGATAAAAATTATCTCAAACAAATGCTGATTCCAATGGAAAAAAATTAAACATCGTTGCGTTCGTTCATTCAAAGAGTCACATGAAAAATGACTTCAGAGATAGGATTTTGAAGTACTGCTTTTGCTAGTGGTAAAGTGTCCACGCTTGGATACATTTGTAAACGCTCTTGTTATAATAATTTGAGGATGCTTAATTCAGTGAACTATTATTAAACATATCCGCCCATGAGATCATGAGAAAAATGACCTCAAGATCGGGATCTTTAAAGTACCACTTATGTCAATAGTAACAATAGATACGCCTGGATACATTTCTAATTGCGCTTTCATACAAATTTCAGAACGCTGAATCCAATGATACTGTTTGAAATAATGTCTATGGTGTTCCTAGGGAAGTGATCACAAATTTGACATATAAATATATATACAGTGTGGCCCATAAGTTTCCGGACTAGGAGTATTTGAAGAAAAATAAGAAGGCTGGGATCATTTTTTAAGTTTGTTTATTCAAAATAGGCTGCATGTATTTCCAATTTTTTCATGGCCTTGGAAAACTCTTTTGATGGAATCCTGTTCAGCTGGTCGATCATATCTTTTTGAATCTCTTTGATGGTATACGAATTATTAAATCTTTGTTTGCAACTCCACCTTGGCGAACCACAAATAATCGAGCAGAGACAGGTCCGGAGAGTAAGGAATTGGTGCAAGGTTACGATTTGGTTTTAAGTAAGAAACTGCAGAATAAACCTTCGCTCACTTTTCGCTTTCTCAAGTCTTCGGTTAAAACTCGCAAGACCACAGTTTTGGTTAATCGAGTGTATCTGGTATTAACCGAGACGCCACTTTTTGATCTTCTTTGACCATTTTGGCGACGGCGGCTATATTGTCATCGGTTCAGGTTATGGCGGGCCGACCGCTGCGCTTGTCGTCCTTTACTGCTTATTCATACGCAGTCACTGAGTGACGCAACCCGGTGACACAACTCCTTGTGAAGCATTGCTTTAAATTGTTGCGTTCGTACGAGGCAACTGCAGTTGCCGTCACTAAAACGGTTACCATCACCGACCGCTCTCGCGCAACTGTCTCGAGCAACTCCCAGTAACCGTCACTCGAGGAAAAGCATTCCTTTAAATTGCAGCCTTCGTACAGGGACACTGCAGTGACCGTCACCGCACTGTATCTTCATGCCAATGTATGTATATGTTTTTAAAAATGCTGATAGAGGAAACATGCACACTTGATCTCTTTCCGTAACCTATCCTAGTCGCGGGTTTTCTACCCCTTCCCGATGGGGGAAATTTTTAATACGATAGAAAATAATAATGAATAACTTATTTTATGCATACCTTTATTTCGTTTTAGTATAAATTTTAACGAATTTTTATTTTACATATGCTCTGAAGAAACACATGAATTAGTACAAATTCACGATCTTTTCTTGTTGTTTGAAATAAAGTTACAGAGAATGATGAGTTTGAGTTTTACAATATGCGTTGGCGCAATAATCAAAGAAATTCGTACATGCTACTATAAGTACGACCAATGTTGGTTGATTATTGAGTGCCTGTTAAATTTCTGCCTTTGACGTAAATAAATACATTAATTACTGTCAGAGAGCAGCTCTTACTAGAGAATATACTTAATTCGACATACTATTCTCTTCACCCCATCCCAGAGCCAGATTTAGGTTTGATGAGGTCTTTAGGGTACTAAAGGTAATGGGCTCATTTTTATGCCCAGCTCTCTTCTGTCAATGACAAGTTGTTGGTATTTTTTGTTGAATATATTCAATATGGTAATTTATGGACCTAATAGGTATTTAAAGCCATTTGCATATGACAAAATATATATTTTATTCATAGAGTTACAAAAATAACCACTAGAGGCACAATTGACTCCACTATCAATGTGAACCCAGATATTCGCGCATTGCCAGTTAAGCAGTCATTTGCAGTGTTGCCACGCTTGGTACAATTGTACCAAATTCAGCCCTTTTTGTCATTCATCGGCCCGTTGGTACCACGCAGGCATTTTCAGCCCCTTTTGTGAAAAACTTGGTACAATTCTATCCAATTCAGCACCATTTAACAAATACTTGTCACATTTTCAAAAGTGTTAGTAAGACTTTTCCTACATCTCACGTTACTCATACTGTGTGTTGGACTCTTAAAAAATGCTATTGAATATTTATTTCTGTGACGTTACACCGCATAACGCTACGAACTTTGTGTAGAAAATTCGTAATTCGAGCTATACCAGAAAACAAATGACGTTAGATGAGGGCATCCGCGCCGCGCATGAAGGAAACGAGATAGAAACTGTATGGTAGAAATTTTAGTCGTTCAAGTTGGATGATTTTGAAACTTAATTAAAAAAATAATAAAAAAAACACTTTCTTGATTTAAACTCTTGGAAAAGTGGGGGAGTGTTGTTACTTTCATGTTATAGAGCCATGTATTACACTCAGTGGTAAAAGTGGATCTGAAACAGTAGGGGGATGCATGACGTCACGCCGTCCCCCGTGCCTATCTTTGCCAATTGTAATTTTTTTAGAAGTGGGGGGTGCCACAGATATTTTCTCGAAGTGGTAATAGGGCGTCCCCCCGCGTTCCCCGACACTTTTACCCCGGATGGTATAAAATAATGAATTCAGCCCCTTTTGTTTCAATTTGGTACTATTTTTCAGCCCACTCCAGAGCTAGGACTGTGGCAACATTGGTCATTTGTTTTCCAGTTGTAAGCAATGTTATCAAGTGAAGATCTAAACAAGATTTCTGACTAGAACTCATTTAAAACATATCAATTATGTAAAAACAATATTACTAATGGATTAAAAGACCATCATAATTTCAGAGCATGAAATAATGCAGTGTTTTTATTTATTTTTTATACATAAATTCACTCGGACAGCTATCTGAAAGTGGAGTAACTAGAGAAAGCTATGCTCATAAACACAGAGTACAAATGATATAAAGACAACAAATATTGAAGATTTCTGTGCACCTCATAGGATACACACTGCTACCTGTATATTAAAATAAATCTATTCAAATTTAATTTCAGTTGCTTGGTTAATCTTGATGAAACGAAGAAATAATATATTTGATATTTAACAGAGAAATAATTATCAGGATCTAACTTAAAATGATTTCTTATTCATAACGAACTCAATAACACAAATAAATTGGCAAAATAAAAATATCTTTAGAAACACAATTTATTAACTCATAATACAGTAGCAGGGGCCCTCTTACTCAGATCATAGAAGCCTAAACAACAACATAAAATAGTGTTGCTGTATGTATATTTAGGTTTTATTTTAATTTTTTAAGCTTATATTTTGGAAATATACATCCAGTTCCTTCTCCTTAATTTTTTCTGACCCCCAAAAGAGTGCGGTCTTGTTTAGGTTATACGTAAATCCAACACTGCCCCAGCTAACTTTACAGTTCGGAAACAGAAATAAGATCATAATCAGTCATTCAGAAATAGAAATAAGGGGTTGAGTGATGAGATCAGGAAATGATTTTTAACATACCCGAAAAACATTATTATTATTATTATTATTATTATTATTATTATTATTATTATTATTATTATTATTATTATTATTATTATTATTATTATTATTATTATTATTATTATTATTATAGCTCCAGGGCTGTCGCGTGCGCGGGGCGACCGGGGCAATTGCGTTTTCGATATTTTTGTTTTACTACTTTATGTCACAGGTAGTATACCACATACACATGAAGTATATACACTGAAACAACAGAATTGTGAAATCCTAAGAAAATCCAAGAACTCGCCTAATTGATATAAGTAAACATAGCGAAAGCATTACACTCTATAGCGACAATGAAAGTTAGTGTGTGAGGGAGGATTTCTAGTACACCCGGTAGGAGGGTCAATTGTTGCTTTTCTATGACGAATGTTGAGACAGTCTGCTTGTGGTACAAGGAAACTCAGGTGTCATCATAATGTTAGATTGGAATATAGCGTCTCTTTCAGCACTAAAACTTTATGAGACATGGGCCTACAGTTTAAGGTGGAATCTGAATGACTCCAATAAGTTTAAATCTTTCAAGGCTCTCCCTTCGGGAATCGAACTCAGGGTCCCTTGCGCCAAAGGTGCGGGTGCTAGCCTCTATAATATACTGTATATACATAATATTTATGTAAAATTACTTGAATATGTGTGAAAGAAGAAAAAGAGAGAAGGGAATCAGCTGCTATAATCAAATGTTTAATTATATTCCCTGTGCAAATGTTATTTCTTCGCAGCCTTTAAATTTCTGTACTTTAATTTTGTTTTATCATCACGACTATAGCCAAAGTAAGCTATTTCTCTACCTCTTTCATTTCCACTTTTTCATAGTTCCTTTCACCTTCTTTCCTCCATTACATATTTTGTTTTTCCAAGCAAAATCCGAACTTTTCCTTCAACAATAGACTTTTCCATTTCCCGTTATCTGCACATTTAGAGGTTGAAAAACAGTTCATATTTGAGATATAAAACTCGTTATAGTCGACCGTAGAGGAAGCCTGTGTCGTACCAACTTTCGAAAGAAGTAGAGAAAGACAAAATGCAGAAGCAGAAAATGGTGTTAACAAGGGCGAAGAAAGCGAAATAAAAATAGTTGAGAAGAGAAGAAAGAAATCAATTCTAATTCAATTCTGTTCTAGAAATCTAAATTAGTTTGCAAAGAAGCATTAAAAGTGTTTTTCTTCCATTCTTTATTATCTTCCAGGATTCTTCTTTATCTTCTACATCAAAGAAATAATTGGCAATTTGCTGTTCCTGCAAGTTAAATTCAATACCAGTTTCTACATCTTTCATCTCTCTTTCCTTTTTCACCTTCTTTATATAGATTTATGTGAGAAGTTCATTTTGTCCTATTTATTCTATGCTCTTATTTTTACCTTTTCCTCTTCAAAAGCTTGAATGAAGCTATACAGGGCTATCGCGTGGGTTGTAAGCGCCAGAGGCGAGAATTCCCAGCCCCCCTCCCCCAATGTGTTACGAAAAACAACCAGAGTTAATACTGTACTCCTAGATTTAAATATGAAATGTAGGATAATAATGTAAGACAAAAGAGTTTAGTAATATGTCAATTTTTAAAAGTTAATGGCTTTTGTAATTAAAACGTAAAAGTTAATAAAAACATGGTTTTGAATTATTGAAATCGAGTGCTATTCTTGTTATTTTGAAGTTGATACACTTCAACATAGTAATACCATAGAATATATAAATAACGATACAAATATTTCAAGATAAAAAAAAAAAACTCTTCTCAGAAGGCTGGAGAGAGTTAGAGTTGAATAATACTTGATGTTTTATAAATTATTATCGGTAATTTTCAAGTTCAATACTCTATCGGGAGTTTGTCAAGGATCTAATCTAGATCTCCTATTGTTTCATCTTGTTATTAATAATAATTCTCTGTGTATTAAAACTCATCCAAATTATACTTATCGAAATTACTCTGTGTATTATTTGAACCTCAAATTATACTCCAAAGTAAGTTCAATAGATGACTGCGTGAAACTTCAACAGGACCTAGAGGGAGTTCAAATATGGTGTCATAAGAATAAATTAGTTCTGAATGAGTTCAAATTGTAAATCTGTATCTTACACGGGGAAAGAAAATCCAATTAACTTTATCTATACAATAAGTGGCACTTCCTTCCAAATACTATCAAAGATGTTGCAGTTATATTGGATAGCAAATTAGCCTTTGCTCAACACGTTGACGCAATAATGAGTAGTGCATATAGAAACCTAGGTTTAATACTTTTGATCCTAAGCCCGAGTCAGACTCGGGTTGGCTGTGTATTCCAAATCGCCGAAGCCCGAGTCCAACTCGTTTTTTACGTAATAGCTAATACGTAACCTATTATGGGTTCCGGTCGGTTGTCGACCGTGTTAAATACTTACTGAGACAGTTCTTGAAGAAATACTATTAACCTGACATCCAGCGAAGAGTAAACGAACTTTTGCAGCTTGGTTGTTGTGATTAACTTTCTTTGTTTGACTGCAACACCCTTGATAAAAAAGTGGAATATTTTGTTTAGAAAACAATTTAATTTTACAGAAGTTGTCTTGTTTGAAGCAAGTAAAATGAATATAGAAGAAATATCAAAGATTTTAGAAGAGTACAGTTTAGATCCCGTTCGGAAGGTGAAATTGACGATTCAGATTTAGATCCTGATTTCGAAATTTAAAAAGCAGGTGAGTACATGAGCAGTTCCGTGCTGTGGAAAATCAGTGCCCGGGGCGGGAGTATACAACGGCACCCTCCTCCCGGTACATATGAGTGAAGTCGACAGACCGGTCGCAAAGCTCCACAATAGTTGACGGGAAGGGAGAAAATTTACAAAAATAAACACTGCTTTTCCTTGATTTTAAGCACTTTTTATTATTTTTTCCTTCCATCTTATATACAATATTATATATATATATATATATATATATATATATATATATATATATATATATATATATATATATATATATATATATATATATATATATATATATCTTTCCTTTTTCCTCCCGAATCCTCACAATAACGTAACTCAGCAGTCAGTTCCCGCAGATTTCCATTGTCACTGTTCGCATTTCATACGCAGCGGGAGTATTATTTTTCTACTGTAATTTTTTTTCCGTCTGTTCAAAAAGTACATTCTTCAAACAGCAATGAAGCGAACTACCTCTTCTTACATCACCAAATTATATATTCATAATAAAATCGAAAGTCCAAAACTTGTTTGCAGGTTTTTTAGTGCGTCTATTATTATTTAGCAATGTGTTATATTTTTTTTTAAAAAAAAGGCCTAAAAACCCCAGGATACTGAAATAAATAAGGTTAGATTAGTCCAGTATCGAAAGTGTTAATTTATAGGATAGGACAGGATTTCTACAAAGAATAAACATTTACAAGGTTATGTTTTTCGTATGTAAGGTCAAAATTAGAATACTGTTGTGCTGTTTGGACACCAAATATCACTAAATACTCTGATTCAATAGAAAACATAATTTAAGTTTTTAAAATGCTTGCATAAAAGAAAACTGGTTTCTACTCAAAGTATGTCCCTTAGTAACGAATTTTAGTTTTCAAACATTAGAGAAAAGGAGATGGAAGAGGATTTGTTGTTCTTACATAGCCTAAATTATTAAAAAATAAAATTGACTGCCCAGAATTAGTTTCAGGAGTATTATTACGTATCTCACGAGGAAACACTGGGACATTCTATTGTACAAAAGCAAGAACTAACATATTACAGAAGTCTCCTCTGTGAAGAATGTGTGCTTCATATAACGAAATGATTGGATTTCATGTAGTAGCTTTATTTAGTACGTCCGAAAACAAGTTCAAAACAATTGTCAGGCAATAACTTCTGCATAATTAAACGACGTATATTTGTGTGTATATAATAACACTGGTCGACAGTGAAAAATTTTCTTTCATGAAACAAAGTATTCCTTATAGTTTTCGAGCTGCTGGAAACTAATCTGATCTTAATTTTGGCTCTGCACCCTCAGATTTTGAAATAATGTCAGTTATAGTAGATTTTTGTTAAAATTTTAAGGAAATCACAGAACTGCAGGTTTGAAGCCTCTCTACTCCTTTCCTAACTATCCCAGAATAACAAATAATACCTCTTTGGAAAGAGTATGGAACACAAATTCCAACGGTAAACGTTTAGGACCCATCGCGCTCAATTTGTAGAAGAAGAAGAAAAAGTATTGAAAAAAACTCGGGGAAACGTTTTTTTAAAAACAAATTTAGAAAGGTTTGCAACATTGATAGTCACGCTATGCAATCATAAGCTCCGTAACCCATACCCTATACAATCAGGTGTGCTATATTAAAAAATCAGAGTTCAAACACAGGGGGAGTAAAATAGTGTTTAAATAATTTTTAAAAACCGGGAAAATTTAATATTTGGAGAAATTGAGAAAAGTTTGCAACATTACACTTGCGATACTCACACATAAGCTCAATAACGAACACCTAATATATTCAGGTAAAATACTCACAGATGTTACCTGAACAGAAGTTTAGAAAATTTTGCTAAATGAAGTTACCATGCATGTAAATTGTCAACGATTGTTTTGAAAAATTTCAGCTTTTTTATGGCAAAAGGAAACATGGTTAGAATTTCTTGAATTACATCCAATATTCCAATTTGTGAGAAAAAAGTGGCCTATTGAAGCCTGACAACATTGTATTTTTCCTCCCTCCCAGTCTCCACTCTACTGTTGCTCAGTTGTCTGAAGTTTTGAGCGTGGGACAGGGAGTTTGTATACGTCTCCCTATCGTGTAAGTGGTTTTGTGACTGTCACAATGCCTCGAGATTGTGTTACCCACTCAGATAATTTTTTATGTCTGTGGAGAATACATAGTTAAGGCTAAGAGGGAAAAATTAATACTTTTGGCGAAGAAGGCTTACGAACTATATACTTCGACAGCAAAATTGATGAAGATAGGCAGTGGGTACTTAGCACAATATGTAATAAGTGTACTTGGCATTTCCGTTCGTGGTTGAATAACAAACGTCAAGGTACAATGTCATTTGGTGTTCCGAAGATATGGCGTGAGCCAGCTGACCACGTAAGTGTCTGCTACTTCTGTGCTGTATACATTCAAGGCATGAAAGGGAAGGGGAAAAAGTCCTGACAATATCTCGATTGTAATAAGACCTGTCAAACACTGTGATAATGTTCCAATTCCTGTACCTCCAGCAACATGGTCTCTGGATGAGGAGAAAACAAACATAGCTTCTTCAGAATCGGAGAGCTCAGAATCAGATTTTGAATTTGAAGAGAGAAACAACCCACATTTTGTAACACAAAGTGATTTAAATGACCTTGTTCGAGATTTGAAACTAACCTAGTGGCAGGATGAAATTCTTGGATCCAGACTTAAACAATGGAATTTACTTAACGTAAGTACCACCGTTTGTTCATACAAAAAACGACATGCACCATTCAGAGTTTTTTTCTTTCAACAGGAAGATACACTTTGTTTTGGTTCTGATGTCAATGGTTTGTTTGCTGTTCTTGGTACGACACATGTGGCACGGGAGTGGAGACTTTTTATAGACTCCTCAAAGAGCAGTCTTAAGGCAGTTTTAATACATAATGGCAATATCCTTCCAACTGTACCAATTGCTTATGCCATACAGGTGAAAGAAACGTATGACATAATGAAACTTATATTAGAAAAAGTTCAGTACAATGTTCTTAAGTGGCACATTGTTGCCGATTTCAAAGTTAAAGCATACTTACAGACTACAGAATGGATACACGAAACATTGCTGTTTCTTATGCGAATGGGACTCTCGAGCCAGAGATAGCCACTACCAGAGGAAAGAATGACCACGACGCAGTACAATGCAAGTAGGTATTAAGAATGTTGCAACCCCTCTCTAGTTAAATCTGAAGACATATATCTCTCTCCACTCCATATAAAACTTGGCCTTATGAAATCTTTTGTGGTTTTAATGGACAAGAGTGGAACTGGATTTTAGTATTTGACACTAAATTTCCGAATCTCAGCGCTAACAAAGTGAAGGCTGGTGTGTTTGTCGACACCCAGATAAGAGATCTAATGCGGGACCATAACTTTGATGCAGCGCTTAGCCCTCTTGAGCTGCAGTGTTGGGTATCATTCAAGAGTTTGTGTTCGGGTTTCTTAGGCAAGACAAAGGATGAGAACTACAAAAACACTCGTGGACAACTAGTTGAATAATTACGGAAAGCATGCATACAACATGTCGCTGAAAATTCACTTTCTACACAGTCATCTAGACTTCTTTCCACCGAATCTCGGCGGCGTAAGTGATGAGCATGGCGAAAAGTTTCACCAAACAATAGCAGCAATGGAAAGATGTTACCAAAGTGGATGGAAACCGAATATACTTGCGGACTATTGTTGGGGATTGGTTAGGGACACCAAAGACATCCGCAGGAAGAAGGTCAAACGCAAAACAATGAACTAGGTAAATCATATGTAGTGTTCTTTGGTCACATATATATATATTTCTGTATCACAATGTGAATATTCATATTGCACATATATTTCTTTGTTTATTTATTTTATTTATTTAATATTTGTTTATTTAATATACAACACAACAGGCTTAGTGCCCAATTATAGTGTTGTGTATATACAGTAAATGTTAGATACATAAAATTCTTAATTATTTCTATAGAAAATTTCTTGTTTTAAATATGATCGGAACCTGTTTTCTGATAAACTAAATACATCCACTTTATCAAACTTATTTACAATGTCATTATATAACGTACGCAGCCTCGGCATAGCGGATTTAAATAATACTAGAGTTAACCAATTTCTTTCTCGCCTAGTAAACAGCAATCTCTATGATTCTTTTAATATAATGAATGTATTGGATGTTTGTTACTGAGCTTATGTATGAGTATCGCAAGTGTAGGTGTTGCAAACTTTTTTCAATTTCTCCAAATATTAAATTTTCCCTCCTTTTTAAACTACTTTCACACTGTTTTACTCCCCTTGTGTTTGAGATATCTCTTTGAGTTTTTAATATAGCGCACCTGAATGTATGGGATATGAGTTACTGAACTTATGTTTGCGTAGCATGGCTGTCAGTGTTGCGAACTTATCTAAATTTCTTCAACAAACCCATTTCCCCCAGTTTTTTCAATATTTTTCTTCTTCCTCTTCTACACATTGAGCGCGATGGGTAATAAATGTTTACCGCTGGAATGTGTGTTTCATGCCCTTTCCAACGAGGTATCATTTGTTATGCTGGGATAGTTAGGAAAGGAGCAGAGAGACTTCAAACCTGCCCTTCTGCGATTTCCTTAAAATTTTAACCAAAATCTACTATAACTAGAGATGCAAGGGCTCGGAAAAAAACCGGCTTTTTTGGAAAAAAAACTCGGTTTTTTCTGCTTTGCTTTTTTGCTTGGGAAATTTTGGGCTTTTTTCAAAATTCTGCTTTAAATCGATAAAGCAGACTTTGTTTCGCTTCTCTATAACACAGAAAGTCATTTAATTAGTGGTTGATGCCGATAATAATATAAAACCTCGAAAGTAAACCATGAATTTCGAAAAGATATTTTAAACAATTTTACTTCAACATTTTTACATTATGAATTCCAAAGGATTAACCAATGTATATAATAAACACATTTTAACCTCCTATATACAAAAGTAAGCAGAGTTGGCAAGAACCATGGTTGTTTCTGAAAATGCCAAAAACTCGTTTTGGGGGGGCAGTTTAAACCAGGCTTTTTAAGGGTTTAAACCAGGTTTTTTGATTTAGATATTTTGCTTTATGTATTTGTATTACATATTCACAGAAATAAGTTTGTTTCGCCTTGGTGTTATTATTCAACAACGGGGTTATGCTGGAAGAGGTCCCATAAGCTTAAAGAAGTCCGGTCAGTAAATTTCTTAAATTGAGAAACTCCCGCCCTAGCCATCGGGAAAATCCCGTCATTCTTTTAAATGTAAAACAATAACGGGAAAATCCTGTAAAATTTAATTTGCATGTAAAATTTAAAGGTCAACGTATTATAATCAGTACACTAAAACTGAGTGACACACAATCATAGTCAACGTCTTGCGAATAAAATCAGAAAAATAAACACACTGCTGAACAAGACTGCACTTATTTAATATAAAAACACATTTACACCTGACGTTTCGATCTTCTATCCAAGATCCTCATTAGACGTGAGTGTACGTCTGATGAGGATCTTGGATAGAAGATCGAAACGTTACGTGTAAATGTGTTTTTATATTAAATAAGTGCAGTCTTGTTCAGCAGTGTGTTTATTTTTCTAAAACTGAGGTATTAAATTACAAATTTAGTATGTAGGTATCATTGAAAGTCCAATCCAAGCTAATGTTGGAAGCTAAGTAGGCAATCGATAAATTTTACCAATTTTAATCAATATATTTAAGCAACCTTCGCTTCTTTATAAAACAACAGGCATGCAGAAATATATAATTTGGTTTCGTTTTGTATATTTAGGCTTAACATCCTTACGTAATACCGAGGTTATCAAGGAGAAGACTTTCGCTTAAAGTGACATCCGAAAGAGTACTTGGTTTACACATGAAAGAAGGGTTGTGGTTCGACCGAGAATTGAACATGGGACACCTTGATTAAAAGGTGAAAAGGAAATAAGACTAATGCAGATGGTTTGACATGTGAAACGTCACTATGAAGTTCACACGATTCGCATTTTTGTTCTTTTAATTTTTTTTAAGTTTAAACCAGTTATTTTTTTTAAAAAAAAACAGCTGGTGTAAACGAGCCAACCCTAAGAGTAAAAACTTCTTTCAAAAAATACACAAATAACTAGCAAAATTGTATGTAGTATTTTTACTTCAAAATATTCCATACCCTCTTTTTGAAACAAAATAAAATTAAAATAAAACATAAGAGAAATACTTAGATTTGTATGATACAATTAAAGGCTGCACATGGTTCTGTATATTCTTGATATTCTACAGTCAAGTTTTTTATAACCACCATCAAGGGCGCCCATCAGGGGGGTTAAGGGGGCGCTTGCCCCCCCTAGAGGAAAATGTACTTCAGAATATTGAAAATCCAATAGGATTTTTACATTAGTTACAGCAAAATTTGAAACTATTTTTTAAACGTCGCTTAGACTTCCCCTCCTTGGAAACCACAACATGGGCGCCCTTGACCACCATCACGGTTTACCCAGTCCTCAAGTTTTCTGAATTTTTAACAAGAGGGATTCAACATATCATTACGGAACAAAAAAAAAAAAAATAAGACTACGGAATATATTTAAGTTAAGCTAAATACAACTGCACAACAAACGTGACTGAGTGGTTGGCTTTTGCGCTTCTATCGGGAAGTCCGGGATTCAACCCAGCATTCGACCATTCTGACAAAGCCTTCCTTCATTCCATCTGAGAATGTAGAAATAGTGCGTGTACTGGTCGACTAGGAGTGTAGGAGTTGGCCGACTTCCTTTCTTATTGTTTTTAAATCGTTATTATTACTAATTACCAGCAGTGACGGTTTTGCGAAGGTTAGAGGATCGGTCTTTCGGACTGAAGCCTGTTCTCCAAAGTTGTGGAATGTCTAAAACGAACGAAATGTCTATTAGTTATGCCTTTACTCATAAACTTTAAGCTCCCGTCAAATAAAAATTACGAATATTTAGAAAAACTAAACATTAGTAGTAAGAAAACCTCTCCCAAAACACTTTTTTAAATTCGCCACTGATTCTCAGTATAAAATGATCTTCAAGGTTGTATCCGGAAGATTATTGCTAAACATATAAACGAAACGAAATATTAGTTATGCCTGTACTCATAAACTTCAAGCACCTCCCAAATAAAATTAGGACTTTTTAGAAAACGAAACAATCAGAGAAACCCCTCCCAAAGTACTTTTCTAAATCCGCTATTGATTATTTGTATAAATTGGTATTCAAGGTTGTATCTGGAAAATTATTGCTAAATCATTGCACAACTACAGTATAACAGAAGTGTGGAAATACGGTTTGACGGACATATTGAAAAACGTATGCTTTGACGGATATATAGACAAACGTAAGTTTAACTTTCGTGCTAGAAGCTGGAGTACTAAGCTCTTAGAAATGAAACACGGATGACAAACTAAAATGATCTAGAGAAGGAAAAAAAGTCGATAACTCAAAAGTTAAAATAAAGTTAAATAACCTCTAAAATTGCCCTCAAATACTACATTCTTCATGTTAGCTTTAATTCGTAAAATATGTGCTCCATCCATCTTGATGGTGAATTACAGAGCTAAATATGGCATTCAGGTCGTGGAAATCTTATCTAACTATAGAATATACTATAAGAAAGCTATTTGGATAGAAAAATCATGAAAATGAAAAAAGCCAAAATTTCCAAAATTCTCGGTTTTTTTTCAAAAAAGCCGGCTTTTTATGTGAAAAAAACCATCGATTCAAAAAAGCCGGCTTTTTTGCATCTCTAACTATAACTAACATTATTTCAAAATCTGAGGGTGCAGGACCAAAATTAAGATCAGATTAGTTTTCAGCAGCTCGAAAAGTATAAAGAACGCCTGCTTTCATGCAGAAAATTTTTTTGAAGTTGAATTTTGTCGAACAGTGTAATGCATGTATAATAGTACTACGGTACGTTGTATATTGTATTCACTTGTAAGTTATAAGTTACACTTGTATATTGTATTCACTTGTGGCTTATAAGTTATTCTAAATATGTACTAATCTGGCTGACTTTAAGATCAGAAGAAGAGAAAGAATTTAAATAATATAATTGTCAATATATATAAAAGATATTCAAATGTTTGAATAATAATGAGATTGTCAATACGTGGTTGGCAGGACAACTAGATATAGAATATAAATAAATTGAATCGATATAAGAGAAAGTGTGTTATTATTGATGGCTCAAATATTATTATCAAAAGGAACCAGTGAATAGTAAGAACAGATTATTTTTTATCGTTATAAATGGTGCCGGAACCCGGGAAGAAGAGGAAAGTATCGTTTTTGAAGCATTGGTAGAAAACGATCAAGATTGAGCCATTAAATAATTGTACTTTTCTGAGAAGTGGCAGAATTATATATCGGAACGAGATGAATGTTACCGATAATGAAATAACAGACAACCAGGTAGTAAATTCTTCTGACAATATGTAAGAAGTTTTAAAGTAAATATTACGTCAACTCAAGGACCAAGCTGAACAGTTCACTAAAGTGAACCAACAATTGAAAAATTGGACCAAAAGGCAAATCAGCAGACCCAACATCTTGATGAGCGACTAGAGCAATTGCAACAACGTACCGATGGTTTACAACAGCAATTGCAGCAAATGAATCATCATATCATAGTGAAATTCGAGCATTATGATGATGAAATGGGGAAAATAATACAAAGGTGTACTGAGATTCAAGAAAACGATCAAGATTGAGCCATTAAATAATTGTACTTTTCTAAGAAGTGGCAGAATTATATATCGGAACGAGATGAATGTTACCGATAATGAAACAACAGACAACCAGGTAGTAAATTCTTCTGATAATATGTAAGAAGTTTTAAAGTAAATATCACGTCAACTCAAGGACCAAGCTGAACAGTTCACTAAAGTGAACCAACAATTGAAAAATTGGACCAAAAGGCAAATCAGCAGGCCCAACATCTTGATGAGCGACTAGAGCAATTGCAACAACGTACCGATGGTTTACAACAGCAATTGCAGCAAATGAATCATCATATCATAGTGAAATTCGAGCATTATGATGATGAAATGATGAAGATAATACAAAGGTGTACTGAGATTCAAGACTCTGTGGATGCTATCGAAACTGTGGTGGAAGATCATGACAACCGAATTAAAAGATTGCAGGATGAATTGAATTTCATTAAAGTAAAGCGTATGTCAGAAGGCGCAGTTCAAGATGGTGGGCACCTGAATCCTGTACATCCCACATCTGTCGGTTGGGAATCTGCACGTCATCATCCTAGAACAATTCTTGAAGATAACCAATCCTCAAGTTGTAATGGAGATAGCACAGGAGGAGAAAGAAGAGCGAGACGATCATCTCATCAGAAGCGAGCCCATCACAAGTATTTAAGGGTTAATACAAGTAAGTCTTTGCGATTTAGTGAAGTGAAATCACTTATAAAATTTAGTGGTGCACCTGAAGACTTAACAGCGAGGGGATTTCTTGAAAAGTTCGAGGACGAATGCGACCTAATGGGCGTAGGTGAATCTCAATATTTGAAGTTACTGCCTCATGTATTGTTGCCACGATGTCTAACTTGGTTCAAGGCCATTAGGAATAATCTTCGTACGTATTCCGACTTTAAAACCGCATTGCTCGCTAATTACGAAAACGACTTTATGATAACGAATAGAGACGCGTTGTTAAGATCGAAACCCTTCAATCCCAAGTTACATAGGAATATCACAGAATTTGTGATTTCTACATTTAACAAATTAAGAGCGTTAAATCCGGGTCATCCAGAATCACGAATCGTCGCTTCTATCCGGATATTATTGCCTTTTAGATTACAACAGCTTTTAATGTCTGCGCAATGTGTTAACTTTAATCATCCAATAATGCTTGTTCAGAGTTATGAAAGTCAGTTTGTAGCACAACACTGTAATAGGGGACAGGACAAAGGTCAAAGCAATTCTGGTCGGGGTCATGTACAGCGGTGGACACTTCTAAATGGTACACCTTAGCCGTAAATCTCCATATGGCTGTACCATTTAGAAGTGTCCACCGCTGTACAATATGCCCCAGTGCGCAATTTAAGTATACAATCTGAAAACACATTCGATAGCAGAATAAACAATGCTACCGGTAACCAGGTGCAAACGAACCGTAGTAACGTAAACAGGAATTATAGAAATAACAACCGTAATTTCAACAGGAACAACAACCGTCGCCTTTTTGTGCAAAATAGAAGTTCAGATGGTAGAAATTATTTTGATAGAAATAGGAGATATACAGATGGCAGTAGTTACTTACATAGAAATCCGTATGTTGTAACCTTGCATAATCGTCAAGAAAACACCCAAGATTGTGCAATACAATGTGACCTAACTGAAGCTATAAGACACCGTGACTTGGGTTAGACTATGTTGATATGAAATGGATTGAATCTGCGTTGAAGAAAAACGAACATAGTTTATGGATATGTGAATCGGTTTAATGTATTTTATTTTATGTTACTGAATCTTGAACTTCATTTCTATGATCGTAATTATTCAATTTATATCAACATATGTGTTAATGTTATGTGTTTCCTTTGATATGTGTATTATCAATCTCATTATTCGTGTTCCATGTTATTGAAGTATATTTAAAAGCATCTTTGTAATGCTAGGGTATATATTGAATTTAGTAAGTCTTGTTTTCTATAAGGAATTTCTTGGACATGTAACTTAGACTGGAATTACGGCGTCTGAGGGGACCGTACTCAATTGATTTGGCTTCAAACGTCATTATGATTTCATATGTTGTTCGTATCTTAAGTTCATGTATATGATTGCAATTACTCAAAAAATGTCTACAAATATCGTAATGTTATGTGTTTTTCTTATGATTGCCAACATATAATCTCAATCTCATTATTCATGTTATGATGTTAATAAGACGTTAATTATTATTCCATGTCCTGATTATTATCGATATTTCAATCTCTATCTATATTTTGTTTAATTATATTTTGTATTCGATCATGTTGTGTTCAAAGAACAACTATATGAATATCACATACATCTTTCTCGAAATATTCTTCATGAAGCCTAAGTAAATAATTGATAGCTTGTAACCAGCATTTAATGGACCCGAAAAGGACTTAAAATCAAACAACTTGCAAATAAAATTTCGAATGTGCCTTATCGTCGTTGAAATGAATAAATAAATGAAAAGGATGATAAAGTTTAAAATAAATATGATAATAATATTGTTATAGAATTAAATATGATATATATGTATGTATAATTATATGAATTGTAATTTTCAAAAATACGAGGTGCATTCGAAAACTCGAATGATTGATATGTAAAAGTAAACGGTCCAGAATTCTTTTTCTTTTTATTAGATAAAATAAATAAAAAGAAAAGTCCGTCGGGTGCCATAATATACAACGGTACGTTGTATATTGTATTCACTTGTAGGTTATAAGTTACATTTGTATATTGTATTCACTTGTGGCTTATAAGTTATTCCAAATATGTACTAGTCTGGCTGACTTTAAGATCAGAAGAAGAGAAAGCATTTAAATAATATAATTGTCAATATATATAAAAGATATTCAAATTTTTGAATAATAATGAGATTGTCAATACGTGGTTGGCAGAACAACCAGATATAGAATATAAATAAATGGAATCGATATAAGAGAAAGTGTGTTATTATTGATGGCTCAAATATTATTATCAAAAGGAACCAGTGAATAGTAAGAATAGATTATTTTTTATCGTTATAATAGTGTGTGTTAGATAATTATGTACAGGACACTATAACTGGGCATTAAGCCTGTTGTGTTGTCCTTACGAAATAAATAAATAAATTTTACATCGCCGTACCAGATTATTATTAAAATATCTCAAATAACTTTTTTTTTTTAAAAAAAAGTCATTTACTAACATTATCTGAATTTCTTAAGTTTTGTTGTTGATTTGTCGTCCCAGCACCCTCTTAGTCGCGGCTTCCGGGGCAATTGCCCCGATCGCCCCGCCCACGTGACAGCCCTGAAGCTATAATAATAATAATAATAATAATAATAATAATAATAATAATAATAATAATAATAATATTTTCCGGGTATTTTAAAAATCATTTCCTGATCTCATCACTCAACCCTTTATTTCTATTTCTGAATGACTGATTATGATCTTATTTCTGTTTCCGAACTGTAAAGTTAGCTGGGGCAGTGTTGGATTTACGCATAATCTAAACAAGACCGCACTCTTTTGGGGGTCAGAAAAAATTAAGGAGAAGGAACTGGATGTATATTTCCAAAATATAAGCTTAAAAAATTAAAATAAAACCTAAATATACATACAGCAACACTATTTTATGTTGTTGTTTAGGCTTCTATGATCTGAGTAAGAGGGCCCCTGCTACTGTATTATGAGTTAATAAATTGTGTTTCTAAAGGAATTTTTATTTTGCCAATGTATTTGTGTTATTAAGTTCGTTATGAATAACGTTGGTTATCATGGGTGGGACAATACTAAACCAATATTAAAAGAAAAACTAACTAACTAATTCTATGGCCTATGGAACCCGAAGGTTTAACCCCCCAAACACAAAAGCTCTCCATCGACTTCTATCCTAAGGCAACTGGATCCAGTTTCTACTTTGTATTCCTTTTTCTGCGAGATCCATCCTAATATTGTCGTCCCGTCTGCGCCTGGGTCTTCCTAATTATCATTTTCCGATTGGAATTCCAGTTAAAACTTTGAAGGCGTTCCTATTTTTTTCCAGTCTGACTACATGGCCTGCCCACCTGAGCCTCCTAGATTTAATGACCCTAACAATGTTCGGTAAACCGTATAAATTATATAGTTCCCCGTTACGAAGTTTCTGCCATTCTCCATTCCCGTTCCTTTGGTTCCGAACATTCGTCTCAGGATCTTATTATCAAATGCTTTCAGTCTACGATCTTTCCTGAGTGTACGTGACCATGTTTCGTAGCCATACAGAACAACAGGCATGATTATTGTTTTATATATTTTAAGCTTCAAATTCCTCGATAGGATTCGCGACGACAAAAGATTTTGAACTGAATAATAGCACGAATTTCCTGCTTTTAGTCGACATTTAATTTCTTCGTGAATATGGTTTTCGTCTGTTAATATTGATCCTAGATATTTGAAAGTACGTACTTTATCGAAAGTATTATTTGATATTTTAACGTATCCATAATATGCAGTATTAGGATCCTAACGAATTTCCATGAATTTAGTCTTCTCTGCATCTACTTCGAAACCCATGTCTTTGTAAGAGTTTAATAAGACCTCTGCATTTCTTTTTATTGTTCTCCTATCATCCCCTATTAAATTTACATCATCAGCATACGCCATAACCTGTTGAATTCCATTCAAATCTAGGCCCTGGTTGCAATCTTTGTTTTTCCTTATAGCGTACTGCAGGAATAAGTTGAATAATAATGGCGACAACACATCTCCTTGTTTGAGGCCATTCTCGGCGTGAAAACCAGTGAACGAGAAATTTCCTACTCGGACTTTACTTTCTGATTCATTTAAACAAATCTTAATTAATCTAATTAGCTTTTCCGGTATTCCAAATTCTGTAAGAATGTTGATAAATGTTTCTCTCCTAACTGAGTCTTATACCTTTCTAAAATCAATAAAATGTATTGAGGTATTGTATTCCCATTTCTTTTCGAGTATTTGTCGAATGATAAATATCTGGTCGATAGTTGATCAATTTCTTCTCAATCTGCACTGATAATCTTCAATAATTTCATCTGTGTATGAGGTCTCCGGGAAGACCAAAAAATATTTATATCCATATAGCATGGATGCTCCATCGAGGCCTTTCTACCATTCTTACGGTAAGAAGCTTTCTAAGTTTCTAATGGGAGTGAGTTGTGAGCAATATGAGCCCATGAACTAACAATAGTAAAAATTGCACGAAACAAACAAAATAGAAATATTGTTTAGTTCAGAAATATTGATTAGAAATGTGGTTACCAGATGTCCTCTCTTGCCCGCCGGGCCCTCAAAAGTGGTCCAGGAGATCTGCAGGAAAATGGGAAAATTATTTCTGGTAAACTTTACAATACACGCTCCAGCTGCGCAACAATAAGTTGGACAGCTTTAAAAGGATATAGTAGAGTAGGATAGGGTAGAGCACAGGTAGGAATGAGCAGGTAAGGTAGGGTTGGGTTAGCTTAGGGTTACGGAAGTTTGGACCAATTTTGTTAAAATTAATGGAGTGTAAATTTTCGTCTCTGCTGAAGGAACTGCTTCAAGATTTTTATACATAGGGAAAACCGGAATATTCGCGAACACTGGGGGTAATGTCGAACACCCAAGTTTACGCCCAAGGAAGCTTGTTAGAAAACAGACGATTCTACTGATTTTAGCGGAGAGCCCTGGAAAAGTGTAGCATAAATTTGGTGATAGTAGTTGTGTGGATTGCCGGGAAGAAAACGTTTTGTTGTTTTTGCCGATTCACTTACCCTAACAGCACAAGATGTGCTAGGCGTGTGCCATTTAGGTGTCCCAGCTACTTTTTAGGAACCCGACACTTGGCACATGTGATATTCATGTGCTAAGTATGTACTTCAGCTACCTACAGTTTTAGGTACTTGTTACACCTAATTGATATTTGCAACTATGTACCATAAATATAGCATTTATATACCTGGCTCAGTTTCGCACTCTAACAGTCACTTGTTTTTATGTCGTAACTTGGGCCATATATCTGTCATATGTTAGTCATGCGCCATTTAGGTGTTCTAAATTCATCTCTCACATTTGATGCATTGTTGCTTCTTTTTCTAAGCGATTGTGTACTAGAAGCAACAAACGCATCAACTTTATTAGATGGCAACTGTCACCGATCATTTGAAAGTGAATAATGAAGAACCATTAAATAAAGTAAATAGATACTCGTCATTTTGTTATAAAATTACATGATGAGCAGGTTTTATCTGATCCCAAACGGTTATCGTCGAATATACGCGGTTAAACGAGCACTCTGATTAGCCAAATTCAAAAGACCTCAACAATTTATCCCTCTACAAGCGACGTTCTCTCCATCGCCTTCGTGGCCAAGTCTCATAGTTGCGCCTGAGTTTTCGTAGAGACAACACGTCCTGTGTTGCTCGCGTTTTGGCGCTGATTCTGCCAGGACTGATAGCTTTTTTGTGCGAGTTTTTGTTGTGCTTTTTGGACTTCAGCAGAGTGAGCTTACCACTTGATTTGGGTGATTTCTCCCCGTTTTTGTTAAGTGAAGTGCAAGATTACGACTGAATACGATGGCTAATGTTAGGCTTAACACTCTTCGCATTAGTTTTCAAGCTGTTTCTAAAGTCCCCAATTCGATTTCGCTCCATGAGTGGATACGAACCACTTTTGAACTTGCACAAGATGCAGTATTAAATGTCGAACTCGACTTTCCACGTAAATTTTTATATATCAAATTAATTACTCAACAGCCATGTTAACAGGCCATTAATAAATCTGACAATAAAGTGACGTATGTAGATGCAGAAGGTACTTAACCTTCCGCTTGACACGGGTTCTCATACAATTAAATTGCTACGTATCCACGCGGTACCTATGGAAATTTCTGATAACCAAGTGATACAAGTGCTCCAAGTTTATGGTGAAATTCTTAGTGATAGTAACGAACTTTATGCTGATGGTTATTATTATAAAGTACGTACTGGCCACAAAGTTGTGAAAATGATTTTAAAAAAGATTATCCCTTCCTGTATTACTCTCAGTTCTCTTCGCTGTTGGGTGACGTATCCCAGACAGACAAAAACTTGTGCGAAGTGTAACAGTGAAACGCATTTGGTGACCCAGTGTGATCGCCGAACATTTAGCGCCATTTTAGATCATCGGTCCAGTGACCCTTCTGGAATTTCTACTTTGGATAGCCGAATTGCTCATATCTGTAGGATGCGCCTGCTATTCACAACTATAGTGTGTTCCCGGGTTTGCCGACAAAGAGCGGGCTCGCTCCTAGTACCACGCAGGCAACTCTGGATGACTCTACCCCACCAGCCCCCTGCGAGGCAGCTTCTGTATCCCGACTAAGTGATACATCCTCACAGGTCCCGCTTCACGACGATAATATGGCTAGCCATTTTCTTCCCGAGGTTAACCCCGACGCAAATAAGGTAGGTGACTTATCTGATAAGACTGAGTGTCCGGGAGCCCAGACAATGACCTTCGATACTTCAGCAACTACTCGGCCTGAACCTGTTGTTAATGATTTCCTTGACACTGTGCCTCTTTTCTCCGATGTGCTCGACTCGACTGGTAATGGTCTCTCAGTTACGCCTACATCAAGTGTTGATGACATTACTGAACCCCCTATTAGTGAACAACTGAAAAAGAAGAAACGTTCCAGTCACGAGATGAATACTAGAAAAGTTCTGAAAATGACCGGGAAGACCTATGATTCGACCAGTAGATTTACCCGCAATAGATTAAGACAGATGTCTCAATTAGATGCTACTACATATAATAATGATGGGGATGTTGTCCCCGAGACTTTGGACGCCCCCGCTACGCAGTGAGAATATGCTTGTGGTCTGTTTGTGATTTTTGTTTTTGTTAATATTGCATTTTTTGGCTGTTTTCCGTCGGCCTTTCGGTCTTTTTGTGTGTGTCTTCCACTCCACACCGAGCCTTTCTTTGCAGCTCTTAATGTACTCTTTTAAAATAGGAAGAGTCAATTTTAATGGTCTCACATCTCCTACCAAGCAAAGTGCTGTTTTGGATTTCATTAAATGTTATTCTCTTGACATACTGTTTGCCCAGGAAGTGACCTTGACCGACCTTCAAGGCCTTTATCAGCACACTTTTTTTCTAACGAAACTGCGAACGCCACGGGTGCTACACTTATATTTCGTAATGATTTAGATTTTGAACAGTTATACAAACATCCCACCAGCCGAATTTTTACTGGAAATGTGGCCAATGTCCGGTTTTGTAACTCGTATGCTCCTGCAGGTTCACACAGACGGCGAGAACGTCATAATTTCTTTAATTCCAAGGTAGCCTCTGACTTACATGACAGTTCTCGTTTGATTGTATGGGGTGGAAATCATAACAGTATAGTTGCCGCTCAAGATTCCACTTCTACTTCGAACTTCTCCCTTACTTTATTACAGGTGATTAACCGATTTAATTTATGTGATGTCTGGCGTCATTTTTATCCCCACAATCCTGGACACACGTTTCTCTACGCCAGTGGATCATCTAGCCTAGATTCTTTTTTATATTTCACGGTCATTACTTCCACATGTGCAATCTGTGGAAAGCATTCCAGTTTGTTTTCGGATCACATGGGGATAGTTATGACTATCCAGTTACCACTTCAAAAGCTTCTGAAACATAATAGCTTATGGCACCTAAATACTGGCATCCTTTCTAAGCCAGAATTCCAGCAGTTGCTACGCCAGCGTTGCGGAGAAATTAATCAGCAACTTTTGCGACGGAACACTATTTTCCAATGGTGGGAACAACGGGGCAAACCAGCTTTGAAACAAATCTGTAAAGAATACAGCAGAGAACGGTCATAGGGATTCCATGAACAATATAATTTCTACTCTCAGCTTCTACGCGACTATCATACGGTATTCCTTAACGGTGAACCTGTACTTCCACAAATTAAACAGGTAAAGGCTTTTTTGTTAACATTACATGCAAAAAACTCTACGGTCTTACTGTCCGCAGTAAATTCTCATCAGTGTCTCCCACAGAGCCTCCGTGTCTTGTACATATCAGTGCTGAATAGGGATGGCACAAAGTTCCGGTTCCGGCGGAACCGGTTCCGCGAGGAACCGGTTCTCGGAGATCCGGTTTTCAGAACCGGTTCTGGAACCGGTTCCGGACCTGGATCCGAAAACCCGGTTCCAGAACCGGATCTTAGGAACCGGTTCCAGATCTGGATCTGAAAACCCGGTTCCAGAACCGGATCTTAGGAACCGGTTCCAGATCTGGATCTGAAAACCCGGTTCCAGAACCGGATCTAAGGGACCGGTTCCAGACCTGGATCCGAAAGCCTCCAAAGACCCGTAAAGGAGGCACAAAGTTCACCTTCAAAAATAATACAAAGAGGACCATGCGCTTGTGCCTTCCCCGCCCAGACCCGCTTGTGCCCCCAGAAAAAAAATTTGGTCCACCAGTGGGTGTTTAGCCAAATGAGTTGGCCAGTTTGCCTGTTTAGCCAATGAGTTTGCCAGTTAAGCGCGCCATAGACGCACGCACTTGCATTACCAACATGTATGAAAGGTTTCTTTCATCAAGCATCTTGAAAGAATTTTTTGCCCACACACGTACCAACGTGCTGTCCAACATACTGAAAATAGTTTGAGAAATGTGGAGGACGAGGAAACGCGTGCTTTTTCTTTCTGCAACTGCACGACCTTGGCATGCGACGGAGGAGAGACTCACGTGATTTCTTCCGCTGTCGTGATTGGCGGACCTAAATATAAAACAGCCACCTTGCATGAACGAGCCCATACACGGTAAACATGCACGCAGAACGGCAAAAACATCAAACATGTTTTCAGAAGATTTTGAAAACTTTTAACATGAATGAACGAGGCCATACACGATCAACTTGCCTGTGGTTTTATCATTTTTCATACAAGTCGGGCTGTTTCTTCAGGCATGTGTTTACGTGTATGAGCTGCTTTACCCAGTTTATTTAGCCAAATGAGACAAGCTGCCGCCGTCTGGGAGCCTGCCTGTCGCTTCCACCATTTCATCTACCATGGTGTTCACAGCTTGCCAGCAGCTCGCGTTTAGGTAGGGATGGTAACAAAGTTTCGGTTTCAGCGGAACCGGTTCCGCGAGGAACCGGTTCTGTTTTCAGAACCGGTTCCAGACCTGAATCCGAAGAACCGGTTCCAGACCTGAATCCGAAGAACCGGTCCCAGACCTGGATCCGAAGAACCGGTTCTAGACCTGGATCGGAAGAACCGGTTCCAGACCTGGATCCGAAGAACCGGTTCCAGACCTGGATCCGAAAAACCGGTTCCGGAACCGGATCTTCTAGAACCGGATCCGTTCAGACCCGAAAACCGGTTCCACCAAGAACCGGTTCTGGCCATCTCTAGTGCTGAACGCCGCAGAGGCAAGCAACAGATTATTCATAATATACTGGATGATAAAGGTGTTTTATGTGAAGGAACTAATATTATTCCATACTTTGTGCGCTATTTAGCCTATTTATATCGCAACCATGATGTTCCAGCTAGTGATGAAGTTGTTTTCGATACCTTCAACCCTCTCCCAGTTGTACTCCAAGCAGAGCTTGATGCTCCCTTTACTGAAGCAGAATTTCAGCATGCCCTCCACCAGGCAAAAAAGAATAAATCTAGTGGCATTGACTCCCTACCTTACGAATGTTAGCAGACATTCCCAGATCTTTTCATTCCTTTTTTTACTGAACTTTTTAATGTCTTTCGATCTAATTTACAAGTCGGCAAAACATTTACGCACAGTATTATAGTGATAATTCCTAAGCGGCTCAAGAGCACGCGAATCACTCATTTTACACCTATCAGTCTCGTATGTTGTGATTATAAACTTCTCGCAAAAGTTCTGGCAGCCCGGTTACGTAATACTTTAAGTTCCATTCTGTTACCGGAACGTATTTGGCCACGATCAGCAGCACCCTACATATCTCGCTTTATCGAATATTAGGGACACGATAGCTTATTTTGAAAGTCGTCCGAAATTAACTGCAGCGCTTTTGAGTACTGATTTTTCTCAGGCCTTCGATAAACTAAGCCGTCAAGACTTATTCACAGTTCTTGAGAGGCTTCATTTCGGGCCAGTATATTTAAATATGCTTAAGACGTTATACTCCCAGCGTACTGCTCAAATTAAACTGAACGGAGCCTTAACGCGGATCTTTCCAATTAACCGGGGGCTTATTCAGGGATACCCCTTGTCCCCCATGCTGTACAGCATTGCCGTTATGCCGGGTCTGGAATGAAATGACGGGATTATGTGTTCCTCCGTCTACTATTAAACTTCAGAGTTTCATAGATGATAAATGCTTTTTCGTTCGTTCCCAGCGCGATTTAGATACTATCCTTAATAATCTCCAGCTATTTAGTCAACTGTCCGGTGCGGAATTACATCCCACGAAAACTAAATTACTTGTTTTGAATGATACGTCTTCTTGCACCCTTATCTCCCCCATCCCTGTAGTTAACACTCATAAAATTTTTGGCATTACTTGGCATACCAATATAAAAGCATCTATTCAGGCAACATATGGAGTGGCTGTTCATATGGTCATTAACTTGCTTTATAAACACAAAGCCCCCTATCTTACATTACATGAGCGAGCGACCTTCTTAAATATGTTTGCCTTCAATTTATTGTACTATATAACGCAGATTTTTCAGCTTTCTGTATCACACGCCAACACACTTAACAAACATCTGTTTGCCTTTTTGTGGTATCAATCGACACTGCGAGTACATCGTAGAACTGTGTGTACGAACAAGGAAGTAGGAGAGTTAGGTATTAAAGACGTGGCTTTTTAAGGTCGTTGTCTGCTATTGCACCGCACGTGTCAGCTGTTAACTTCCTTTTCTGAGTCTTTCTCCGAGTGCCATATAATTCGTTGCCTTCGACATGACTCTCAGTTCGTCTGTTTATATTCGGAACTGGTCCCAACCTTACCATTACCTACGCACCGTCATTCTAAACATTTCTTATGCTCTTATCAGTCACACATCTATTGAAGATATGACTGTGAAGAAATTGTATATTTATTATGCAAATTATCTCTAACCCCCCCTAAATGTGTTACTCGCTATCCCAATTGTTCTTGAGCGCAAATTTGGCATAATATTAATTCCTCTTTTTTACCACCTGGAATGAGAGAGTTATGGTATAGGTTAGTGCATAATGTATTTCTTACTAACCATCGAGCATGGGAAATCGGTTCTCGACCAGATGCTCAATTTATCCGATGTGGACAAGCTGACACACTCATCCATCGCTTGCAAACATGTCCATCCATCCAGCATTTGTGGCGTAGTTATACATATACTTCGCACGTATACTTCGTGTTGATCCACAGTTTATTAATAGTGACCCATTTTTTCTTTTGCCTGATTTCAAATACTTCCCACGTCATAAACACAATATTATAGTGTGGTTAACTATTCACGCAGCGGCTATACTACTTGCCGAAAATGAGCTGGTGACACAAGCAATGTACACTTTTAGACTACAGTGCTCTTTAAAAACAATGCCTTCAGATCTACGCTTGCGTCATTTTGCTCACTGGCCGACTGCTGTTTACTATTTTTTCATGTGTGTGTTTCTGTGTATACTTCATGTGATTGATTTTCAATTGTATTGCAGTTGGATCCTTTGTAATTTGTGATTACTCTTCTGTACTTGTTATATATACACAGAGACGTATTTACGATTTTGTTTCGGGGGGGGGGGGGATTTTCCTGAAAATGTGAAAATTCTGCAATATATTTCTTATACTTTACTATAGTAAGTAAGATTTCAGGGGGGCTTAAACCCGGAAGCCCCCTAAATACGCCACTGTATATACATATATGTAATTTCTCGCAATAAAACTGACTGATAAAAAAGTCGGAAGAGCACGCGGCTAGTAATCCAAAGGTTGGTAGTTCGCGCCCACCCATGGGTATATTTTTCTTCACTTTTTTAAAGTATTTTTAGACTTACCTTAACGTAAACACATTACGCATATAGGCGATTTAACTTTTGGGGGGGAGTAATTTTGTGGTTCATTGACACTTACGCATAGGGAACACAACTACAACGTACTAGGCACATTCCCCAGGTTCATGTCAGGTATATGCCTAGGGGCGAACATAGGTTGTGACTATCATTTGCCATCCATGTGATTTCCTTTTCAGGGTTAAATAAGGCACATACTGGACGCATTCCTCTTGTACCTGAGGGAACATCATAAGCATATATGCCTACTATGTAATTGTGCTGTTAGGGTATAACGTTGATTCAACAAACTGGGAAGATGTGTTGGGTCTTTGTTACAGATAAGGCTATATATACCCCTATATTTTTGATCATTAGTTCTTTGTAATCTTACTAGCCTCTATGCAGTCAATAATTAGTTTCAATTTTAACAATAAAATGTTGTCTTATGGGAAAATGTCAGACAGAATGTTGCCATTACCCCGGGGTGTTCAGAATTGCTCCATGGTGTGAAATAAATTTTCAAAAAAAATTAAATATTTTTTAAAAATTGAAATTTAATAATAAGTTAATGAAATTGGTTTGGAAAATAGATCATGTCTTGGTAATAAGCGTTATTAGCTTTGTTTATTAGAATAGTTTGCTACATTTATTATTTTAGGCCATTAGTAGCCTACTTCGTTATTCTATAATCAGTAACCCCATTTTAGATATGTTATCCTTCATCATAAGCTAGGGTTGTTCGATAAGGCTGAGGATCTATCGAATTTAGGGAGTGAAAATTTATCGAGTTGTCATCGGTTACTCGAAGCCGTTCGAGTATTTGAAATTATCGAAGTTTCGGGTATTATCGAAATTTCGAATATTATCGAAGTTTCGAGTATTATAAAAATTTCGAGTATTATCGAAGTTTCGGGCATTATCGAAATTTCGAGTATTATCGAAGTTTCGGGTATTATCGAAAGTTCGAGTATTATCGAAGTTTCGGGTATTATCAAAAGTAGTGAACAGTTCGGTTCCTTCACCTCTCCAATGATTTTTTCTTGCAGCCAAACTAGTCAAACAACTTTTATCATCTGATAAGTTATTGCAAAGTTGTATTTGTGAGGAGAAAGGAAAGCGTACAGAAAGGGATTGCTTTTTCGACTAACACACACACACACACACACACATACACACACACACACGCACGCATACAGAAAGTTCAATTTCTTCCTAAATGTTATCTCTGACAGATATTGTATCAGTATTAAACGTACAAATAGGGTAATATGCTCTTCATACTATATAATATACGCCCAATACCTCAACCATATTAATCACGTACGATGTTGCTAAAATGTTGTAGCAAAATTTTATTCTTAAGCCAAATGTGTTATCTTCTGTCGTGTTTGCTTTCTCTTAATGGCCATTAGTTCACACATTGCCGCAATCAGATATGATGATGCTTTAGGCGCAAACCCCTCCTTTAGCCTTTCAGTAAAATAAATGTTAGTCAAATCAGTGGTGATTTCAGGAGTTTGCTCAGGAGAAATATTCCGCCACAACCATATCTCTGATCACGTTCACCGTGGCTTACCAGTATTTTTGCTACTTTCAGCCACCATGTATTCAAAATCCCCCGGGGTAGGATTACCATAATTTCTGGATATTTTTAAGAATGGTGTTTGTTTATTGAGAAGTTAAGAAAAGTCTAATCTTAAGTTCCAAAAATGCTTATGCTCATTTTCTATACTTAAAATATTTTTTTTTATATTATTGTCTTGATTATTTTCCTGAGTAGAGTATTCTTGCGAAGAGCACATTATCGCTATTGATTTTTTCATAAATATCAGCACAAGACAGAATTGCAATCCAAGCACTTGACCAAACACAGCGCCAATTTCCCGGTCTTCCATTTTCCTTAAAATTTCGGGCATTAGTTAATCCCAGATAATCTTCCGGACACAGGCTTGAATCTAGGACGTATGGTAAGCCTACCCGAGGGAAACCTTGAAATCATCAATAAGTTTAATGAAGATGATGAAAAACGGAAAGACATCTATTTCCTCGACAGTGAATATACAGTGTAGCATATGTTCTATACAGTCACTTTGTACATTATGATGAATCCACACACTAGCGGATCCAGAAGCATCGTTTGGTGGAGGCAAATTGCTTTCTGGACGAATAATGCAGGCTTTAAATACGTAAGAGTTTTGCATCAATTCAGAATAACGTAGTGCATTATTTTATACAGTGTTCCAAACAATACCGCCAACCTTTTGAGGCGATTTCTGACATAGGGTTGCCATATTACCTGATTTTAGCGGATACCACCAGATTTTCAGATCTCATATTCGACCCTCGCTTAATCATCTCTTAATCACGAAAAACCACCCGCTTTTTTGAATTGGAGAAAAATCTAAGACGACTTTGTTGATAAAGTGTTGTTATATTCAACGTAAAGCGCTACATCTCTGTGCCAATCTCAATCGCGAATTGACAGATGACAGAAACAATATGGACGTAGAAACTATCAAATTATTACTACTGGTTCTGTACAATATGAAAGATGTATCATGCTTAGAATTTTATAATAAGATTTTATGCAATCGAGCTTTTTAAAAGAAAGTTAAAGGGAATGAAAAAGTAAAAAATTTGGCATAATCATACACATTTTGGTTCAACCCATGAATACTAATGCATGATCTCATGGGTGCGTATTTCTTTCATAACATTCTGTCCACTTCAACTGAACAACTCTATGTTGTTACGTAATCTATAGGTTCAACTAGTCTTTATGTATTCAGAAATGATTGCAAATTGAACTGTGGTATCCTTAGCATTTTGTATAGATTAGATTCATTATTAGTTTTTTTTTAAATGTTTATACTGTATTTCATATATTGTGAAACTTTGGTAATTTCGTATGTTGGTATGATTTCAAGTAACAATCTTTGAAAATGATTAGAAATTTTATAAGAGATGGACGAAGACTTAGTAGGTAGTTACCATTTTCTTCCCCGCATAAATATTCATGAGGGGCGATATTTTGATATTGTAGCAGTTCTTAATGACATGTTGTACTTATATTCATAGGTGGTCGACAGTTTGAATAATTGATACACCTTTTCCGCATATTAATGATCTTGTAAATGACACAGGAAAAATACGAAAATATATGTAGCTATTAATTACTAAGCTTGCGGAGGTTGTATATGGGAAGAGAATGTGACGGATAATAAATGATTTCCGCTGTCAGAATGGTTAAGAAATGCTAATTTGAAAGCAGGATATAAAAAACACCTTTAGAAAATGAAATATGCAGATCACACATGTATAAGAAGGCAATATATTGTTGTTTCATTTATATACATGACATTTAGCACGGCAGCGGATGTTGGTCGTTGGAGAATATTCTGGAATTCTGGTCCTTGGAATGGGTAAAAGAAGATTCAGGAAGTTTCCAAATTGCTCTCTAGGTTGTTATCGTTAAATGGGGGAAAGAAGATTCTGGAAGTTTCCAGATTGCTCTCAAGGTTATTAGAATTATATAAATACCTATTTGTTTGCGTGATGTGTACACTTACCAAGAAGAACGTATGAAGAGCAAGTTTTAAGTTTGAGAAGAAGAGAATAGTTTAGTCTACCAGAGATTGGAAGATTGCTAAGTTCTAACATTGAAGTTTTCTTGTTTTAAACTTGTTCACTTTTATATGGGAAGTGACATTGGAAATGAAATACATGTAAAACATTGTAATTGTTGGGAGTATAAGGGGACGGAAGTGTTTGTCTTTTACCGAGAATTGATTTCGGATTTCCGGCATTGAATACCATTAGTGAATTATAAATGAACTAAGATATAGTGTAATGTAATACGGAGGCTACAAGGAACTAACATTGTTTATTGCACCGGGAATCAAACCAGGATTCACTCAGGTGGAGAACCGTACGCTAAACCTTTTACTTGCAGTGCGAAATTTTCACTTATAAATGCTGTAAACTTTACTGTGTATGAACAAACTTATATTAGACAGGACGTCAGCAGAATCCGCGCCGGGAATCGAACCAGCGCTCTCCCACGTGGAAAACTACGATAAACTTTTGCTTAGCAGGTTTTGTTACTTATATGTAGCTATGAAATGTGTAAGATGTATAACAGGTATATAAAAATTATATCAGAGTGTCCACCCACCAGGAAAAACCGGGAAACCGGGAAATAGCCGGGAATTTCATGAACCGGGAAAAAACCAGGAATAAGCCGTGAATTTCTCCAAAGAACCGGGAAACACAACGATAATAGCTGAAGGAGGCCGAAAGTTAAAAACGCAAGGCGTAACTCAATTGTTTTCTACCGATAAGTCACTGGGCGCTTCTGAATTCATGATTCTTTGGGTCTGTTCCAGCGTCATCCGGTCGGTATCTACCGTTTGGGGCGTCCGAATTCAGCATCAATGGTGAATCACAAGTGAACGTGGCAACGGTGAAACAGGGGCTTGCTTGAATCCTACGTTGTGGTTCGCTTATCGACCATGTTTTGTATTTTAAAAAAAGAATAGAGTAGTGATGCGTCAAAGGGTGTTGTTTGAAACCTGAAAGAGCGCTGTGTGCAGTCAACAATCATGTGTGCGGTCTTTTGTTCTGGTTTTGGTCTTTTAAGAAAAAAATATGGATAATTATTTAACTATAATTCAACTTTAAGTAGCACGAATTGTTTCTTTGATATATTCTTTATTATTATTTATGTTTAAAATGAATAGCAATGTAAAGATGAATGCGAATAGTAAATGGCGGGAATGAGATTGCCTATTTGGCAGTTATGATTGTTTGTTTAGTAATGTGTCTGGTTCTACAATCTCCTGATATCTTTAACCGCCAGCTTAGTTAGCAAGATGTTGCTGCAGTAGTTATTATTTTACGTAAAATAACTCATTAGTACTGTGATAAGTTGTATCATTCCATTATCTTATCTGACGATTAAGAGACTTCAGGAAATTGTAGCACTTGCCCTGAGGGAATATTTATTGGTATACAACTTTATTGAGTAATTTAAAACTTTCAGCAAGATGTTGCGGCAGTAGTTCTCATTTTACATAATATATTAATATTGTGATCACTTATCATCCCGTTCTTATCTGACATTTAAGCGGCATCAGGAGATTGTAGGACTGGTCCTCATAAAACATTTATTGATGGCGTGTAAGTTTATTGAGTATCTTTAAAACTGGTTTTAAAAATACTTCAAATGAACGGATGTGAGTAAATATGTAAAACGAAAAGTTTTCAGGCGCGGAATGCCAAAATAAAGGAGGGCATTAATTTTCTGGATTAGGCAAAAGTTCTGCATCACGAAGTGACTAAAAAAGACAAAATAGTAAGAAAGTCATTAGTCCTTTTTTTATCATGCGTGGTAACATCAGCACAATAAGTATAATAAGTACAAGGGAGCATATTACTTCGTGATGGTCATTATTCTCTTAACAATATGAATAACAGTAGAAAGGCTTTTGTTACAGTGATTCCACACCACAGAAAATAAATAAATTGTTCATGAACATGTGTGAAACTGAGCGAGTGTGGGATTGCTTCTGATGAGCAATCGTCACTCCGGTTCCGGCAATAATCCACTTTAATGTAAGCGAAATATTGAAGTTTCTTGCACAAATTCTAGCAGGCCAATCTATACAAACTGTGATAGTAAGTACAAACATAAATAACGAAACAAATCTAACCTAACCAGACCTGACCTAACCCAATTTAACCAAAACTGACCTTATCTAACTAAAATTAGGCATTTATTTAAAAAAGCAACATTTTTTGGTAAGAAATTCTGGCGCCAATCAGGCCGACATATGCCGAGATATTATTATGGTTTCTTATTATTTTTTATTTCCTAATACAGTGGAAAAATCAGCTGGAGGACTTTCATTTGCGTTGTGAATGGATTAACTCATGTTGCGTTTAAGAAGTCATCCAAAACTAATAGTAAACAAAGTTCATCCATCAATCATTGTCAAGCGTCAACTTCTGCTTCTTTGACTGAGAATGACACATCTTTTTCTTGTCAGTCAGGCAGTATTCATTCTATTTCTTAACCGACTATTAAACGTTACCTATTAGCAGACTCAGTTACTAAAGCTGAGGTGCTTTGGTGTTTACAAATTGTGATGAACCATATGTCTCTCCGAGAAGCTGAGCGTTGTGCATCAACATTTAAATTGATATTTTCTGATAGTGATATTGCAGAAAAAGTGCAATAGCATCAAACTAAAGTGGGGTACACAGTGGTGTTTGGATTAGCACCTTATTTCGAGCGAGAACTTCAGAGGTTATTGAAAGACTGTACCTATGTCGTGATCTGTTTCGACGAATCATTGAATAAAGTTTCTCAGAGGCAACAAATGGATTTAAATGTACAATTTTGGGATTCAAATAAATCTTTTGTTACAAGATACTTTACATCTTTTCTTCTCGGATACTCAACAGCGTCAGATTTGTTAAAAGGTATCAGTGAAAAGGTATCTTGGATGTTTTAAAGAAACTCATTCAGGATGGGTCAAGTGTCAATTTTAAACTATTGTCAGATTTGCAACTTGAACAGCAACATACGCCAGAAAGTCCAGTTTTGTTAAGCATTGGTAGTTGCGGTCTTCATGTAGTTAATGGGGCGTTCAAAACCGACATGCAGAAGACAGATTGGGACTTAGTGGGGTTTTTACGTGCTTTGTGTTATTTATTCAAAGAGTCGTCAGCACGAAGGTCGGACTACACTTATTACACTGAATTTGATATTTTCCCAAAGAAGTTTTCTTCTGTTAGATGGGTAGAAAACAGTGACGTTGCATTTTGTGCCTTATTAATGTTGCCTCATTTAAATATATATATTGCGTGTGTCAAGAAGGACAAGGAAACACCTAACTCGACAACGTTCTCAGTTGTAGAGAAAAAATTTGCACGACAAAATGATAGCACCAAAATTAGCATTGCTTCAATGGTGAAACCATTTCTGACCGAATTTCAAACAGACCAACCCATGGGCCCTTTTTGCATGAAGAGCACACTTCTTTCGTACAAAGATTAATGGAAAAAATAGTGAAGGATGATGTTCTTAATAAAGCAGGTGCATCTGTTCAAAAATTGATAAATCACATCCAAACAATCTTCTTCCTGCTAAAGATGTGGACATAGGCTCTGCAACTAGGAAAGCCATGTGTGGAATCAAGGAAATAACTGATCTACACAAGCTAACACTGCGACGAACGTGCAGAGAAGCTATCGCAGCGATGATTAGTAAAATAATGGATAGGTCACCATTCAAATACAAACTTACTCGAGCTGTTTCGTGTTTCGACCCTATGCTTATTGGTCACAACCTGACACTAGTGGAGAAGCGTTTGACATTATCTTTGGAGGAGATGGTAGCTAAACGATGGTTTACGGGAAGCAAAGCAGATAAAATTATGGGACAATATTGGAAGGTATTTTCGTCACCTGAATCTGTTCATCAGTGCAAAAAGTTTAAAAGAAACGAGAAGCGTCTGGATGCATTTTGAACTTAGCGTATTCAGTGAGGAGAGTGTACGAGAACTCAATGATTTTATACAATGTATTTTGATACAGTCACACGGAAATGCATCAGTAGAGAGAGGATTTTCTGTAAATTCTGAATGCATTTTTGAGAATCAAACAGGAGAGCCTTATTGTCATGAGACAAGTGTATGATGGTGTGAGTGCATGA